>NW_026542600.1:75051282-75413382 GCF_028750875.1 Macrosteles quadrilineatus | reverse complement strand
ACTGTTATTAAAAGCTATACCGTACAATAAAACTAATAGTTTATATTAACAAAATGTGCAATAATCGGTTATACCTTAAACTTATGGATAATATATCCTAAAAACTGAACTACTACTTAAAAAAATCAATAAATTCACTGATGTATTGCAAGTGTTTAAGAAAAGCAGGAATTGTAATTCACAAGTATATATTTAATTATTACTATTTTCTCTGTCACTAACACTAATTGCAATTATGGATAATTAATGTTTATAATTATCGGGAGGTTGGAGATTACTCAGCAAAAGAACAGGGACAGAAAACAAAACGTTTTCGAGATGCATTGTTGTTTATACCCAAGGACATCAGCTCTCATGGCCTCGACTGGTCAAAGAACTCGTGAACTAACCCACGTTTAGCAACAGTGGCTACAACAACAATGGTACAACAATATACTGCAGCAAACCTGGGTGTATAACTATTACAGTATCACCCTCTCAATACGTAACAACAATGGTACAACAATGTACTGCAGCAAACCTGGGTGTTTAACTTTTACAGTATCACCCTCTCAATACGTAACAACAATGGTACAACAATGTACTGCAGCAAACCTGGGTGTATAACTTTTGCAGTATCACCCTCTCAATACGTAACAACAATGGCACAACAATGTACTGCAGCAAACCTGGGTGTATAACTTTTACAGTATCACCTTCTCAATACGTAACAACAATGGTACAACAATGTACTGCAGCAAACCTGGGTGTATAACTTTTACAGTATCACTCTCTCAATACGTAACAACAATGGTACAACAATGTAGTGCAGCAAACCTGGGTGTATAACTTTTACAGTATCACCCTCTCAATACGTAACAACAATGGTACAACAATGTACTGCAGCAAACCTGGGTGTATAACTTTTACAGTATCACCCTCTCAATACGTAACAACAATGGTACAACAATGTACTGCAGCAAACCTGGGTGTATAACTTTTACAGTATCACCCTCTCAATACGTAACAACAATGGTACAACAATGTACTGCAGCAAACCTGGGTGTTTAACTTTTACAGTATCACTCTCTCAATACGTAACAACAATGTAGTACAGCAAACCTGGGTGTATAACTTTTACAGTATCACCCTCTCAATACGTAACAACAATGGTACAACAATGTACTGCAGCAAACCTGGGTGTATAACTTTTACAGTATCACTCTCTCAATACGTAACAACAATGTAGTGCAGCAAACCTGGGTGTATAACTTTTACAGTATCACCCTCTCAATACGTAACAACAATGGTACAACAATGTACTGCAGCAAACCTGGGTGTATAGCTTTTACAGTATCACCCTCTCAATACGTAACAACAATGGTACAACAATGTAGTGCAGCAAACCTGGGTGTATAACTTTTACAGTATCACCCTCTCAATACGTAACAACAATGGTACAACAATGTACTGCAGCAAACCTGGGTGTATAACTTTTACAGTATCACCCTCTCAATACGTAACAACAATGGTACAACAATGTACTGCAGCAAACCTGGGTGTTTAACTTTTACAGTATCACCCTCTCAATACGTAACAACAATGTAAACCTGGGTGCATCACTTTTACAGTATCACTCTCTCAATACGTAACAACAATGGTACAACAATGTACTGCAGCAAACCTGGGTGTATAACTTTTACAGTATCACTCTCTCAATACGTAACAACAATGGTAAATGGCAGCTGCAATCATCTTGCTTGGCTTAGGAAAATTAGATAGCCAGAGTTTTTTTAATTAATTCATTTTCAACGAAAACGTTTCTTTCTGTTATCACACAAAATCTTAAGCCCAAGCATGGATATAGACAGTTTTTCAAACACATTTTATTGTCCTAAGATAACAAAAAAAATCCCCTCCACATTCAATTATTTATGCAATTCGATTTTAAATTGTTATATACCGTACGTAATTAGTTTCGAAATTGATTTTCTTTTTAAATCACAATGGGGGTTTTATTTTGATGGGGTTGCGTATATTTAAAGTTGACTTTGTGTGGTTAGTTTACACATTTCCTCCACTTACAACTTAAATTATATTAGCTCGATCCAGTCAAACTGTTACAATTTCGATTTTCATTGCCATTTTTGTATAACTAGAATATTTCTAATTATTTATTTGACTAAAAAACAGATTTGTAGTAACATTATTTCTAACAAGTCATAAAACAGCTAAGTGGGTTTTAAGCTATCAGTTTAGATTTATTGAACCTGCCCAAACACGTTAGATTTCTACCACTTTCTCAGAGTAGTTGACTTTCATATTCATACATACAAGTAACCACATGCTATTATAAACTACGGTGGTAGAGTAAAATATATACTAGTGGTGAAATTGAGGTCACGGGAGGTAAAGAAATTTGATCCCTTAGTTGGGGGAAGAGATCTACTTTCATGTGTAGACAACAAAAACAGATAGATTATTCTCACAGCATCAACATGAAAACACCAACTGTATCGTTGTTTGAAACTGCTATGTATGCGTAGTTTAGCAAATCTACCCGACATAAATATAAAATGTTTACCATTCTTAATTTTACTTCGATGCTTTATCAGTTAACCTTATTGCCCAAAATTGAATCTTCAAGAACTTCTCCTGCAGTACAATTGATGAACTCAAAACACAATCAGGGAAGATGGATAATACGAACATCCTGTTACTGTATTAATTTACATACATTACGCCCGTGCATTTACTGTGTGTGTGTGTGAGAGAGTTCGATCACACGATACACGTGTGCCTTGTTCGTAATTGTGTCAGATCTGTTATGTGTTGTGCGGGTTTGTCTTTCGGTCATTGCCTTTAAATGCTCAAGGCCATCACTGGTTGGCTGTGTTTTGGAAAGTGTCTAAACCCGATAAGCCAACCGACGATGTGAAGAAAAATACGCGCAGACAAATGTCCATACAGTAACATTCTGACCACATACTAATAGACCAATAGTCTATTTTTGTCTGTGATTCTAACCCACCAAATTTCATGCTCTATTATCATCGGGTTTTAGTTTCATTCCCAAACTTAAACAATCGGACCGCACCAGTCAAGAGGTACTGGAGAGGCTTCAGGAGTTTAAATTACTCGTCTACAAATTTCATGAAGTTGGAGTTGAGTGCGTTTTTCCTTTTTCCCAGAATTTTGTTGGGAATTTTTAGCTAAAAATAACGCCCCCACTCCAAACAATCGTTAAAAACAATTTCTTCCGATTGCCTTGTCTTGATTGACTATCCCACAACTGTTGCATGGTGGGAACGGGAACCGTGAGTCGGATTTTTGCCAGGAAAACGTCAAAAAGCCACTCCGACAATCGGTCTCCAATATAAATAAGGTGGTGTAGAGGTGACACCTTAAAGCCGGGTTTACACTATGTAGCAAAACCTGCTATATAGCAGATTTGTGTAACATCTAGCAATGTTATATAACATTTGCTAGAAGTAGAAAAAGTTACTTTTCAAAAGTGCTATATAACACTGCTATATGTAGCAGATCCTGCTAAATATAGCAAAAATTGTGCTATCCATTGGGAGTCGGTAAAGATCAAAAGAAATACTTGCTACATCTAACATTGCTATATGTAGCAATGTTATACAAATATTTTACGTCTAGCATCTGCTACATGCAATATGTAGCATTTAGTGTCATCAGTTCACAGTTGTAGCCTCCTGTGTACGGACGTTTTTGCTCAGCAATCTTTGTTTACAATGGAAGGACTGGAAAGTGACAGTGCGGGGGATCGGAATACTATTATAAACTTTAATTGAACTGTTCCGTGGAATACCGGTGTTGTGGTAATACGTAAAACGTTTTTGAGGCTACTTTTTCGTAGCCTTATTTCGCGTCTTAATTATGGATCGTCAGCGTGATCGTCATCATTAAGGTCCCATGATAAATCTGCTACACTGTACTTATTTATCGGAGGAAGAAGCGGTCGAACCTAAAACCTTTGCTTCCGCCTCTGACTTCCAAAAAAACCTAAGGATCGCCGTGATAGCTACCGCGAGCAGCAGCCTCTACGGCGTGACTTTTCGATACAGAATACGAATGAAGTTGTGCTACATATAACATATAGCTCGAGCACCGGAATCACTAAAATTGTCTGTAACTTTTTTGTATAGCAAAAGTTATATAGCAATGTTATATAGCAAAAGTTATATAACAATGTTATATAGCAAAAGTTATATAGCAGGTTTTGCTACATAGTGTAAACCCGGCTTATAACAGACCAATATTTATTGTCTGTGATTCTAACCCACCAAATTTCATGCTCTATTATCATCGGGTTTTAGTTTCATTCCCAAACTTAAACAATCGGACCGCACCAGTCAAGAGGTACTGGAGAGGCTTCAGGAGTTGAAATTACTCGTCTACAAATTTCATGAAGTTGGAGTTGAGTGCGTTTTTCCTTTTTCCCAGAATTTTGTTGGGAATTTTTAGCTAAAAATAACGCCTCCACTCCAAACAATCGTTAAAAACAATTTCTTCCGATTGCCTTGTCTTGATTGACTATCCCACAACTGTTCCATGGTGGGAACGGGAACCGTGAGTCGGATTTTTGCCAGGAAAACGTCAAAAAGTCACTACGACTATCGGCCTCCAATATAAATAAGGTGGTGTAGAGGTGACACCTTTACTAAACCACCTTGCAAAGTGAATCGTCGAAGACCATCTTGATCGAGGTGGCAATCCCAAGGTGAAGATTTAATGATACGATATCGGACAAATAGCCACCTTGTGTTAGGAAATGGTCTACAACCACCTCGCAAGTCAAGGGGTAGTATACATCGGTGTGAAATAAAAATGGAATTTGAACCCAAACTAACGTCACGCCAACGATCAGTTTATTGTTGAGCTTTGATTCCAGCTGTTTTGTACAACTGGTTGTTTCCAGCAACAATACAGCAGACATTCAAAACAATAGAAAACAAGCAATAGTTTAAACACACTCCATTGGTCTTTTGTTACTCGATTACGATGTTTGAATGTTATGTGGAAATCGGACACTTGAGTTCATGGTAAATCAGGAATTCCTGGCGCCACAGAGAAGAAATGCCTTTACATATTTAGCCTGTTTCTGAATTCCGTAACTGGTTTTAAGCCAGAGTTGATCGCCCTTTTACTTATTCGCAATGACGAAACCACTTGTAACTCGGTTATGCACAAGAACCGTCATTAACAAGTAAACTGCAATCATGAGTAATAATCGTAAAAGAGTGAAAGGGAGTTTGCCCGCTGCGATTACGTATACTATGGTCTTCAACATTTATTTCCAGGGGACCGTTCTTTGGCAAATCCAGCCATTGATTTATAGCTCTAGACCAGATCTGTATAATAACGCTTGTAAAGATTTTTATAATTATTATTACTGATATTTCAGCAGAACCACAAAATAAAGAGACAAGGGCCTCCCTTAACTCCTTAGATGAACATTTGATTAATAAACGGTATCAGCAATCTGACTTACTTTCTCCCATTCCCATTCGCTTTCTCCCATAAGCTTGTCAACAATAACTACATATATAATATTATCATGGGGCTAGCAGTGGGAGTAGCTATGATATTTTAAAGGGAAAATCACAAAAGTTGCAATTTCTTTTGAACCGTAATTTTTACAGCAATTGAGGGTTGTACAGTAATGTTTAGAATTATAAGGACCATAACATACTAGACTAACTTTAATCAAAACTGTGTGTTTTTTTAAATTGAATTTTCGGTTATTTTATAAGAAAATAACATAAGTTACAATAACTTTTGAACCTTAACCAATACAGAAATGGGAGTGGTACCATTTTGTTCAGAACTATCATGTTAAATTTGTATTAAAATCGTTCGGGCCATTTTTGAGAAATTTAGATTTTGACGTTATTTATGTGTATTTATGAGAAAATCACCATTAAAAATCAAAATTTCAAAAAAATGAAAATAACCGCTGGAGATACCATGGATACGCAAATACCAATACACACCTACATACCAAATTTCATCAAAATTGAACTACACATGTGGTCTGTAGCTCTAGTAGACATCCACACATACAGACAGACAAGCACAATAAATTTTAAAATAGTAAAAATTTCCTTTTACTGATAAATTCAACTCGTTTTTTTGAGACGGCGGGGCGTTGTCGATCGATTGCATGTAATTGCCTAAAGATCAATGCCTTATTCTTATGATCGTTCAGTTGCACTTACTAATAAACAAACTAACAAAGTTAACTATAGTCAACAAAGAAAGGGTCCATGCAAATATTGGAAATACACACTACTGTTAAGTGTAGTTATATCGAAAAGTGTTCGAAGATGTACATATTTTTATATATTTGGATAATAACGCCACCACGTAAAATGCTAAACAAGAAACTATTAATTGATAAGCAGAATGTGTTTGACTCTAGTATTATATTCAAACGACGCTTTAAACGATCGTAATTTTGAACGGATTTTCCGCGTTCGTGTTTGGTCCGAGTTGGCTTCCACCCAATTCGCAACTTTCACTTTAACGAGGACCGAGGAATCGAGGAGCCAAGGGACGAGGACCCTAGCATCTACCCCCCCCCCCTTCACCGGGAACACACACCCGACCAGTCCCGCCCCGGACCCTTTTTGCTTTTTGTTTGCAGGCCCCGACCGAGCTGGAATCGCCAGACAAAGAGCATTGAACCTTGACCTGTTTCCCTTCCAAACATTGAGAGCCATTTAACTTTCAACTTCATCAATGCCATGCCATATTGGTACAATAATAAGAAAGTTTATCTATCAAAATCCTAATTAAATTCTTTGGATTAAGTTTACGGATCTTCTAATTATAAAATGTTTTTATCCAAATTAACCATGTGTAATTGAGTAACATGTGGTAACATATCTTAAAATACACAAATATCAATCTAATTAACGGTTTTGGCATCTTTGCTTGAAGATGTTTTTTTTACTCTTTAGAGATGTTAACTTTGGTCCTTTAAGCGAAATTCTCTAGGTAAGTAGCTATTACCGAGGTTGCACGGCAAGACATATGCCCAGGAGCCGGGACCGATTCACTTTCCATTTTGATGTGTGTGTGTGTCCATCAACAGACAACTCAACTCCAGTAACTCAACTCGAGTAATTTTGGTCCGGATTTGATGAAATTGTGGCAATGATGTATCCACCTGGATAAATTCGAGAACTAGCAGGATCAGGTTTTTACTATTTTTCCAAAATTGGTTTTCCACGTTTTTACCCTTAAAACATAAAAATGCCCAATTTCTAATTTAACCGTCATGTAGGCTAAAAAAACAAATAATTTGTTATGTTATAAAGCGTTGTTGTAGGATTAAAGGGAGGATACAGAGAAAAATCCTAAAATTCATTTGAAATTACCACGTTAATCTTATGGAGAAAAAGTAAACTGTTGTAGTTTGCTTGTTTATGGATATATTTTGATAAAATCAGCAAATTTCTTTCTTTATATTTTATTAATATTTTTACAAAAAAGCACCTTTGTTTATGTAAGGCTAAATTGAGTACGGTAATCAATTAAAAAACTTACTGAAATGTCTAACAACGTGACAAAATACAAATAAATACTGAGTACCTCAGTTATAGAATCTTTTAAGCAATACTTGTCAATCATAACTATGAAGATTAGAACATTTGGAACCCAAAGTCTACAACTGATAATAGATTACTGTAAATATTTGTTTTGTACTCCGACAATGCTTTAAAATATGAATTTAAAGTTGTTGTGTACAGGAATGCTAGTCCCAAACAAGTAGCAATTATGCTAAATAAGTACTAAACTGGACCAAAATCCAACTCATCTGCTCTAGTCAATGAAGACTTCAATCTTCCACTAATTATACACAAGAGAAACCAATTAGAAGTGATAATTAGTGATTTGAGTTGGAAATGTTGTTTTCGTTAGTTCAAGTCAGATTTTGTTTTTAAAATTACGGCTTGTGAGTTGAAATCATAACGTTTACATCCTTTTAGTGAATTTCCCCTATTAGGAAATAGCTAATTTTGGTCTTAATGGTAAGACCTACGTCCAATATCTCTGTTATGTTGAATAAAAACACTTTTAAGTAAATTTTAACATTTTCCAATTTTGGGAAATTTTATTAGACCGACATCCAAATTAAATCCATTGTAACCGACCTGATCTAACCCTGATCTAACCGTTCTAAGTGTATTTTGAATGGGCTTAGATTTGTTTCTCGAAGTAAAAATATTTTTATTGTTTTCAACAAGTCAATACAGCTTGAGACAAAAAATTTAATTTATTACATTATGATTCCATGCAATAGCGAGATATTTTAAATTTTAAACATACATTCACGCATGTAATCCTAAAGTAGAATAAACTATAGTTCGGCCGCTTAGAAAGCGACCTCCTCCAGCATTGGTTTAGCATTAGCGTGCAGGTCGTTTTCTAAGCGGCCGAACTATAATTACTGTTTAATCATTGTTATGGAATCGATATAAGAGAATACCTTCATAAACTATTCCATACTGTTTTACTTCATGGCAGGTTTAAAAACTCGTTTATTTTTCCTAGAAACTGTGATTTTCTATTTATCTCTGGCTTGAGTTTAGGTTTGAATCTACTTATATGTTGTAGACTATTTAAAATTAAACCAAAAAAGGAAATTGACTTGGTATGTAGATTCGGTGCATATTGACCTTTATAATGCAATCTGTGACATGGGTGAAACAGTGGTAGAGAAGAGCTCAGCAGCAGTTAGGGGCTAATTGAACTTCATAAAGTGAATTAATTAGATTTGATTCAGAGTTACAATGGCATCATAGCTGTACTATCTAAACTAGTCAGATTAATAGCCATATTTGGAGGAATCTTGTACCCATGTAAGAATCTTTTTACTTTTATCTTAATTTGAAGTTTTGGTCTGTGTTTAATTTTTTTTACTACAACACTGTTTAATTAAATCAGATAATTGACCATGTTCAGTCAATGGTCATGGTCAAATTTAATTGAAATAAATGTTTTTTGTCAGGAATAAAGCCCACAGTGAAATTATAATTTTTCAAAATTAACCATAGTCCTGTCATTTTCAAAGAATGTTCTTTGAAATAAAATCATTTATGCCTTATTATTTATTGTAGTACTGTAGTGTCATGGCATGGCTAGTTTAATGATTCTGGTCTACTGGCCCAGAGGCTAGGTGACAATGCCGCCAACTTCTTCCATTAACACGTTCACTCCGGGATCACTCGTGAGGCACGAATCAAATTTCAGTCAAAAGTAAATTTGTGTACAAATTAAGACTTTAAAAAATACCTTCGCCGCAGCAAACCTGCAGACTAAGCGAATTTCCATTTGCCCGATTGGATTTACACTAAAATGTCTCCTTAAAAATATCCCATTCATTCCTTATTTAAATTAATTTAACGAGTACTTAAGTTTGCTGCAACAGGGAGGGTAAAAGTGATTTTTTTTTGTAAAATGTTAATAGTTTAGTAAGAAATAAATGCATTTTCCAAATTTGATAAAAAATATGTTCATAAACAAGCAAACTACGACAGTTTACTTACTCACCATAAAAATAACATGGGAATTTAAAATTTACAATTTTTTGGAATTTTCTCCGTAACCATTAGGCGCATAATAACGCTTCAATATACTAAATTATTCGTTTTTTTAAGCTCTACAAAATGGTTTGGAAAAAAATTGCTAAATTTTATGTTTTTTGTGTCAAAAATGAGAAAACCCAATTTTTACCCCATAAAACCCCCCCTGAACCCCCGTTCCCATAGTCCCATCATGCTGGTTCGTGAACTTGTTCGAATAAATGTATAGGTTTACATGTTTATACCGAATTTCATCAAAATCGGATCATTTTTGCTCGAGTTATCGTGCTAACGGACACACACACACACACACACATATATATATATGAATTTGAACGGATGGTGTTTTTGGCCTCAAGGGACCTCAAAACGAAAAAGGAAATCGGTCCCGGGTCCTGGTCTACGGTAATAGCTTATTCCCTATATAGAAAATTCGCTAAAAACGAAAGTGTGTTTTTGTTTTTAGGAATAATTAGATATGATTAATTATTTATCAACTCTAGTTGTACAGTTTCAGTAACAAAATAAGATAGTGATTATGCTAATTTCACCGTGTACCACCTGTGGTACACTTCGACCTGTCATCATATTGAAAACAAGTACATTCCATGAACTTAAAAACAGACTTTGAGCAGTAAAAAATTACTTTTTAGTTCTATTTTTATATTTAAAAATGTTTTTTTTCCTTAAAATAAACAAAAACACATTTATTTTTAACTTGGTGTTTTATTAATAATGTAACCTGAATTTGGTTCATGTACCACCGGTGACGTTTCATGTGGCTTCTACAAACACGAATACTGAACACATAGTATAAACACTCACTAAGACTCCGAAATGGCATTTTGTTGCGCACAATCACCATAGTAACGGTGCCCAATGGTGGCGCATGTCGGGAGTTTTGGGGTTCACCGTGGAGTTTTCAAAAACTTAATCGGTAAAAATATTATCGGAGCAAACGTTTGTAAGAGTCATATTGTAATAAATTTTTTCAAATAATGAAATACCAACATTATTAAGTGGCCCATTTAGAAATAAGTAGAAGGAGATAATTTATTATTATAGACCAAATAAAGATTTTTCCATTACGAATTGAATACCGTACAGGAATGTGTCCTGAGGCAAATTACGAGACTTTGAGTTCTCCTTAAAAGATTTCAAAATTAACCATTAGTTTGGTGATATAATAAAATATGTATCAATAATAAACTATTTGAACACTAAATGAAAGTTAAGTGATATGAAATCAGGTAAATTTTTCCTATGCCATGATGATAAAGACATTTTTTCAAGATTTATTGTAATATTGTTAATTTTTATATTTATACAGTATACTTATGAGGATGTATATTCAGATTTTTTTTGGCAGGTTTGTTAAGATATGTTAAAGTGTTTTCCATCCATTGAATATTTTCTGTCAATATAAACTATAATACATCTGGTTTGTTTCTGACATAATCACCCAGATGTGTTAACCGATTGGGCAAATGTGAAACCTCTTTTAATCACATTTCAATTAATTCTGAGTACACCTGACACCACATCATACATTTTTACGCATATACCGGTGCCTATGTTTCAGATATAATAAAAGTTTAATCGTATACATAATAAAACTACAACATTCACTATGTATTTTTGAGCAATACCAATCTGATGAATAATTATAGCTTAGGTACATAGGTATAGAGGAAAAACGCCTATGGGACCATGCGCTTTCAGCTCTAGCATGTTGTGCCGGAAATACTCTAGACACCAGCGACTAGTGCTGGATACCACTTAAGTGTACTTTACTTCTCTGTGGCTAGTAGCTTATACACTTTTGGGTCTATAGAAAAGGATTTTATACAATTTTTTTTTGTAAAAATAATATTAAATACAATGATTGTAACGGTTATTTGAGTTATTTATTAGTTTACTGGTCCAACCAAATAGTTTATACATGTAAGTAAAGCTGCTAGTGTGTGTTATTGTTGTGATCAACTTGTAGAATTATCTATGTATACTATAATCAATGCCATTACCATAGAATAAATAATACCTGTGCAACATAGTTTAATCAAATATTTTATGTACTAAATTTCAATCAGCTGTTTAACAGAGCAGAATAAAATAAAGGGGAAAGTATAAATAAAGCAAATGTAGACATTGTAATTGTTGTAATAGTTGCTATTAAGACCATTTGACTTTGAAACTCCCAGCCTCAAAGATAGAGTCTTAAACAATTTTTAGATCAGAAATAAGACAGAAATAACGTCCATGGCATTCATAGAACAATTTCCTAAAGTTTCATGTCGATCAGGGGGAAATAAAGGACATACAATTACACTTAAAACTTAAAATTGATTTTATATGGGTAGATTTTTTTCTTCAGGAATACAACAAAACATCTTTCAATATTTCTCACATACAATAGAACTTTTGCAAACTATTAAATATTCCGAATATAGTAGTATGTTTCCTTCTTTTGCATATTATAGTTGTTTAACACTGTGATATTTGATACATTTATTTTCAATTGTTTCAGGGGAATGGAAGTTGTCCATATGTTCAAAATGCTCAGGATAGAACTGTTTACCATCCTCTCCTCCAGGTATAGAGGTTCAATCTTATATCTTAGCCTTACTTATCTTATATCTTATATCTTACCTTCATCTTATATCTTACCTCTATTATGTTACCAAAGTGGGACTATTGGTTTCACCAGCTAAATTCAACATGCTGATGGATAGAAAATGCAATGTCATAGCCTATGTTATATAATGACTTTTGGTACTGTTATTAGTTTTATTGTCATAAGTTTAGTTCATGCTACCATGACCTACAGGGTGTCCACATTCTGGAAAGTCAGGGATGGTCATGGAAAAAAATTATGGTCATTGAAAGTCATGGAAATAGGCAAAAAGTCATGGAAATCTCCAATGATGGAGGGATTTGAGGGGACCATTCAATGCTCTAGTTGACCTTAAACCCATTGTAGCATTTTTCAGGATTTTTCACAAATGTTCGACAACTCAGTTTATTACAGTTGTATTAGTTAATGGGTTTTGAGTCTGTATTTCATTGTTCTACCTATTGTACTCTATGTTATCTGTTGATACATATATCAGCACTTCCTGCGAAATAACTTGTCCAGGCAGTATTATTTGTGTGTGTATGTTATATTAAAATTTCTAAGTAAAGTTTGTGAGTCATGGAAATCAATGGTAAATAGACATGGATAGTGATGGAAAGTCATGGAAATTAAAGACAAATTTTCTGTGGACACCCTGACCCTAGTAAACTTGTTTTAATAGATCGCTCTGTTATAGATACCTCTTTCATATGATCGCTCATCGCATAATTCAACATTGTACATACAGAGTTTCTCATACTATGTTAAAACCATCCCTGGAGATAGCATCAATAAAAAAACATGAAAGATTAAAAATATTATTTAAATAAATTAATAAATCCAAAGATGGGGTTACTTAAATATGTAAACTTATAAAACCAGAAAAACCTCTTTAAATTATACCTAAAATATAAACAATCTTCTGTTTATGTTTTGATACTCTTTTTTGGCGGACACTAGCCAAACTTTGACCACAGCAAGTAAGATTAAAAAATTCGATAAAACAAAAAGGCTTCATAATCTTTTTCATTAACATTTGTGAAAAACTAGCATTCCGATTACTGATAATTAACTTCCCGTTGATGTATTGTGCAAAATGGTGCACCAAACTTATCTGCTATGCATATATTTCCGTATTATTGTAAGATATCACAAATTTTTAAATAATTTTATTTCTATGTTTTAAAGGAGCTGAGACTGTATAGCAGGTCGGCTTCAGGGAAAAAGGAACAGGAACTTGTCAATCAATCTGAGTCAGATTCCGACTCGGATTCTGATTATGAAACTGAGCACAAAGAAAGGGTAAGACATTAAACTGGAAAGTATGTTTTGACCACTCGATTAAGATTGTTATATCTAGTTAATGAAACTGAATATTATAAAAATGTACACGATCATTAGAGAAAAACGATTTTAGATTTAGAGCTATTTTTATTTTTGCCAAACATTTAATTGCCATCAATACATTTGAGTCCTAGCTTTGAGGCTTGGACATAAGGCTAGGAATAGAGGGTTGTAGTGTTATGACATAGCTAAAAGCATTTGGTGATTTGGTAGGATTTGAACCTGGTACCTCTGGGACCACTCCATAATCGCTCCTCTCATTAGTGTCCCAGCGCATCTTACCAGTAGTGAACCTATTTATTAGTACAGTATATCTGTTCATTGCTATTCTTCCCCAACTTTACTTATCTGTTGACACATCTTGTAAGAGAAGGATGTGGTATTGAAAGTACCAAAGAACCAATGACAGTACCTCTATGACAGTAGTAAACTCTGAAAGCGGCTTCAACGTCAAAATCAGTTAAAATCTCCATTCCTTTAGTGCTTCTTTCCATTATTGAAGACATTTGTAAAAATTTCAATACCATTTACCTGTCCTCTGCAGAGTAATTTCATAAACTTCTGTCAACAACAATATTTTAGGCCTCTTTTATGCACGACGTTTTTGGTCGGGCGGAATCGATGTCCCTTTTATGCAGTTTCTCCGCCGAGCGGAATCCGCTGTTTTTCATGATACCCGGTGGGGGTTGTCAGTGCTGCCAACTTTGTTCATTTGGCCATCATCAGTGACAGTGACCCAAGATGGATTCTTGCTTATTGGTTTATACCTATTTGTGCTTAAAGAAAAATAGACGTCTGCGAAGGAGTCGTGGGCTGTACACCTGGTGAATGAAAGTTGTAGGGCTGGCCTTTTGTACAAAAATTCCCGTATCAATCCCGGGGTTATACCTTCGATACAAAAATCCCCATGTCAGTCCCGGGAATACAAAAGTCATATTATTCCTATGAAACAGGAAAGCTGTATTATTCCGCGGATTTAAACAAAAATGTAATTTTCGGCCAGTACATTTTTTTCCCCAATTACATCTCTTTATTTGTACTCTTTAACCTATTACAATGAATAATTATCCTCTATTTACAACGATTTACCCTGTATATTAAGAAAACAACTCGTTTGAAATTTTATTTGTTTTTTTATACTTGTAAAATTGTTTACTGTGATTGAAATTGAAATAATAACTTTTATCATTTTATGATACAATTTTAAGATAAAATTAAGCTCATGGGATGATGATTTATTGGGTGTTAGTAAGAGTGCATATTATAGCTTACAGTTTAACTTATACAGTATACAATTTACAACAGTCAGAATTGCAACTTTATTTTTTATTTCATAGGCAAATGATTTGTTTTTGTTTCAATGTTATGTAAAAACTTAAGAGACATCTAAATTTCATGTAAAACCATTATCTAACATTCATGTTGCTAAAATAGTTTTAAAGATGAATTTTTATAGGGAGCCAGTGAGTTTTGGAGGAGAAAGATGAGGACATTCCATGGAATTTTAGACCTCAACAAAGACGGGGTGATATCGTTCGATGATCTACAGATTCTAGTTGACCGATTTGTAGACCTCGGTCATCTTTCTCCCCACCATCAACAGGAGTTAAACAATATTATCAAGGTAAGTAATTTAATGGTGTTAGGGATAAGGAAACTCAATTTTTAGAAATCAAAATAAATTTGAACATGATAAAATATCTGGAAATTTACAAAATTCACGTGTAAATTTATTTTCAATAAATAAAATTTCAAGCGTGGGACTAGGATCCTCAACTTTGACTACTCTTTAAATCATGTTATTCTACCCAAAGTGGACAGAGTGAAGGATTTGGGGATCATTATTACGCCTAATCTTAGCCCGTTTCAGCACATAAATCATATAACGACCATGGCCTCTCAGGATTAATATACAGATCCACATGGAACTTCAAGTCACCAATTACACAAGTGATCCTGTACAAGTAGTTGGTTCGCCCCATCTTGGAGTATGGGTCTATATGGTCTCCTTATCAAATTGGTCACATCTAGATACTGGCAAGAACACAAGATCGCTTCACTAGGATGCTTGGACCTAGGCTTGGCTTCAGATACCGGGACACACCTATCCGTGAGCTTTAGGTGCAGCTTCATATTCAACCATAACATATAAGACGTACGATCTTTGTACTAGTAGTTGGGGGAGGATCGGGTCCACTGCCAGCCGTCTGTAAGTCAACTATATAGTGCGGTATCCAATTTACAGCGAGATGGCTCAGTGGACAGTCGAGCACCACGTTTGAGTTGTGTGGAACATTTTTTCCAGAAACAATGAATCTATTATTTCTGTGGCACAGCGGCTGTTTCGACAACATTTCAGTGTAGTCCGTAATGGACTGATTCCTCATCACAGATCATATCAAGTTGGGTCGGACAACAGGGTCCGTCACGAGTGGTAAATCTACTGGAGTTACTCCACAAAACATAGAGATCGAAAGAGAGTCAGTGCTTCAAAGTCCACTACAATCTTTTTATAGATTTGTTAAATTTTTAATTTTTTATGGTTTTATTGACACAACCTATTAGCAATTTTGTAACTTACAAAGTTATTTTTTTAATGGGGAGTTTGAAAGTCTCCAGAAATCATTATATCTGTATATTAAGTTCACAATTATAAGGAAAATACTGGGATAAAATGAAACTAAAAACTGTGTTCAGTGAAGAAGCTACTGTATCCTACTAGAATAAAATATACTATTCAATCATATTTTTAAAAAGTGTACCCCACCTTGATCAAAATTTTTCATATGTAAACAATGTTATTGTTATTCACTTGATAACTTTATAAGGCTTTAAATTTTTCAAAAAGGCAACAAGAATAGAGGCCTCTGATAATTCCTGTTGTTTTTTTCATCGATTGAAATATTGGTCATTGAGATAGAGGTTACTTATTTGTAGCATTGAGTTATTTGGAAGTAGATTATACTTCCAGGACAGAGATAACTGACTTAATCATCGTTCTCTTCACGCTTCATAAAGAATGTTAGCGAGTCATTACTCCGTTAACAAAATGTGCTTCAATCAACTATGAGTCAATTATAACTGTTTGGGCCATTCTTGTTTATTAATTGTTATAGAGTTAAGTATGGTGTGTGTTAATGAATCATAAATGAATGAATAAATGAATTTTATTCCACAAAAAATAAAATCATTTTATACATGGAGGTATACAATGATTTGTTTCATTTGTTGGACATACATACATTTGTTACATGGTACATGGAGTTTATTACATATTTTAAAAGTAACTACGCTTTTTAGGAAAATAACACTGAATTGAATATGAATTACATTAACATGAATGGCAACTCTTACGTTAACGGCAAAATAGTGAAGATCTCATGCAATCGCGGAGATTTCATCAACGTCTCTCATGAACGTGTTATTCCAGATTATCGGTAAAATTAATTTGAATATCCTCTTGATCAGTATCGTAAGTCTTATTAATTTACCTGAAAAATTATGATAGTTAATTATGATTATACCTAGTCTTAGTGGGTAAAAATGTTAATTTTTGTTACAGCGTATGTGGGAAGAGCGATGGGGAAGTATTGACCCTTATAACATGGTCACCACGGAGCAATACCTTGATGATATGCATCATGTTATAAATGACAAACAGCTTAGAAAGAAGGTCCACACCTTCCTCCCTTACTTGTTCAAAGTAAGTAAATAAAAAATAGAGAGGTTAAAGTACTTGCCTTCAAATGTTTGAAAAGGATCTATCTAGTACGATTTAATGTTTTAAAATTGAACCCAAATGCCCTTGATAGTGGGTATTTTAATAAACAAAGCCTTCTATTCCTTTTAACTCTTTTAGCTTTGGTTTATAGAAACAGCATCTTAGTCAACTAAGATATAATAAACATCTCACCTCCATTGTACACTAATCTTTTGATCAAATTCTCATTGAAATATGAAGCTCAATTTATTATTAATGACAAATACATTTTGATGACAATGACTCTACTTTTTTATCGATGGGCCCTTAATTGATGATCCTTTCAATAACAAGTAAATCTTTGGTAGCAACTGCAAAATGATTTAAACTGTTCCATTATTACAAACCTACTAAAAAAGAGAGAACTCAAAAATATGATCATACAAAAGACATAGTAGACAAAAGACACTTTTTAGACAATAACCGAAAGACCATTAAATACTTAACCACATGTTTAAAGAACGAATGCCTTTAAAATAAATGAGACTATGTGAAGACTTCCTAGAGCGTACTCTAACTTCTTAGAAACTGGAATCTAATTCTAATCTAATTCTAAAGAAACTACTTATTTTCAAGTAAATGAAAGCTTTGAGACACATGTAGTGCGATAAGAAAATAATTTTAAAATATATAATGTATACTATATTTTTATTTGAATAATTACAGGCTCTTGACAAAGACAGAAGTGGACTGATTTCCGTACAAGAGTACAAGTTGTTCTTTCAGTGTCTTGGATTGTCCAATGAAGTAAGTATATGTTCTTTAAGTTAGTAACAAAATGTTTAGATAGAAAAGAACAGTGATTTACTAATTTAACCCTACCAAATGTATAGTTTACATCAGTAGTTTAGCCAGTACTTTGTAATGGGAGGGGTTACGCAAAGCCGGGTAAGGCACGTCGGACACTGAGTCCGCTCAGTTCAGTCCGCTCAGCTCAGCTCAGGTCAGTCAGCTCAGTTCCCGTAGTTTTCCCACACACTGCGTCAGTTCGGTCCACTCAGTTCAGTCGTTTTTGAGCGCCAAACGCCAATGGACGACAAACACTGACATTGTTCACAAGTAAATTACTTGTGTCGAGATTTCCTAGTTGTTATGAGTTCCACCAGTAGTGATGAAGAAATTGCTGTAATCACATTGGCACTAGCTGCATAAGAATATGATAAAATTGTAAGGAAAAAGAGATGATTATGGGTTCACGGTATCAATGTATCAATGATATTTCCTCCCACGCGGCCTCCTTCATTGTAAAGTTGTAGTAATCCTTGTGTGACAGTGAAATCAGTAGTTCGTCGAAACTCATATTTAATAAATATCAACCAGGAGGCCTACTACAAACATGTGTCAGACCACCCGAGTTCAGTTGCACAAGACTGACAACTCTGCAATGCACATGCGCGGCACCTCCGTACTTTCGCCATCGTACTTCCATCGCTTCCGTCCAAATCGCTCGCTAACCCAAAACTGGCTGAGATGGACGGAGCGGACTGAACTGAGCGGACCCAGTGTGGGGCTCTACATTTGAATACATGTTTTTCGAAATTTGCGAAACGGACTGAAATGGGCGGACGTAGTGTGCGACGTGCCTAACAGATCAGGAGGGTTAGGAAAAACCTAAGTGGTAGGGGGGATCTGGCGGGAACTATCCGAAACTGCTCTCCCCCCATTATTTCAGTTAACTTGGGGTTCTACTCTACTTTTATATATGAAAAATTTTTATCTCTGAATCACGTTCATACAAATAATTTTGTATGTATTATTTTCCATACAAATAATTTTTATTGTATGATTTTTTGCAATGTAGGTACCATATTTTAATATTGGTTAAACTTTTTTTTATTTATGTTGATTGAATACAGTCCTTGTTAGTATTTTAATATTGTGCTACCATTCAAAAGCTTCACTTCTGGCAAAATAAACTTCAGAGCAATACTCTACTCACAGTGGCGTACTGAGATGGGTTGTCTAGGTTGTGTAATCAGAGAATTGTGGCTGAACCTTGTGGTCACTCCAGCCAAAATTCCTATGATACATTTAAAAACCATAAGATCAGAGTGTCAAAACAATAGAACACATAATCAATGAGTTTTGTCTTACAATCCTAACTTGAGGTTTGTTCCCTTAAAATGACAAACTGAATTAAACCAATCATTCATCTTTAAATTTTCAACAGATCCGCCAAACCTTGTTTCAGACAACCACACAATCTCCGTAATATGTCAGTCCACCCAAAAATTCCTGACCTGTCCAACAATAATCCAACCAATTTACGCCCTCAGAGGTCATTTGCCTGTGAAAGCAAGAGGTGCAAAACTTATAATATAAACCAAACATAACTCAATAGGTAATTTCCGAGGTTTCAACACTTGTGAAACAAAGAATATTATTTACCAATGTGATGCACAGTATGTTGGCCTATGCTTCAATAGCCTCAGAACCAGGATGGCCACAGACGTTATGTATTTTTTGTTTTATTTTAAAGAGGTTTCGCAGCCTCTTTTGCCTTGTTTTTGCCTCGTCCACATGGGCCACTGAGGTCTGTACATGGAATACATCCAGCAAAGCAAGAGATGAGCCGGAACAGTACAAGGGTGAAATGTACTGATAAAAAGCTGTGTCAGGTACAAGGATCCGAACCCAAAACATCGCTGCCTTGGGAACAAAGTCTGTGGCGCTACCGACTGAGCCACCGACTCACCATTTTTTATCTACTTGATACAAAGACAAACCAGTAGTACAAAATGCCCAAAGCCTCAAAAACCCCAATTTTAATGACTGTTACACAACAAAAGTTGTCGATCCCTGCCTCCTCAGTGTAATCAGTCACAACTGAGAAAATGGGAATTATCTTACCAGTGCTTCACCAAATCTATACAAATCCCAAACCTAAATCTAGACCTTTCTTGCAATCCACTTCAATACCCAACCTAATAAGCATGCTTACATACATATTTACATATATAAAGTATATTACAAGATCGACTGAAACTGTGATATATAATGTATTCTTGAACACCATTAGGCCCACTGTTTTTGTGACACTGAAATATTCTGGTGCTATGTGCATGTAGTGTAAAATTTTGTGTTTCTTGGACCAGTTTTCACATTCAGGCAATCCTGCTATCCTCACTTCTTGTGCTCTCTCACTCCCAGTACGCCAGAAAACCATCCTACACTGGCCGCAAAGTGCACAATAGCCTACCATCATCACTGAAGTCACTGAAGGGAAAACCACTGAAAACACAGCTTCACAAGTAGCTGATAGACAGACCTGCCTATTCCTTGAAGGAATTCCTCGAATCCGATCTGAATCATTAACTTTCACTAAATTTCTCATCATATTGTTAAAAAAAAATAAAAAAATGCTTGTAACCTACTAGTTTTAAGTTATATTATTGTATTTTTATTGACGCCATTGTATTCTTCTTAATGAAACTACAAAATAATGAATATTTTGATTTGATTTGAATTGATCTATGTTGTATCCTTAAATTATAAATTTGTGTTATATCATCAAACATAAGAATATCTACTAATGTCAATCACTTTTTACACAACTTATGTATGCTGATCTGATATGTTTTTTAGGCGGCTGTGGTCTCATTCAGTGTGATTGACGAGAATAACGATGGCCAGATAAGCTTGAAGGAGTTTGTAAAACTTGGCCGACAATTCTTCCTTTCCGAAGACCACAAGAGCCCTAGCAAGATGTTCTGGGGCCCTCTCACTCACTGACAGATGTGAATTCACATTTACCATATTTTTATATACTCTTGTTTTATTCAAGTCACATTAATAAAGTTGTTTAATTTGATAACCTGAATTTTTTCAACCAGGGGTTGTGAAGGCTTGTATTAGGAGTGATTTTCCCATATTTCTCTCAGTTTAGCCATAGAAAAGTAAAAAAAATACACAATATATTTTTACCACACTACACAGGGAGCAGCTGGTTTCTGCACTCTTTTTAGACCAGAAAGATGTTTACATAAAAGGACTAGTGAAGTCAGCTGGTGTAGGCTACTGGTAAATTTACCAGAAGGTTTTTCAATGAATAGACTTTAAACTAACCTACCTCCCCCACGGCAACAATGCTACCTTCTCGGCGCGTAAAGACTCGCCCACCACAAAAATGCAAATTTTTGTTAGTTTGAATCACATTGATTGACGACCACCATTCTGGTCCCCCATTGTGGTTGCACATAGTAGAGTACCTATTGTAATCATTATGAATTAATTCATCACAGAGGATACATTACGATAGAGAATATTGTGAGATTCCACATTAAATAATATTAAAGTTGAAAGAAATTAGCTCAAATCTGCTGCTTGATTAACTCAAAAACAGGCATAGAGTATTCTATTAGCAAGAAACTCACAGTAGAACAGTGGCGGTCCCAGGGGGGGGGGGCGGAAGCAATATATCCCCCCCAGAAATATTTTACATTTTATTAGCTAACATCAGTGGCGGTGCCAAGGGGGGGGGTACAGGGGCTAAAGGCCCCCCCCCTTTGGGACTTGGAAAAATAAATTTAAACATACATTTCGTCCTTAAAACAAGTAATATTATAAAACAGACATAAATGTAGTTTTTATTAAACTAAATAAGCGATGGCAGAAGTAGTATTAAGTTCCACATAGGTAAACTTTGTGGGGCAATAGCACGACAAATAAAACAATATTAAACCATGAAAAGCTGTGTGCATCATCCAAATTTTACAGCAGTCAGCTGTTGTCATGTTAGGGCAAAGGCAAGCATGACAGTGAGGACAGGGAAAACAGCTGATTTCATGTACCTAGTTGTCAAATTGTCTGCTAGCTACTTACTTAGACAGGCATCAGCCATCAGCGGTAGCACCTGACGGTAGCGGTAGCCTATTACCATTGACTATGCAAACACTAGTGTTTAAGTTTATAATGCTATTACTGAATTTGATACTATACATATTGTGAAAGATCTATAAAATGGAGAAAAACGTAAGGTTAAAAAACGTGTCTACTTGCTTGCATGACATATAACAGGTGAAATGGGAGATTTTTGTACAGTTGGACACAGATATAGACATTAATAATGGCTTTAGAAAGTCAGTAGACAGCTTTTAGGAGGATATGGCCTACAATATATTGAGATTTATGAATCCAATCGTCATACAGTGGAACCTTGATAAGATGACCCTCCATAACAAGCCGCCCTTATAAAAAGTGTCATTTTCAAATCCCCTTAAAATTATTTTACCCCTAATCACAAGTTATTACAAACCTCGATAAGAAGTCAACCTTGATAACAAGTCTTATTTTACAATCCCCATGAGAGTCTTGTTATCAAGGTTCTACTGTAGTTATTTTTAAAAATGTCTACTTGTTCATGACAAATAAATGGGGAAATGGGAGGTTTTGCACACAACTCTAGACGTTAAAAATGGCTTTAGAAAGTCACCAAACGGCTTTGAGGAGGATATGGCCGTAGTCTACAGTGTGTTTTGTTTTCATTAATGCAATCGTCATAGTTTAATTTTTAAAATGTCTACTTGATCATGACAAACAACAGGTGAAATGGGAGTTTATGGACAATTGGGCACAGTTTTATGTGTTATAAATGGCTTTAGAAAGTCACCAAACGGCTTTGAAAATTCCAAATTTTCCCGGAGGGGGACCTCCGGACCCCCTACTTAATTCCCCAAGCCCCCTCCTTGACAGGGTCCTAGAGCCGGCCCTGGCTAACATAAATACTATTAGCTTGAGCATATTTTAGAGCTCAAATATGTATAAGAATATGTTTTTAGGCTTTAAATTCCACATTTTTCCAGGGGGACCCTCGGACCCCCTTTTTTCTGGGGGATATTCGATACTCCCAGAAATGAAATCCTGGGACTGCCACTGCAGTAAAACACATCAAAAATCCTGATTAATTGGAACCTGACCCCATCCAGATTTTTCAAACCATCCAGATTATTGAATTTGCCCTAAAAAAGGGCCAGCAAGCACTTTTTTATTAAATACTTTCTATAAATTGCATTATAGAAGGGATCTAAAAAAGAGATGAATTATTACCCCTGCCATGGCAAACCAGCACATTAAACGAATTTCCTTTTGGCTGATAGGATTTTCACTAAAATATCTCTATAAAATGTCAGGTTTATTCAGTGGCAAATTTATATATATACATGGTAATATGGTACATGGTATATATGTACATGGTGTATGGTGCTGCCCCAAGGCCCGTTCAGCCCGGAAATTTAGGAACATTTAGGAAAAGTATCCTCCAATTTCTCTTCTCTAAAGAATGTGCTCATAGACGGAGGGGTGCATTTGATGTAATTGCATTTAGTCAATTTTGAAAAATGCATGCACACACTCCCAAAAGATGACTCTAGGGACTAGGTTGGTATTGTAAAGGTTTTGCAGTTTTTGTTTTTCTAAAAACTAAATGGTAAAAATAACAATTACTACTGTTGTGCAATGTAAAAAAAAATTAAAATTAAAATTTAGCCATTAGCTGTATGTCTAAGGATTGTGTCTAAGGAATGTCGGCCTTAGTCACTAACAAGACTACAAGATTGCGCCACTCATCTCCATTCATACTTGGCTTAAAATACCTACTTTGACTTTGTATGGTCGCCATTTAATAAGAAAGTATTAAAGTATTAAATGTTGGCAAAAGACCTTTTGATTAGGAAATGGTCCTTCCAATAATATATTCTGTATTTCATTACACTGGTACACTCCTAATGAATTATTTGAATTTTATGTCTCAAATCTAATAAAAAACATTTAACTACATTACATGCAATAACAGTTTGGTTGAGAGGGCTTGCCCCTCAAAGTAAGTTATATATAGAAAATGGGTATTGTACCCATTAGAGCTTGGTTAACCCCAAGGTTGTGGAAGGTTTTTTTTTTAATTTGGTGGTTCTTCTGGGTCTGACCTTTCCAGGTATAAGTCATGGCCAGATCTAGTGTCATTATTTTTGCCATGGCCCATGGCCAATGTTACTGTTCTTGACTCAAAATTTTTTTTCTGCTGAAGCTAATAAATGTGCAACCTGAAACAATTAGTTGTAACACCCACAAAAGAGTTTAAGTTGTTATTGAATTTCAAAAATCTTTTCCAAAGGTAGTAACATAAGAATGTTGTCTTAAAACTTGAAACAACCAACTTTGTACTAATGACACTGATTATCGACTATAGTATCAAGTACCAAATATCCTATAGTAACAATTAGGATACTAAAATTATGGCACCAGTTCCAATAACCGAGATTTTTGTATTTGTGAACAGAAACCGAAGAGGCAAAAATTAATTTCAAAGTACAGTAATAATAAAATACTTGGTAAAAAAATTGCTATCATAATATTTTCAAAAGGGTTTAAAAAAATATTGTTGTTAATTTTTTTTATTTATCAGAATAATGTAGTTTTTTTATAGGCTTGATATGCAAATACTGTATTTGAATAAAACACTTTTTTTAATTTTTCCAAAATGTGTTGAAAATAATTCAATTGTCTAACAAATATAGCTTCAGTACTATTTTCTAAGTTTTAGTAAACCTATTTTTAGTAAAATACATATTTTAACTTATATGAGTTTAATATATCGTGTATTATTTGCTCTTAAGGCTTAAAAATGTTTGAGTAAATGCATTAGTAATATTTATTTTATATATTTCTTAAAATATTTAAGTAAAATATTATTTCAATATTTTTTTTCAAACGGGTTTAAAAAATCAATATTCAAACCGTGTTATCACCCTAGAAATTTCCACTCTTTGGCCCATAAAATACCTTTTCCAATTACAGATTTAGCAATAATCTGTATCACCGGCCCTCTTTTGGAATGGTTTGACAGCTACCTATCAGGGACGCACACTCAGAGTCAAGCTTTCATCCAACATCTCCAAACCGATTCAGGTGACTTTTGGTGTGCCACAGGGTTCACACTTGGGACCATTCTTGTTCAGAATTTTTTTTTCAATGACGTTGGAGCAGTGACGTAGCCAGGATTTCGAAATAGGGGGTCGACCGACCGAGGGGTATCCCATACCCCCCAGGTAAAAGGGGGGTCCGGGAAAATTTTTTAAAATATAGGCCCTAAAACTGTATTTTTTTTAGCTCTCTTGGCATTGGAAATAATGACCCAACGTCAATACAGTATGATTATATCATTTTACATTTAATTTAACAAAAAAATATTATATTTAAGACCGGAAGGGGGTGTCCGGACCCCCAGGACCCCCTGGCTACGTCACTGGTTGGAGACTCGTTGAGCTGAGCTGCGAGTATCTCTTATTCGCAGACGATATCAAGATCTACAGGAAAGTGTCTTCTCTGCAACATCAGCACGAACTCCAAGAAGCCCTTAATACCGTTGGCATGTAGTGCACCAACAACTTAATGGAACTTAATGCTGGAAAGTGTGTAGTTATGTCATTTGGATAATCTCAGAACTTGCTTGTCTACGACTACACAATTCTAGGCATTCAGCTAAAAAGAGTATATGGGGCTAGAGATCTTGGAGTGTTCATAACCCCTACTTTGGACCCAGGTGAACACATACAGAGAATATACAAGAAGGCCAATTGTGTACTCTGGGTTTCATTGTCTGTATTTCAAAGAGTGGTGCTTTCTCTACCAATACTTTGAAGATCTTGTATGTATCCTTGGTGAGATCTATTCTCGAATACTGCTCCAATGTATGGTCTCCATTCCAAGTTGGCCATATTAATTCCTTGGAAATGGTCCAAAAGCACTTCCTTTGCCTGGTTGGTGTTTGAGCAGGGATTCGCTATACAGATGTAAATACTGATCAGGTTGCAGCTCAACTACAGTCGCTGCCCTTTTCATCAAGACAAACTGCATTATTGGACCTGATTTTCCTGTACTAAATTGTCAACTACCTGGTGGACTGCTCTGAGATTCTCCAGATGTTGAATTTCCAGGTTCCTCAGAGAACACGGGAACAGAACGTCTTTGCCAAGCTGCACTACTCTACCTCCTACATGTACCAGAGTCCTGTACCTCGTCTAATGCGTCTCGAAAACAATGCCCACCTGGAGTTCTTCGGAGATGGTCATGCTGTCTTCAGAAGAGATGCATTTTTGAGTGTTGTGAGTCTTGCATGTAGTGAGTCAACGTTGTGTTGCACCTTGTGTTTTTGTTATGATCAAGCTTGGTTGAATACATTATCTCTTGTTCATGTTGACCCTGTTCTTGTGTTTTTTTTTGGTCAGAGTCTACTTGTTACTATTGTATGTACTATTTATTAGTATTGTTATTATGTCCTGTTTATTATGTACCGTATGCAAATGCATCTTGTGTCTCATTTCAGTTGTATGTCTTTGCTTGTTAACCATCACCTGCACTTTTTCTTGTAATGCTAGGTTCTTTTTTTTTTGGTATGTTGAGGCCCGGTATGCACGAGCAACATTAACATACCTAGCTGACTAGGCTGTGACTAGGTAAGCCCGACTGGGTAGCGTACCACAGGATACACCGGTTCACACGAGCGACATGTCCACGGACTAGATGAAAATATCGATATCAAAACCACTCGGATCCATCACTGGTGCACAATGAGAACAAAGGGAAGAATGCGAGCTGCAGCGCGACTACCCAATTGCTCGTGTGAACGTTCCCATAAGGCTACGTGTGCTACGCCGCTACTGGGTAGCTGCCATGAGTGACTGGGAAGCGGGGCCCGACTATGTTTTGGGACACAAAGCTCGAACACGGCTCGCTAGTCGTCGCCCTACGCTCGTGTGAACGGCTCCAATTGATCCTTTGGTCCGCTACCCAGTCGGGCTTACCTAGCCACAGCCTAGTCAGCTAGATATGTCGCTCGTGTGAACAGGGCCTTAGAGTCTGATTTTCACTCACAATTGTATGCACTATTTATTAATATTATCACTATGTCATATTATTATGATTTGTATGCGTCTTGTTTCTCATTTCAGTACTATGCCTTTTGCACGTTACCTGTATTATCCTCTGTAACATGTTAAATTTTGCCATGAGATTTTTTGTGAAAGGTGCCGATTTAGCTCCAATGCAATGTCATGAATGTGAATTTGTAAATCCCGCCAACATTTGAGTCGGCGGCTTCCATTCGCACAGCGCCGAGCGCTCTGCGCCATAGACAGTCGAGTCAGGGAGTCGGTCGAAAGCGTCTATCCACTACGAGTACACGAGACAGACGACTGTCAACCATGCACGGTTCCACGAGGACTAAGGACCACGACTCTGTGTAAGGTAGTCATCACCATGCTTTGAATTAGACATTTGTCGTACCGTTCGTTCAAGTCTAGTACAAGTTCAAGTTTCATTGAACATTCTGATAAAGTCAGCTTAACGTAAAACTTGCTTGCGCTAATTGTTCGTATATTTAGTATTGATCGAGAGTAAACATCATTGCAGACATACATTGACATTTTGTCCCTCACATAATTCGATACTTTTACTTGTAATTATTTATTGAACTTGATTGAACAGTAATTACATTCAAAAGGAATTTACCGTCACTCTCATCCTCCCACAGAGGAGGAACCTGAAACCATTTAGCTGTTTTAGTCATATTAGTAAACCAAACTTCTCTACCAACATATTAAAAAAAAAACCCGGTGTATGGTTTACAGTAGTATGTTGTGTGTTGTGTGGTTTTAATTAACTTAACGGCTATAATCAAAGTTATCATAATGGGAGTTAGCTAATGTTTTGTGTGACGAATTATCTGTAGTGTAAACAGGTAAATACTGTGCGACATCAAGTGTAGTTCTATCTTAATTAAACGTCTAAAATCAAAAATATATATCGTTTTTTGTGACGAATAATCAGTAGTGTAAACAGGTAAATACTGTGCGACATCTCACATCAGGACGAGTAATCTGATTAAATAATCATGATACTAGCTTATTTATGAAATCTGTGTAAATATCGATGTAAACCATCCTTAACTGTGGTTTGCCCGCAGCATCCTCCGATCCTATCTGTGGTTCGCCCACAGCAATTAGCTTTAGTTCCCTGTGGTTCGCCCACAGCACTTAGCTATAGTAAACTTTAATTCCCTTTCCCTATGGTTCGTCCACAGCAATTAGCTTTAGTTAGCTTTAGTTCCCTGTGGTTCGCCCACGGCAATTAATTATAGTTAGCGATAATTCTCTGTGTTTCGCCCACAGCAATTAGTTATAGTTAGCGTTAATTCCTTTTCCCTGTGGTTCGCCCACAGCATTTATCTTTAGTCTCTGTGGTTCGCCCACAGCAATTAGTTATGGTTAACTTTAATTCCTTTTCCCTGTGGTTCGCCCACAGCATTTAGCTTTAGTTAGCGATAATTCCTTGTGGTTTGCCCATGGCAATTAGTTATAGTTAGCGATAATTCCCATTCCCTGTGGTTCGCCCACAGCAATTAGCTTTAGTTAGCTTTAATTCCCTGTGGTTTGACCACGGCAATTAGTTGTTGTTGTCAATAATTCGTCCTAACTGTGGTTCGCCCACAGCACTCCGTCCCGAACTGTGGTTCGCCCACAGCACTCCGTCCCGAACTGTGGTTCGCCCACAGCACTCCGTCCCGAACTGTGGTTCGCCCACAGCACTCCGTCCCGAACTGTGGTTCGCCCACAGCACTCCGTCCCGAACTGTGGTTCGCCCGCAGCGCACCTTTCTTTACATATAGAAAACAAATATGGCAATGATGATAACGTGGGTCCGATTGTTGAAGATTTGATATCTTATACCCTTTGTCTGAGCCTGAGCCATCCCTTCTCTTTTCAGAATATTAGTTCGCTCTTTATTGTCGATCCGTTAAGTGCAGAAGACCTCAAGTAGAAAAACAGAGCCAGGAGCGTTAACCGCTTGTCCCGAGCTCCGAGCAAGGAATCTTTTTGTAAATATAAGCGTAATCGAACAAGCAATTCCGAACTTATCCCACCTTGGAATTTAAACTATATATAGGGAGGAAGGTTGGAAGATTGCTAGGGATTGTTATTTACATCTGTTCGATGAGTGTATGTTTTATCTATGGCTCTATGGTTGTACTGAAATGTTTAACACTTTGCAGTTCGTACAAAAGAATACTACTTACTTACTTACAGTAGTTAGAACCAGGAATACGATAATCACAATCTTGTATTTGACTCAAAACTCAACAGGGAAATGCTCGTTCTGAGTGCAACATGAATGTGAGTTTCCCTAAATCAATCTCTGATTAATCCCTTCTGCCGCACTCTGTATTATTCTGTAATAATAATAGAAGGTTTGAGACACCATCGCAGGGCACATCCTAGGGACGTGTTAAGCCCATGCAACCCCGACAATCTGCCACCAAAACGAAGGAGTAGTCAAGATGAAGATCACACACCTAGTACACCTACCTAGATCACGCGCACAAGTAGTGGTTGATGGGGGCAGCACCTAGACGGGAGAGTGAACGATAACAAACCACTTCGGAAAATTGTGTGGTGGTGTGTTGTTGTATTGGCACGTTGTTGGGAGGCGGGCCTGTTTATGAGCGTGCACGTTAACCACGGCCACCTTTAACATCCCTTCAATTCTCTATGTTTTATTTTCAATATTTTAATAAATTTATCTTCATAAATTTAAATTTAAATCAATAAATTGCGAATTAATGAGCTGATGTCACCTGTCTGCCATGTTATCTTATGGGACGTCTGTCACTAAACAACACCACTTGCGACGTTGCCAATTCTACCAGACCGCGGCCTGTAGTTAAAGGCGGCCGTGACGTTAACCCGCCACCACGTGATGGCAGGTAGTCGGGTGGCATCTTGTTGATAATCTTGTAGCGTGCGTGGTGGCTGGTTAACGCGGGAACGTACCAGGAGTGCTACAACAACCTCTGGTGAAAACTGGAGTTTGTAGGATGTCAGGGGGGCATCTTGACGGGAGAAAGCGTATCAACCTGCCACCTCAGATAAATGTGTGTTGGCATTCATTAAAAACTAAGGAAAGTGTATAACAAAGTGTTGAGATAAAATTATAAAATGTTGGGATATGCTGAAGATTTATCTGGTGATGGTATGGATAACAACGACGATAAAATGTATTTACTACTCTAAATAAATTTGCTTTAGACTACAACAATAAAAATTATATGTCAGATCAAGGAAAAGTGACACTATTTTATATAGCTTAACTTACTAGGTTTTCGTGAGTATACATTTTCATAGATTAGCCTACGAGGTGAGGTCATGGTGCTATATACATTTACTTTTATGAAAACGGGAAGATATGAGAGCAGGTAATTTTAGCTTTCAAGTTTATGCTGTTGGTACTGGCAACAACTGATCTGCCTGGCAACAGCAAGCAGCAACATTGAACCGAACGTCTGTTTCGTCGTTTCGTGCTGTAATAAGTGTTCTTTGTGTGTGTAGTGTAGGCTGCTGTCAGGCAGTCTGTCGCATCTTTGACAATTTAGCAAACATAGCTTCTGCCATAAGCAGCAAAGTATTGTTCATAATGAATCTGAATTTTTCGTCTTGTTTCTTTACATCAAAAGTTAACAGTTGACAATCCGTTTCGGTAAGTAAAATGAAATATCCATGTTTGTTATTGTAGTTGACACTTCGGGGAAATCAGCTGGTCTTGTACAGTCAGCAACAAAAGCCTATGGAAACATCCGAAAATGATGGCAACATGATTATATATTGATTGAAATCGCCTTATTTTAACATTGTATGAACTAATGTAGGTAATTTTAATGAAAATTTAAAATGCAAATAACGTAAAAATTGATGCCAAATACAATTTTGAAGTAAATCTAAGACAACTTCTACTTTCACCACATAACTGTGTCATATGTTTTGGATTCAGTCCTAATTTAGTAGTTCAATCATCAAGCATTATTGACTTAAAGTTCGTGACTTAATAGTTTATGTAGTAGCAAAAATGTCTAAGGATTATAAACAGTACAATATGTAAGTATACCTATGCCTCCAGCTCAAGCTGCAAGTGTATTGGTATCATGGAGTTGAAATTATAAATGATAGGCTTAGGTAACATATAATGAGAGATTCAGAATGATAATATTTATTTCCCTTTGAGCAAGGCTTTCATTGCAATTGGCATTTTCAAAATAAAGCAAAAGATTAACAACTAATCAAGTAATACACAAACAAATGGAAATCAAAATTGGCTTAAAAGGTTTCATTAATAAGCCTAGGCCTATATTCCTTTGTTTAGCCTCATAAACCGCATTAAAATTTAATTGACACCTACACATTGAACCATTATAGTAGGTTATAAGTTAAATATGCCTAACTTAGGCTAGTTGTAACTGTCAAAGTAAGTTGATATTTTATTTGTCACTTGAGGCTTTTTTTGGTACTTTGGTAGGCCTATTATACGGAAGCCACATATCTTATCTATTTATTTATTTAAACCGCCGCAGTGCGCTGTATATGGGTGTACCAGAGTAGGCCTACTCCTTTTTCTCCATTTTTAGCCATGCCGTTTTTTAGGGATCATAAGTTTACATTCGATCACAATAAGTGAGCCTGGGATTAGCAACTTTAAATCTTCTTGGTAAAAGAAATTGTTTATTTGCCCTTAAAAAAGGTCACATATGTTAGACATCAGTTATTGTTATTAGAGTAGACCACATGTAAAATTGTTTGTTTTGAGTTAGTGTGATGTTGAAATAGAATTACCGGTAAGTTATTATTTAAAATAAAAGAAGCTGTCATATTTCCATCAAACCATTCTACTGCGGAGGTAGGTAAACAAAATATGTGACTTAAAGTTTGGTAAAAACATAACTCCTGGACAGTTCCGCAGAAAACCTGCCTATTGTCAGTTCAAATATCAATACATCGCTTTTGATTCGGTTCGGGGGTTTTTTTCTACAAATGGCTACAATTTCATTATGCTAACATCAAATTGAGCTAACTTATGATCTGTTTACGTTTTTATTGATGTTTAATAAAATGAAACTATCAATATTTAACCACATATATTTCATGAAAGTTAACAAAACAAACTAGGCTAACTCTACTTAAGTTATTCATAAATAACTGCATATATGCCTATGGTTATAAAATTTTTACTTTCTTCCATTTTTAGTCCTAACAATTTTATATAAAACTAAGGATAGAATAAAAAAATCAACTTTATGAATGTTTTTGTTAGGCTATTTATTATTTCTTTATCATTTCTTTATCTTTCATCAATTTTAAAAGACTGCATTAACCCTTTCAGTGTTATATCGTTGTGCATCTTTTTCCTGAAAAGTGCTGCAGAATAAAATATCGTTGTTCGTGTTTCATCCGAAATGTGCTAAGCGACAATATATCGTGCCGGCGCCACTTTCGATCTTGTGAGTTTAAATGGGCATATTGGTTGACTCGGTTGTTGTTACAAAACGGTGATGTTCCTTATAGCCTACGATTGAGGCCCAATATAACTTATCGTTCCTTTGGACTCTTGATATGAAACATTTTATTTTTACCGATTTTTTCTCATACTAGACTTTGCCCCCATGGCAAGCCTAGCACTTTTCAGACAAAATAAGTAAATAACTCTACTAGCATTTTTTTGAAAATAACAATAAAATTTAAGCATCAAAAGGGTTTAAGTTTAAGTTAGTTAAAGTTTTACCAACTTCCTTCACATATGATGAATTTATATAGCCTAGCACGGCCATATAGATGTACATTAGGCATAAACAGAACAACTAGTTGCAGTGTGAGGTAATAAGCCTAACTTACAGCAGATTAAAGAATTTGCATTGTCCAAAATTGAATGCATGCTGTTAATTTTGTTTCTGATAGTACAGGCTGGCTGATGTATAATAATTTAGTTCACATGCCAATAACATGATTGTTTAAATTTTTATATTTATGTATCCGTAATCGTGATAACTCGAGTAATTTTGGTCCGATTTTGATGAAATTTGGCTTGAAGGTGCAGGGAAGGTTAAACTTTAATTTGCGAACCGGCAAAATCGAGTCATGGGATTTGAGTAATGTGTTCTTTTTAAATTGTAAAAAAAAATTTTTTTTTTTCAAACATTTACCCTTAAAACATGAAAATGCCTGATTTTCATTACATGTAGAGCCTACCTCTACATTCATGTAGAGCTTAAAAAAGCAAATAATCTTGGATATTGAATCATTGCTGTAAAACAGAGAAAATTAAAATTGCTACAGAGGAAATTAAAAAAAAAAACTGTATCCTACATTTAAGATTTAAGACGTGCCACCTACGGTAATAGCTACTTCCCCATAGGGAAATTCGCTAAAAAAAATCCAATCAGGCAAATTGAAATTTACTTCGTTTGCCAGTGTGCTGCGGTGGAGATATTTTACTATAAATATCATTTAGGAATGTATTGTCTAACTTGTGTCAGTTGGTGTATACAGTTATTTTCTTTGATCATTTTGTATTTACTTTCATCTATAATACCGGAACATGTTTGGTTGGATTGAGAAGGTGGATGTTGGTGATGTGATGTAGCCAATTGTACTGTAGTTACATCACTGTCTTGGCATATTTTGAAGGAAGACTACCAAGTGAAGCTTATGCAACTATTGTGTGACTGTATGTAATCTTGGACCTGGTCAACTAAATCTTCTGTCACTTCATTATCATCGATAATTTCTCCAGATAATATTTGTTTCCTTCTCCTTAGTTACACATTTGGCAGTTTTAAATGTGAAGAGCTCCAGTTCTCGCTATTCTAACATGTGCCACAAGAAAAAAAGCTTATATTGTTTCTATTCAATCTATTATCTTCTATTTGGTACTAATGTTTGCTGCTACAGGCAAGGAAAACGTGTTTATTTTAGGGAATTTCCCAAATAGGGAATGAGCTAATACCGTAGGTCTCATGGTAAGACCTGTACCCGGGACCGATTTATTATGTCCAGAGGCTAAAAACACCATCCGTTTAGATTGTACAATTGTTTGTTTGTTTGTTTGTTGTTTGTACAAACAATTTTGTAGAGCTTAAAAAAAATAATTTAGTATAAAAAAATTTTAAATTTAAATATTCCCATGTTATTCTTGTTAAGAATAAATACGCCGTTGTAGTGCTTATTTATGGATATATTTTGATCAATCCTGGCCAATTTATTTATTTTATATTAAAGCTATTAAAATTTAATCAAAAACACACTTTCTTACCCTCCTTTAGCAAAAAACCTAAGTAGGTACTCGTTAAACCTAAACGTTATTTAAATAGGGAATAAATCTGACACGTTTAAGAAAACATTTAAGGCAAAATCCAATCAATCAAATGGAAATTCGCTTAACCTGTTGGTTTGCTGCGGTGGGGGTATTTTTGTAATATTTTAACAATAAATACATTTGCTTAATTTGATCAAAATACAATTATTAGCGAGCAAAATACACCATTATACGACCATTTACTTTGTTTCATGGAATAAAATGGGAATTTAAATGTTAGGTTTTAGCACTTCAATGAAAAAAAAAATACTTGTTTTAAAAAGCACTGTACAATGGTTATAGTTACAAAGACTTTTAGGTTTTGGTCTTGTCTTTTCCCCCACATAAATCGGGGTAAAATTTTGTTGTTATAATAGTGTTTTCGTTTTCCTTTTTGACATTCCTAATTCCTAGATATGTAATCCATTAATATTTTGTTTTGATCCTTCCTGGTTGTCCAATACAAAATTTACAACAATCTAACAATATTTTACTTGCAATACCATACAATAATTTACATATATATACCATATTAAATAGCTATAATAAAGGGCTACCATAATATAGAGTGTGTCCGTATTAGTTCAATGTAAATACGTGTATCTATGCTCTCATTGGCGACTGGCGAGTTGCCAAATACATTTACGTCTACTACATCAATATCACGACACACGAGTGTAGGTCTCGTGTGTACATCCACCAAACTCTTGCAGCCTAAGAGATATTCTGCCTCTTTGCATATTGATTTTTGGGCCATCTTATTACATGTGTATAGTAAATACGGAATAGTATTAAAACAGTGAACATTATTTATGTGCAAGGAGTCTTCAAAACCTATAAATAAATCTTCAGTCCAAGTTTAGGGGTTAGTGGGGCTGTGGATCATCTAAGTACGTAGGAATGCGCTGAATGTTGGATCGTTGGCACAATTAGATACCATGTACTAAGTAATGTACTATACTATGTTTGTAGTCCTGCATAGTAAATTGGGTTATTAGAATATCAGTGATATAGCGGCGCAGTGGTTTGGCCGAATGTCAAAAAGCGCTGATTTATCCAACACTGCATGGCATTGTTTCCATTTACCTACTTTACTGTGTTTATGTTGAGGAGGTGTAATTAAACCGATTTTACATTTTGAAACGTACTTGAGAATTTTCATCACTGTGATCCTAGTCAATTTATCTGTTTCACTTTGTTTCCAAGCTAGGTAAAACAATTGAATAAAAATGTCTTTATTGACCTAGCCTAGTTAGTTTTCAGAAAAAATTTGAAATAACTCTTTTCTTTATTATTGTTGATTACCGGTACTTAAAATTAAATAAACCATTTATCAATCAATGTGTAAAATTATTTTTTATACATTCAGGGACTCTTGAAATTAGTTTAAACGTGTTTCTCTCATGGACAAAGAGTTTTCATTGTTGCACTAAAGGTTGCGAATTTTCCCTACAATATAAAATGTAAAATGTTATTGGCTATTAGAGCTTGATACTTTTTGCGATTGGTTTCCTGAATACGGTACACAATGATATGTAAAAGTACTAAGTAGTAAGTGAATTGTAAAGTGTACCAAGTCATCTCATTATCGTTTAAACCCGATAATCATTATTTTCAGCGTTTTTCCTGCAATAATGAAATTAAAAGTTACAAATTTCCTGTAAACGCCTAAAATATTTTCTCGTTAGGTACTTAAATATTGTGCAGTTTCATGTGGTTGATAAATTGGTACCGGTAGATAAGAGTAAACTTTCAAATTAAACATCCCGCTTTATTCTGAATTCTTACCGTGTAGCGAAGAACGAATAAAGCTACAATCATCTTTAGTACATACACCGTACTAGTACACTACTTCCCTTAAATCTCCATATACAAATGAGGTTTTGCTTGAGTACAATACAAAGTACAACATACAGTAATACAATACAAAGGTACAACTTCAACCTTGAACTTTCAATGTCAATTTTAAGTTATTATTGCGTCTCGTCGTCTCGTGTGATATCGAGATTCGTATAACCTGTATCGAGGTATAGATCTCAGTGCGCGTGCTTATCACTGGAAGATGTGCGCAGGCGCGGGTCGAGTCCTTGGCTAGCGGCCGCCAAGTGCGCAGCTGCCCTAGGTCAGATAGCCTTGGCACGTCATTGCGCAGTCCTAGTCCTAGACCTAGAGAACTAACTATTGCTGAACTTTCCTTGTTCTGCCTTTTTCGTATACTAATGCCAAAGGCATTTTGTAATTGGCGATCCAAGTGCAGCTGTGACCAGGATCACAGTTACAGTCGTAAAAGTATTACTTTGACCTTTAAATAAATTATGCTGAATTATTGAGCTGATCTGTTTGTAACTACTACACAGATCATTCACTCCATACTACGTTCATTCTGTATTCTTTTAGTTTAAAATACGCACAGAAGGTATGCCGCTGTCAGTGAGGCAAGTGACTGACACAAAGGTGCGTATTTTACTTGGATGAGTAAAATATTAGTAGAAAGGATTGTGGCGCCTATTGTTTTTATTGGCTAGGATTGGTTGTTCTTCAGCCAGGAACGTGTATTATAAGCCGTAGGATAAAGGGCAACTGGGTCCAGTTTCGAAGCATCAAAAAGCAACTGACTTTTTTCAACAATTACTGGCTTCTGATTGCAATGGCTGAGTTACAGTGGTGGTTGCATAGGCCCCCAATTGGACCTTGGAAACTTAAGCAAACTTTTCATCGTACAAGACGTTAAAAATTGCTTTAGAAAGTCACCAAACTGCTTTAAATATACCAAATTTTCCGAAGGAGAACCCCCAGCCAGAGGCTCTTTGTGGGCACTCCCGGTAGCCCTTGACAGGATCCTAGAACCGCTACCGTTCTGTTATACTGTAGACTAAATATGGCCCGGGCCTTCTAAAAATCCTAAAGCCTTCAATACAACTCAAATATTTCCACAATTAACAGTATCGATACGAATTAACATTACACAATTTACACACACAGTGACAGTTAACAGTATCAGGCAGTAACGAGAAAGAACGAGACAATAATAAAATGCAAATTCCTAAAATAAGTAAAGAAAATAATAAAGCGTGAATTGTATAATAATTACATCCATGGGCGCCCGCAAGATTTGGAACAGGTGCAATATATACTCTAACGAACACCCGGGGGTCCAGGGCCTTCTCCGGGAAAATTTCTAAAAATATAGTGTTTTAAAACGTACATAGAAGAACCGACCAAAACATAATAGTATATTGTGCGTCAAGGAGGATAGTCATCGTTTTTATGCTAACAAAAATTAATAAGCTTTTTGCCGTTAATATGTATATATTTTATGGTTTAATCCACATGCCGAACGATTATAAAGAAAAATAAATTTACAGCCTAGATAACAGCTAGAAAGTTGAGGTGTTGTTTTCTGAATAGTTTTGTTTAAGTACAAGTTTGTTAATGAACAGTGAGCCAACAACTTATTTGATTTAAACATCAAAAAAACAATTTTTAAAAATGACCATTATTCACTTATTTTTATGAATTTATTAAAACCCAAGTGATTACAGAACATTATGGGTATTAAATTTATTTCTTTTTTTAGCCTTGCACCCCCCCCCCCCTGTGGGCACCCATGATTACATCGTCGAATGGACTGCAAGTCCGTGCTCGGGGATTTCGCTTACCGCCAGAAGTCTCTGTTAGAAAATTTCTCTTGAGGCAATTTTACTGCCGTCCAAAAGTACTATAAAGCGTTATGAATTTTGTATTTATGTTAAAACCTTTTTTATTAAATAATAACTATTTTCGAATTTCCAGTTTTCTAAATTTTAGCTCTAGCCCGGAAATCAACAATTGCAAGAATTATCCCTTCCGTTGTTAAAATAACTCACATTTTTTAGATTTTCTTGAATTCAGTAAGGTTCGGAAACTTTAACGTAGTTAGTGTTGGGCGGTGTATACCTTAACTCCAACTGCTCACGTACTTGTCATTGATATTATGTTTACCGTGCAAAGAAATACCAACACTGTCAAATATTGCCACTAGTAAGATGATTTAAATAAGTGTCTCATTCTTTACAAATGTAAGTTTATTAAATCAATTGATTTCATACATTGACCAAATACAGCTTAGGTCTAAAATAAATACGCTTTAAAACACTTCTCGATATGTTTACACCTACGTGTAAATAAATACTTTGTAGCTTTAATTGGTTCCTAATGATTATCTTTTGATTAATTTAAACCACAGCTGTGTCTGTAACAAGACCTTCCAATTTTTTCACTAATATCATTTACTGAGTTTGCTGTTTGCACTCGTGTCATCTTGGTAACACAGCCAACGACCAAACTGCATATATTAACTTCACTATTTCGTTACTATACACACTCTTCGCCCCCCTGTAAATAAATTATGTTACATTGGCTATATCCGCCAATAACACCACGCATAAGCTATTTAACCCCCAAAGCTATTTAAAAGGTCCTACTATTGAATTCATATCTCTTCTATTTTTCGTAACCATTAAAATTTGAATCTAAAATATCTCAGTCCTGTGCTCACGTGTTTACATTATGTTGTAACCGTGTTTTTGAGGATTTCGTTGCAGGGAACGTTTGGAAAAATAAGGTACAGTAGGCCTTCCAACGACAGCAGTTTCGGAGTAGTGCAACTCAGGATCGCGATACCTCAGCTATATCTAGGTGAAGGCTACACTAACGTACTGTAGTTCTCCACCACTATGGTCCCATCTTGTTCCTACTACGGCGTGATCCATGGGACATATCCCAATATGGGATGGTTGATTGCCCTGTGACATATCCTTTAAAGTGATTCTTCAACTGGAATTTGCGTCCGATTATTTTGTTCGCGCAACTTATTCTCTTATGTAGTTATATACTATATCTTTTCACGCTGCTTATTTGTGGTGGATACGTTTGTACAATTTTTTATCGTTGTATGTGTATTTGTTTTGCATGATCGTCATTCCCACATTTGTTAAACAATTGAAATGTTCGAACTTTCTGCTCTTTTCAAATCAGAAATAATGTTAAATAAACAATTATTGATTAAAATCGTATAATTTGTATTAAACATGAATTTACCATTAATACACCATTAAATTTTAGGAGTTGTTATTGAATTCTTTCGATTCCAGATCAATTAGGGTCTTGAATTCTAAAACGTTCGAAAACTACCGTACACTTGTTCTTTCAAACCCTATCGGGAGATGTTTAGGATCTTAAAGTTGAAAGTGCTCGAATGCTGCACTTGATCATTGGGATTTTGTATTTTAAAACGTTCAAATTTTACTGCACCTGCCTTAGCAAAGATGCGGGTGTAGTGGGGTTCAGATGGCCGTTACTAGGACTTGAACCTGCTAATAGTGTAGTAACTGTTATGTGTCAGTGGGTCGCCTTTCCCTGTGTGCAGGCGCAGTCTATTGGGCAATGGGCTAGATTGGCCTCCGCTTTGGCAATACAGTGACGTACTAGGTCGAGTTGGTCTAGTGGTCCCTCACCAATGCACAGGGTGAATAAAAAGTCAAGACCCCCCCTCTAATACGTTTCCAAGTAAATATACAGATATGTCCTTTTGGTGGTCGTGCAATCTTAGCAGGAAGTTTCATTTTGTGATTTTGAAATTTTTGAGTATAAGGGGGGATTTGGGGGGCAACTAAAAATGTTTCAATGCAAACCTCCATCCATTGATTTTCCACAACATTTGACGGGCTACATTTTGAATAGAGAAGAGATAGTGACATCTAGTTTTCACCATTCTTTAAGTTTTTGTAAACACTTTGCCCCAAAACAGAGTGCGAGTCGCAGTAAGTCCAAAGAGATGTGCTAGGAATCTTTTGTTATTGAAAGCTTTACGTTGGCTATTTTTTTTTTTTTGGGGGGGGGGGTTATTTTATTAACCTACTTGAAGTTCGAGGTTTTTCAAAATCACCCCACAGATTTCCTTGAACCGAAGCAACCAAAGAATTCTCCAAAAACTAAAGTGATTCCTGAATAAATGCTGGAGGAGTGATGGAGTTTTGAAGAGACTAAAAAGGAATGTAAAGTATAGGAAAAGGATGTCACTTGCACGATTTTGTTTTCAAGAAATGGAAAAAATTACTTTGTTAAGTTAAAATGGCAAAGATAAGCTGTGTTTTGATGTGCTATTTATATCCATAGGGTGAATATTATTGAGTTTGTACTACTTATTTGGGTCGCTTTCATTGCGCCACCCTGTATAAGAATTGTAGCGACTTTGAGTATATTTGGTAGATTTTCCCTAAATGTGGAACCCCTCATGTTTAACTTCAAGGCGGTTATACTGCATTACTGCAAAAACGAATCACCTGAAGAAGACCTGGTCCTTAGCACCCCTATCCGGGGGGTTTCGGCTTCCTGGACTAATCGTAAAAACTGAAAACTAGATTCGGGGTTGAGAGTCCATGGCTTAGGCCGAGGCCACTTTCACTTTCACTATTGCTTGTGATATTCACGGTTGCAGAATGCAGGGTGTTCCAGTGATCCAGTTATGAAATACACTTAATATCACACATTCACATCTCGCCAGACACTTTCAATTCGCTCCAAGTCTTCAAGTAGACATTTAAATTATGATCCGTGACTTAACTAGTGTGAAAAAAAAACACTTTTGTAGTTTCTCGTTCAGTGATTTTCCTCCTCTGAAAACATCTATTTTAAGCATTCTGTACTTTCATAAGTGTACATAACGATCGTATTAAATTAGTTTTTTCTCATACCATAGGGAATTTTCCATTACAATTTATGATTCAATGCCACCACCGATTTTTAATTATTGCCTCTTTGCTGAAAAAAAAACTGCACCTAATTTAATCATTTAGTTTTTGGTTTAAAATATATAGCGGGATTTCTAAATTGTTAATCTGGGATTAGTTAAGATAAAATCCATTTATTACAGCCCTTTAAGGTACCCAAGTTATCGTCAATACGTCTTTTTGTAAATGCAGTTAATAAAACAGCTGATACAGGTTACTTTTATAGCAATCTATGTATTTATACAAGTGTATTAAAATGTTTTCTTTGTATTATCTAAAATTTGTTCACCATGATTAACGTACATAATAGTTTTAAAATTTAATGTTTAATTAAATCTGAGCAAAGCTCGGTCTCCTGGTAATTAACTAGGCTATAAAATTAATGAAGGGAAAAAGTAAATTATCCACAAGCGACATAATGTTGTAATAACCGTACAAAGCCTGTATTACTGAACCGTGTACTAACGTTCAGTATAGTGGGTACAATTGAAGACCTACCATTACTGTGATGCTGTAAACAAGATTTTGGAGTATTGATGTACAGTATGGCAGCTAGCAGTGGGTCGTAGCGGGAGGGGCGCCTCCAATGTCAAAATTAGGTCAGGGACAGGCGTGTACACAGCTCTTCCTGTACCCACCCTATACTTGGCCAAAATCCACTTAATTTTGGGGGGAATAATACAAAAGCGTAAGAAATTGGTCACAATTGGTTAAAATCGACTTTCATTTAGAGGAAAATAATACAATAGTAGTTTAAAGAACTATTTTTACTGTATCATAGTCCCTTTAAAAAATCATTCATATTTTCGTTTAGTTATTGCTATTCTCTAAAACGTGTGAAACTTACATTAACAGCAAAGACTATCAACAATAATTAACAGTAATTTGTCATTTCTATACTGTATATTGGGAGTTCGCAACTTTTAACCTTGCGCTTGGTATACTCTGTAACACTGCAAGTTAGAAAATAAATATTGTAAATATAAATATTATGTATTAACAAGTTATTTCAATTATATGTTAGTTTAAACTTCAAATTCGGTTTAAACCTGCACTAAATTAGTGTGTTTTACCCTTGGTACATTGATTTGAATGGTGCTGCTGTAGGGTATTGCTCGTATGATTAAGTGAAATGAAATTAAATAATATTTTATTTCCCATAAATTATATACATATAAGTACATTGTATTTTTTTTACTGAAATATAATACAGCAAACATTACTAACTAGATAACAAAACAAAATGATATTCTGTAGAAATAAAGCGAAAAAGTGCAAAAAAATACCTTCTATAACAATGAAAAAGTCTACATAGGCAGGGCCTGTGCGTAGACTCGAGTTGCGAAAAGGTTAATTTAGATGGGAGGTAAAAAAAAATGTATAGGAAAATAAAAAATAATTCGTATAATTTTAAATTTAAAAAATTGTTCTTTATTGAAACTGAATTTTTGAAATTTGTTCAAACTCAAGTGTTATTTGTGTTTTTTATACATTTCATGTGTGGTAGTAATTATATTATTTAGAAAATTATAGTTTCTGTATACAATTAATTCACCGTACAAAAATTTTGATGCACGAGAATTTTAATCGATAGTGAATTACAATAACAATTACTGTGTAATATTTTACTGTAGTATTAAAATTTACATAATAAAATAAAATAATACAATTTACATAATAACTGGTGAAAATACATAAATTTAAATTTTCGTTGTAAAATTAAAACTAAAAAATAAAGCCCTTGCAAAATTTTATATCTGCAATCCAGAAAATGTGGAAATGAAGGTTGCATCTTAGTTTAGCCTTGACCCAATTTTCACTCCCGCCAACCACCTCCTATCTTAACACGTGCCCTCTTGCGACCTCCCACCGTGAACAAACCTCCCTTTATATATTATTACTTTTATCACCCCATCTGAAAACTGCAAATGTATTTTGTTCTATTTTTATGTAACAATTAAGTAAAATAATTAAAACAATTTGACCCTTTTTATTACTAAAACAAACTAATATGTTCCAGTCCAGGCCATAATTATAGTTAAGTAATTATAAACATTATTGAATCATGATATCATTTTAGAATATTTTCTTCATATGTGGCTATCGGGTTTTCGTTTAAATTTTTGTATAAAATGTTTTTTTTAGATATTTGGGGTTCTTTTTAATTTATTTCGTGTTGTCTAGATTATCAGGAAATTTTTTATAGTGGCTAAATGTACACAATTCTTCTTTAATTAATTCTTTAAATTTCAATTACTGATAGGCTTTGTAGTATTATTTTGTTTAAATATGTTCCGTATAGTACTGTATTGATTTAATAAGTTTTAAAATTTTCATACCAAGTTTCTTAATTTATAGCTATACATTTTTATATCAAAACCAACAATTTTGTAGGTCTATTTCATATGTGTATTTATTTGATTTAAATTAACTTAATTTACTTATATCACAGTTACCACATTTAATGATTCATATTTTTACTTTTTAAATCCTAGAATGAGTTGAGTATGACATAATTGAAACCAATTATTATCAACAGTTTTGGTATTACGAATTGGGTAATGTCCGCTTATTAAATAACTCCAATCAGACTATTACTTGGCATTGTTCACGCAGGGGTGCCCAGAGGGGGGGACTGTGGCGCGTTTGCGCCACAGGAATTTTTGGGGGGGGACTTTTTTTGGGGGCTTTTGGGGGGGACATTTTTTTGCTAGCTATCATAATGAATGTATAATTTTGTATAAGCAGCCTGAAAAGTGTTTCTAAGTAGTTCACTATCAACACCAACAACAGTTTGCCATTCGTAATTAATATTGCTTCTAAGAATGGTGAAAACAAAAAAAAACACACCTTGTCAGGTAATCCTTAATATTCTAGTGTCGAATTTTACTTGATACATATGTTTTGGTGGTTCTTAAACTCCATTATCGTCAGGCTTACATAAAGATCCACTTCTGGAGGTGTCGTAAGAATACGTTACAAACATTTAATACAAAACACGAAACGATTACAGATATGCCTATCAATTCACGCGTGTACATTGCCGTCGGCAGGACTGGAAGTAAACTGAATCAGATTCAGGTTATGACGGAGACGGACTGACGTGGTCTCTAGATTGTCGTCTGCGTTTTCAACAGCTGATATTGCACTATTGTAATGACTGAGAAGAGTGTTGAAAATATAATGGAATTCATAGTTAATCAAGTGTTTTCACTCAAAAATTGTGTGCTGTCCCTAGTTTTATGTATTTATAAATTTCAAACTCTTCAAAAGTATTTAATAAATTTCCTTTCGCGCAGTACTGTAGAATTTCGAGACCATCATTTATATCCAGCATATAAATTGAATAATTTATCAATAATTTTGAATGGAAAACTCAATTATGAATTCCATTATATTTTCAACACTCATCTCCTTCGTTACTACAATTAGTCCAATATCAGCTTTTGATAACGCAGACGACAATCCAGAGACCACGTCTTTCCGTCATAACCTGATTCAGTTTACTTCCAGTCCTGCCCGCGGCAATATACACGCGTGAATTGATAGGCCTATCTGTTATCGTTTCTTGTTTCGTGTTTACTGTTTGTAACATATTCTGACGACACCTCCAGAAGTGGATCCTTTTGTAAGCCTCCGATGGTGGAGTTAAAGAACCGCCAGAACATATGTAGCAAGTAAAATTCTACTCTACCTTACAGATATTATTAATGATTGTCTGACAAGTTGCGTTTCTACCATTATTAGTCGTAAGAGGCAATCCTGGGGCTATCAAAATGAATTTATTATAAGATTACTTCATCACAAAAACCTTTTATGCTGGTGGCAATTAAGGAATTCTGGGTATTTTGTCCGGCGATTTTTGTAGAAGGAAGCCTAAGAGTGGCGAGCAACAAAAGTCTGTCCTATTTCGTGACTCTGCCTATAATTTTGAAATAAGATAGCCTACTTTTTGCCAAAGTATTATTAGTGCACTTACAGCTGTTTGATTTCTTAAGCCCCGTAAAATTAACGCCACCTAATTTATTGTACAGTTACAGTACTGTGTTGGAGTAGAGTAATTCGCCGAGTATATTGTTGTACGTTTTGAAGACATTTTCTATTGCAATACTGAGTAACTGTTGGCTGATAATACAGATTCTGAATTTAAAATTGAAAAACTTCTAATTCGTCCATTAGTTAGATATAATGACATATTGATGACGTTTACTATTAAACATTTAATTTTGATTATCAGAAAGTTTGTTTTTCTTTACCTCAACTTTTACTAAATACTTTATATGCTCGTTTTATGAGGTAAAGGGGAAATTTACAGATAAATTGGCGGGGGGGAGGTAGGTTTAAATATACGGCAGTATAAATGGGGGGGCTACTCCTTTGGCTTGGGGGGGGGATTGCGCCTCTGGGTTTGGGGGGGATGGGCACCTCTGTGTTCACGCGTACTTGGGCTGAACGGCATTGAGTTAAATTTTAATAAAGCCTAACCTAATTAGTTATCTTATGAACGTCTAGTCATACAAGAGTTATTAGATGCTTTGCTTGCACAATATCCTTTTAGTTTGCATAAAGCCAGTCTAGTTACGGATATAATTTCTAAACCATCAGTTCCAATGATTTTTTGTTTTAAGGCATTTTCAAACAATTTTATTGTTTAAATCTTGTCGGTGACTTCACCAAGTTACATTCCTATTAAGAATTTCTCGCGTAAATTTGTTACAATATTTTACAGTTTACTCTATTCCGGACCGCAGCTGGTTTTAGATATTTAGTCTTCTGCGTGAAGGATGTTATTTAAAACCCAACATGGCGAATTAGCTATGTAGTAATCAGTGGTTTGCAGTCCACTAGCTATTGGTCCATCTATTTAAAATCTCAAAGATGTGTTTCTCGGTTAGGGAAGACTTCATATGTATTGAAGAACTCACTCAAGTTGTATCCTTACGTTATTTAAAATATAATTACTTAGGTTCAACGCTTAAGTTAACCGGTAAATAATTCATTGATTGAAGATTCACTCATATCAACACTACTCAAGACAATCATTAATAGGAGATGTGATCAATCAAAGCTGAACTGTAATTCCAATGGGGTACACTTCCATATCTGTTGGCACAAACAACCGAATGAGTAACATTGAATGTTCTAAAAGTTCCATTTATGTTACGTATAGAAATGTAAACTTGTGATTTACAACAAACGTTCCACCAAATTTACATTTGACAGAATTTCATGTTGTAGTCAAAACATTATACGTGTCTTGTTTATTTTTTATAATTTTAACTTTAAAAGTGCTTTATTATTTTGTATAGAAAAGAAGGGGTTTAAACTGAAGGTGAATTTTATGGTTTTGGTGTAAAAATTACACAATATATGTAATTGCACTTCGCATTTAAGGGTGCACATACATTCGTTACAAATCGAAGTTACAAAAGTACCGGCCATACAATTGTTTCTGTAGTACCCATTATCTTATTGTCAAAAAATGCTGGTTAAATATGTCCACCCAAGTGATATTTTAAGCACTGAATTGAATTTGATCCAACATACGTTTCCAAATCGTTTTTGAAAAACTAATAATAATACCCGTTTCTTATATTTATATTTTCCTTCAAGGAGTGGATTTTGAAACTGTTTTGTTTGCCAATATTTTGAAATGGTCGTCACTGTGAAGCGTTGCCAGATTGAGCGCGTGCATTTACACGACATTGCCAAGTAGTGTTCACATACAGTATACAGCGTGTCCCAATACTTCACAGAGCTCCCCTTCTATTCTGCTTTGTTTCTGTCCCTGCCGCTTCCAATTAAACGATAAATTCGTTATTGTTGGAGTTTATTGGCTGACCTAATTTGTTTTTGACAGCATGGACGGAAAGGTTTACAAAATGTACTAAACAGGGTGTCCCAGAACTCTCTACCAATATTTTAGGGCATTGCTCCTGGGTAAGAAACATAAGTAAATATCATATTTAAACTGTCCGGAAGTCCTTAGTTACTCACACAGCCACCATTTTGTTTCTTAAATAACTCAAAAACCATTAATTTTACATAAATTTTAAATGGCCGCCATTTTGTTTTATGAATTTTAAAAATCTTCATAATTTTTTGGTAGCTTTGTCTAGTTGTTATAAATGTTTGTGCAAAGTTTCCATTTCGTATGTTTAACCATTCTTTAGAAAAAAAATAACTGAAAAAAACAAAATGACGGCTGTGTGAGTAACCAAGGACTTCCGGACAATTTAAATATTATATTTAGGTATGTTTCTTACCCAGGAGCAATGACCTAAAATATTGGTAGAGAGTTCCGGGACACCCTGTATATACTGTTAGCGGATTTGTCCCTGATAAATCAACGAATCCCCTAATCTCCTGAACAGATTTTGCCCCTGGTCAAATAATGCCAATTTATGTAACCAGAGCGCATTTTAGAAAAGGCTGCATAACCTTTTGATAGAGTAATAAGCTTCCTTAATACTTTTGTAATCACTGTTAATATTTTTGGTTTTTATTGATTGTATAAATATTGTTTATTTTGTTATTAAGCTTCAAACGGACACATAAAAATTATCAAAGATGAAAAGTGGATTTTCGTGTATGAACTTTTCGGAAAAGAATTAAATATAGCCTACTTGATTTCTTACCATAATCCTGCGATAAATTATATTCAGTTGACTACAACACTCTTTTATTTTCAACGGGAATTGCAAAACTCGACAAATAAATGTTTGATAAATGTTTATAATGAATCCAAATAAAAATGATGTAACAACTGTTGGATCGCTTCCCAACTTCCAATTCGTACCAAACCTGTTAAATGACATAATAAAAAGTCTTTGAGAAATGCATTTTATGATATAGAGTTTTCCAACTTGTGAAATGGTTGCAAAAAGCGAAAGTAAATCGCATATTTTGAGTAATGAGCAATCGCAACGAACCATTGCTATTTGTTTTTCTAACTACATGATTGACCCTAGCGTTCACGGAAAACAATTAGTTATTATCATTTGGGACTTTATTCACACGAGCTATTTGGTATCAGTTCAATTGAAACTCGACATTTCGTCATGTTTGAATGGTTTGCTTGTGCGAGTTTATCAGACAATTCACTCATTGGTAATTGAATTCCGTTGGAATTTATTCCCATTTTACAGATTTTAGTATCACAATCAAGTTTCAGTTTACTTATCCCACAAAGCATGTTTATATAAATATTTAGATCAGTTGTGTAGGCTGTGCTTTAATATGATTTGATTCAGTTTTTAGCTGATTTCCAAATTAGGGAATATGCTATCCTACCTTCTCATGGTAAGACCTAGACTCGGAACAGATAGATATACCTATCGCCTATCAAAATGAAGGTTGTTAATGGTGACGAAACAATAACAATGTTTTATTTAATTCTCATGAAATTCTTATGGATAATTAGAACATTTTTGTGGTTTATGTATTTATTTTTATCTAATTTAGCACATTTATTTCATACAACACTATTAAAATTTTACTAAACCTAATTAATTGTATTTAAATAGGGTATACATCTGACTAAGGACAAATATTGGTGTAAATTTAATGAGGCAAATGGAAATTTGTTTAGTCTGCAGGGTTGCTGCGGTGGGGGTGTTATTTATTCGTAATTGACTGGTCTATATGAGTGTTATCTGAAAGTTTATTGTTGGAATAAAAAAAGTGCTTCGCATTTTAACGGTTCACAACTGGATCTAGCTGTCCTTGATATTTTGGCATTCATTAGCATCTCGCAACAAGCTAGCCATCCTAAGCTTATTTTTTACTTAGCTTAAACACGATGTTAGAATATGGTACGCTTTGGATATTGTTAGTTCATTATTTAACTACTCGTACAATATTCAATATTTGATTAAACAACATTTTCCCTTGTCCTGTATATAAGTAAAAATGAATCACTCTCTATCCATTAGGGAGTTTTTTCGCAAATCTGTAAACATGTACTGTGAGGTGTTAATTGGGTTTCTAGGTCATGCCGTAGCTTCTATTTTAAAACTTTACAAATATAACGTAACAGAAATACAACGAATTGCAAATTACTCTAAATTAAAACATTAATTTAGTTACTTCATACCAGGTAATGAATTTTACTGCACATTTTGATTATACACTCCTGATAGTATATCCCATTGAGTATGACATCACGGTACATTCAGCGTTCGTTTATTTACTCTGTGTGTTTGGATTGCCATTGCATAATATGTTATCACACCAAAGGCTTGTGCTGTTACGCTTGAGCATACGAGCAACAGTTTACAGCTGAACAGCGAACAGCTGTTTTGGCTAATGACAAAGGAAAGTGTTGTTTCGTTTGGTTGTGGTGGTATTGGTATCCCTCGCGCAGCACGTGTGCCCCCCCACCCACAACCATTTCCCCCTCACAGCTGATCGTCAGCTGATCGACCCACCAGCTGTTCAGGGAGAGGTGGGGAATCCCTCCCACCCTTCTTGCCAGTTGCCACACTCGACTCTTTTCTCTCATCTCTGTTCTAGGGTTTTAAGTCATCTCTCTCGCACAGTCGCACAACGACGCTGTCCAGTTTCATCTCTCTCTACCCTACCTCACTTAGTTGTTAGTTCGAATTCTCATGTTCTCCTTTGTTCCTTCCACCTTCCTCCGTTACAGTCTCATGCTCCTCAACTCCTATTCTCTTTTTAATTGACCTAGGGGTGTAAAGTTAAATATTGTTTTGATTTGTCCTACTCCCGTTAGGCGTTACAAAATGGGATATTTTAGAAAAGTAAAAATGTACTTAAAAATAAACTTTATACTATAGTTCATGAATTAATTTACGAACGACATCTAGAAAACCCGGGGAAACCTAGTTTGTGTTTACCTGGTACTGTACCTCGAACTGTCTTCACGTAGCATTCCTTTTTGCAATAGACCGAAGGGTTTTAAAAATTGTAATTACTGTTATATGAAACATATAGTATTTAGGTTTTTAGGGTACTTGTGTAGGTATGCATTAATTAAACATAGTCATAAATGTTATGCGATGTAGCATTCAACTTGAATGCTTTTCATATATCTATCACTTTTACTTATATTCTTCCAAAAGTAATCCAAAGTGACCGTAAATGTTTGTGAGTGGAATTATGATCACACTGCTTCTCGTGATGTATCAATCAATCAATCAATCAATCAATTTATTTATTGAACTATAATGAATACATGCATATTATACAATAGGTGCAAAAACCATACAAGGCTTGTCTGCACCAACATATTATGAAAAACATTTTTAGTTAATTAATATATAAAGTTGAGTTCAATCAGCAATCAACACAGTTCTATGAGTGTCCTAACGTGTTCCATTGAGAGTTACATGCATAATTATATTACCAAAAACCACTGATATTTAAATCCAAATCTCATGAAAATAACAATAAATACATAGTATTACTAAGAAACAATGAGAAACAGCACAATAGACTATCTTAGACTGTCTATGTATGGGCTTAATTAATGGTAAATCATTCATCAGATGCAAAAACCGGACATACAGTGAGTCGACTCTTCTGCTGCAGTAAAACAGAAACTATAAAAGAAGGTAGGGGGTAGGTAAAATTAAGTTCAATTCATATTCTAAAAAGATACAAAATTGGCTATTTAAAAAATTGGTTCAGTGGACGCTCAATAGTACCTCCCTTGACGCCGATAACGCTTTTAAACCCCAGAACTTATTTATAAACTCCATCCGTTTTTAAACGTTTTTTTCATAATAGCTGTTGCATTTTGGAGTTGTTGATATGTTTTTTGTCACAAATCACACCTATTTTCCCATAGTAAATTCAAAAAATAACTTATAACGGTATGTAATTGTTTTTTATATCAGTTGTTTGTGGTTGCACACATATACGCAACAAGTTTACAAAACTATAAGTTGCTGTTATTTTCACTATTCTGCATTGGGTTGCACGCGGTTGCCTCCTTATCAAGCGAGATAAAGTATTCATACCGTTGTAAATTAAGAATGCAACGGTAACAGTCATATGTTCCAACTCGAGTCTTGAGAGCTGGCAAGTTAAATTTTTTATAAACACCACAGAATAGCCCTTTTAATTTAATCAAAAGTAACGTTAATGCTTAGAATTTCAAAATAATTCAGAATGAATTATTTGTTTTTAAATGACATTCTTGGGTCACTGCACTGTTTAAAAATGTAGAAAACGTAAAGTATTTTTACAAACTATTTCTCTAGTTGTTATACTATTTTGAAGTGATTGGCAGAATTTGAACCTGAAAATTAGCCCAACTTGAATTTTGGGCTAAACCTATAGCCGAAAATGTACAACAATTAGATAAATATTTTCTCTGTAATTCAAATTTAAATCACAAAGTGATGCAGAATTGACCATATTGATGAAATCGTAAGAGAAAGTGAGGGAAATCTAGCTAACGTTTTTCCAAAGGTCACTCATGTACATGTAGATATTTTAAGAAAATGTAATGATTTGAAACCGACTTCTATGTTTTACCCCCGAGAAGTAAGGAAGTACCTACCTTTGCACCTATCTTATACATATACTGTGATATAGCTATATTCGTGTACCTTAAGTAAACATCCAAAGTTTGGGACATTGAGAGTATGGATGAAAATAAACAGAAAATCAAGAATAAAATGTTACACGAAAACACCGGCTAGCTGTTTTTACTTACGTGACACCTTGTTTAGCACTTTATTAAAATGCATCAAGGGTGTCAGAAGTTTTGGGCTTGTTTGTTTTGGGTATTTAAACATGTATTATTTTAAATATAATTTACTCATTGTAAATTTCCTAGTTTGTTATCTTTGAAAGGCATAACAGCAGTTCGATTACGTCAAAGTTTACCGGAATACTAACACTTTTGTTCGGTGCAAATCCTACATGCAGTTTCAGTTTCCTTGTTGTATGTCTTTCAGTTCAGCGAATCGTGTTGTCCAATCGGTTTGAATGAGAAACCGAAATGAGAACTAGACTACTGAATATTTCCGGACAATATTTCAGCGTATCCTAATAATTAGTATGATAGTTTTTAATCAGAGGTTGGCCGGTTCTATCTTTTGTAAAATTCATTAGATTTGTATTTGAATCGAAACTTGAGCTATCCTCAATCTTTGGGCTTTTATTTTAAGGTGCCGGTACCGATACTCAAGTTAACGCTAGTTTCGACACAGCTACACACTTCAATCCATTCCAAAACATGTCATGGTGTTAAGGAAATGTAGAAGTTTGGGCTCTGCGTGGTTTCCTAAATTACATTCGGCCAATATTTCAAAACTGTTGATCCAGGCAACTCCTTTTAAATTTTATCTTCTAATTTAATGTAGTGTTCCATAATGTTATTAAGTCCATGCGTATCGCAACGCCAACGCATACAACTTCTCTTTCTGGAATCCGCTGAACTTACAGGTCTGCAGATGTACTGCACGTGGGGTGTTTCATTCTGTGTACAATACGTGAAGGCCTATATACAGCATCTGTGTATAATCCAGGTGTTTATACGTCATGTGACACTTTGGCATAACGCAAACAATGCAAACAACTCATCGGGTCCATTCTTCATAGTACCACTTGGACGAACGCCATTCGAGTATAGGCTTATCCAAACTAATCTTTGGTCATAAATGATACGATTCAGGAATTCTTATGACGTTACTTAAATCATCATTCGTCAACTTTCCACACTTCCTTTGTGGATCGTCCTCTATATTAGGTTTCAGAAGCTAAATATGACTACTAATGCTTGGCCAAGATTGGTGAATTATATATAGGAAGTATTGTCTTCAAGGAGAATGTTGACATTTATTAACTTTAATAGGATTGCTTCGGGTGAAATTCTCTTATCTTTACTGGCGAGTCGTCCAGGATTCAGAATTCAAGCTTGACTACAATCTATTGTTCGGTCATAATTAATCGATGCTATTCAGAAAATCTTGTATTCAAGTGTTTGAAGATGGATTTAATAGGATATTACTTTCTTTCTTGTCGTATTCCTAATTGTAATGGGATTCATATATGTAGAATGTATTTTTTTCCAAGCGGAAGTACATATATAAACTGTGATAGGATATTTCCCTGTTCAATTTTTTAAAGTTTATTTCCTGATCGTCCATTTTTATCAGGATTAATTGGTGTGTGGTCGTTTTCCAGATCGATTCTTGTTCATTCAAATTCATTAGACTGACTCTGCGGATTATTTATAAAATATTTGCTAAATGACTTTAATATTTCTTTAACTATTTGTTATTTATTCTTTTTGTACAAATCACACTTTGTTAGTATATACCCTAATTAAGTTAAATAAATATGATATGACACGAATAGTTCCACAATACAAAGGTAATTTTCTGAACCCGCTGAATTTGAACAATCGCCTCGTGCTTTTGTAAAACCAATCAAAAAATCAACTCAAACATATCTTGTTCGTAGCTATCATAATAAAAATCCTGCTAAGATACTGCGCTATTTAATTGAGATAACAAATATATGGGTGCGGCTTATATTATATCTTGGTGCTCGGGTTTAAATCTTTCCAGTCAAATAATAACTGTAAAGCTGTACGATTTTGAATTTACCAATAAAAAGCTTCTATCCCCGAATGACTAAACAACCCATATGATTTTTTCTGGTACTTTTCTATAAAAAATATCTAACAGAAATGTAGTGTGCACTCTATTGCACTATATTACACTCAACGTTGTAGTTAAGTGACTTTAAATTTGTTTGTAACTACTCGCATTTATTCGGCAGATTTTATGCCCTCCATATATCAAAAACATATTATGATATATCAAACATATAATGGATCCTGTAACACATTTATCACGAACAAATGAGAATAATTGAAATAAATAAAAAAAATCTTTCAATACCAACTTTCTAGAGGGACTGAATACTATAGAATAGTAGGTAACATGTTATTGCAAGTGACACTTGTATTAACTGCACAGGCTACTGAAAACAGACTCTGAGTTTAAAGAAGTAATTATTTTCACTTTATTGACAGTGGCGTACCGGCGTATCTTGCACCGTTGTGCAATAGTCTGAACAAAGGACCTAAGGTGGTGCAAGTATCCTGAACTCGCCCGTATATATCTCCCCCTTCTAGTCGTGTCTTTTATCAATTCAATTGTCTTAATTGGTAGGTCAACCAATTTACATTCACTAACAAAGATTTAAATTAATTAAAATATATATACAATTACATCACCTTGATTGCAATAAAGTAAAATGTAACTCCTGGAGTGCAACTGAAGTGTTTGGATCGTGGGAATTCGGTCATTAAGGCCTGGGCTCGAATCCGGACAGTCACTAATGTCTATATGGTAATAGTAATATGTGATACTTCGGTGCCTATCTTGTCGTGGTTTACTATCTAGAAAAAAGGTATATCAGGCGAAGAGAACTTACTTTGCATTGGAGGACTACCTCTAGTCAAATACGTTGACAAAATTAAATCACAATTGGTTAACTCGTTGTTTAAAATGCAGTATTTGTAGTCTGGACTGTTGTTGTTTTTAATCAAATAGTGGTTCATCTATCCGGATGTATTTGACCACTTTTAAAATTAATCTTATGCCAAAGCCAAAGCAAATTCTGATCATCACTATTTAGAGCATATTGATGACCCAATGGAAAGATTTGCGGTGAGCAATTAGGTTCGTAAGATCAATGGTTTTGCAGTATATCCGGAAACCGGAAACATTTTACTTTTAGATTTAATCCTATGTGAATGTCACTTGGGATTATATCAACAATACATAGAAGCAATACAGTACAGTGATAAACCAAACGACTCTATATCTATATCCGTTAAATTGATGTTACATAGAAAATTTATATATTTAAATGTACGTTTTTTACATGTTATAGTCCAAATGCTATTCTAAAAATTCATGATGTGATTGATAATGTAAGGTCTTACTTTAGCAATTCTATTATTGTATATCATCCAATATTAATTTCGGACCCCGAAGGTCCATCTTCAGTTGGAGTCTAGGAATCCACCCGATGGGTTTCGTAGAAAGTATCACATTTAACACATTACAAATTACAGTCACCACGAATATGGTACAAAGATTAGGGACAAAAACCATGGTTTTTTAAAAGTATGAGATAACCTCACTTTAGTCAGGGAACACGTTATTTGATTAGTTTCTTACGAGTTCCATATGTTTTAATGATTGAATAAATAGTATGTTTACATTTTCGAGCTTATAGCCTTGTAAGTGGTATAGTTTTAGTGGCTACAGAAGTTACTGAATTATTTTTCACTGAAGACTAATTTTACTTGTATAATTTGGACGCAACGTAACAGAATCTTTCTGTTCAGAATGTTTTTGGTAGTTGAATCTAACAACATAGCTGGAGCGTGGACTAAATATACCGTTCCCAATTTCTTAACTCCTCTTGCTGTTTCGGTCCAGCCCATTCTGTAGGTTAGAGCTCTCGGATCACTATTCTTTGTAGAGATCGCTTTTGTATTAAAATAGATCAAAGCATTCGGTGAATCGAAAAATATAAAATCACCGTTTATAGTATAACAATGTTCGGTATAACATTTAAAATGTGTATAATAGTTTAGTTGTACTTTGAATTCCTCTACTTGTTTCATAATGGTGCGAAAATACATACAATTAAAGGTATTTTTTTTCAGACGTGCAATTAAAAAATGAAACTGAACAGTATTTAAGAATGTTACTCGGAGTTATTATTTAATTAATTATTTAAGAAAGAAAATTATTTAATTTGTTATTTGGTGATAATTGGGAGAAAAATATACTGTATAAGTTACCTGGATTTATCTTCAGTTCTTTAATTTTCAATCAAAAATTGTCACAATGCTGTCAATTTAAACCGTTTCTCTTTTGAGGGGTTCGGTTGGATTTTATGTTGTTTTCTTTTAGCAAATTTCCCATATAGGGAATAAGCTATTATCTTAGGTCTCGTGGTAAGACCTGGACCAGAGACAGATTTACTTTTTCGTTTTGAGGTCTCCAGAGGCCAAAAACACATACAGTATATATATATATACAGTATATACATATATATATATATACGTTAGCGCGATAACTCGAACAAAAATGATCCGATTTTGATGAAATTTGGTACAAACGTGTTTATGGGGGGGGGGGGGTGATCTATGGGGTAAAAATTGATGTTTTCCATTTTTGACCCTAAAAACACAAAATTTCATAATTTATCTCCAAACCATTTTGTAGAGCTTAAAAAAATAAATATGTATATTGAAGCGTTGTTGTATGTCCAACGGTTACGGAGATAATTTAACTAAAGTGAAATAAAATACGGTGTTGAGTAGTGACAATAGGGCAAAGAGACGACGCTTTAGGCACGTTTTCCCCATAAGAATAACATGGGGATCATTTTTTAGCCACTTTTTCAAAAATCCTGATCTTTGCCTGTACACCCCTATATAAATGTTCAATACCATTGTACAACTCCATTAAAATTTAAAATCCACATCCATTCACATGTATATTCTCAAAATTGAATGAGGTTTGCACGCGAACTCGGGCGCGCTCCCGGCTAATGGTTTGCAAAACTGTCAAAAAGTTTGGACTTAGAAAATTTTCGAGGTACGACGGCTGTGCGAGGCGTTCCGCGCGGAACGCCTCGCACCAGATTTCGAAACTCTATAGGGACCCAAGTTGGCCCGAAATATAGAAAAATATAAAGTGTTGCTGGAATCACTTTAAATGGCATGAAACACATAATACTAGACCTCTGGTGATTTAATCTTAATATAATGGTTTTTCTGAGGTCTGGACTTAGAGAAAATCTTTATGGTCCAAAAGTTTGGACTTAGAAAATTTTCATGGTAACTTTTCTTTGTACCCATATAAACTAATGTTAAATTTTTTTTGACTTTTTGATTTTTTTATGTTCTAATATTGTTTGTAATCAAAAGTTGACACCCACTATGTGTGCCAGAATTTCAACCGTTTTGCCGTATCTCAAGCCGTTTTCGAGATATAAGCGTTTTTAACAGTTTTACGGACTTAGAAAATTTTGAGGTGTGCAAAACTGTCAAAAAGTTTGGACTTAGAAAATTTTGAGGTGTCAAAAAGTCTGGACTTTGAAAATTTTTGTGGTGTGCAAAACTGTCAAAAAGTTTGGACTTAGAAAATTTTCGAGGTACGATGGCTGTGCGAGGCGTTCCGTGCGGAACGCCTCGCACCAGATTTCGAAACTCTATAGGGACCCAAGTTGGCCCGAAATATAGAAAAATATAAAGTGTTGCTGGAATCACTTTAAATGGCATGAAACACATAGTACTATACCTCTGGTGATTTAATCGTAAAATAATGGTTTTTCTGAGGTCTGGACTTAGAGAAAATCATTATGGTCCAAAAGTCTGGACTTTGAATATTTTTGTGGTAACTTTTAATTGTACCCATATAAACTAATGTTAAATTTTTTTTGACTTTTTGATTTTTTTATGTTGTAATATTGTTTGAAATCAAAAGTTGACACCCACTATGTGTGCCAGAATTTCAACCATTTTGCCGTATCTCAAGCCGTTTTCGAGATATAAGCGTTTTTTAACAGTTTTACGGACTTAGAAAATTTTGAGGTGTGCAAAACTGTCAAAAGGTTTGGACTTAGAAAAATTTATAAGTTTATAAAATTCTCAATTATAAATTTCTAAAAATCTTAATTTATTAATTTTTAAATTTATAAATTTAATTTTACAAAATTTGATTTTCAAAATCAAAATTTTAAAAATTTCTTAATTTTAAAAATTTTCCAAAAAAAGTCTATATATAGAGGCGACATCAGTCGGAGACCTCATTCTTAAACATGAAGCCGTCATGTCAACAGTGCTCCGTGTCGTTCTCCACCAAAAGTAACTTGATTCGGCACTACAAGTTGAAACATCAAATGAAGGTGAAACTGTGCAAAGTTTGTGATTTAATCTGTGATAATAACATGGCTCTAAAATCGCATTTATTACAAAATCACAAGACTTGTGATTTTTGTAAAAAAAATGTTGTTGGACATTTTAGGAGACACGTAAATTCTTGTAACAATTGTCCATACACAATGATAAAATTTGTTGGTGAATCAATTAGAGCTGAACTTGAAAATGCTCTCAAGTCTTGTCCTCTGCCGATAAAATGGACTTTAGTAAGGAGAATCAAATTTATAAAATATTCAATGGATCAAAATGGAAAATTAGTTAATGAGAAAGAATGTATTGCAGATTTTAGAAGCCTTACTACCTTAACTATTGAGAAAAGAGATTTAAAGCCACAAATTGAAAATGCATTTTTAAAGATTGATGCATCGATGCATAAATATCAAGCCCAAGGCAGTGGATGGATATATGACCATACTAAGTATTGGCAGTTGCATGTTTACAAGTATAAGCCCCTAACTCCAAAGTCATATATCCCCACACCAAAAAGTATTCAATCAAAACATGCAGTTTTAAATATAAAGAATTCTGACAATAAATGCTTCCTTTGGTCAATTTTAGCAGCATTACATCCAATGAATTATACACATCAAAATGCTAAAAGAGTCTCTAGCTATGCACCCTACATAGGTCAGTTGAATATGACAAACATAAATTATCCTGTGAAAATAGCTGATATAGATAAATTTGAGAGACAAAATAGTATAAGTGTTAATGTATTTGGGGTTGAAAATAATAAATGTATATATCCATTAAGAATAACTAAACTGAATAGTAATACTCATATAGATCTATTGTTATTACAAGAAGGTCGTAAATCACATTATTGTTTAATTCGTGATTTTAATAGGTTAATGCTGCGGTCTACAAAACACGACCATAAGAAGCATTTTTGTAAGTTGTGTTTACAACATTTTTACACTAATGATAAATTGGAGCGTCATATAACATATTGTAAAAACTTTGATGCCCAACGAGTGGAAATGTCTAAACAAGATACATTACAATTTAAAAATTATAAATATCAACTTAAAGCCCCATTTGTGATTTATGCAGATTTTGAATGCTTTATAAACTCCAATATACATATTCCATCAGGTTTTGCATTTGTTGTAGTAAAAGATTCAAAAATTATTTCTGAAGAGTTATATAGTGGCACAAATGTTATGGATGTGTTTTTTGAAAGATTATTTGAGACTTATGATTTCATTAAAAGTCAAATGTCGATATATATTCCCCTTGTAATGACTCCAGAGCAAGAGGTATCTTTCCAAAACTCAACACATTGTCATATTTGTGAAAAGCCCCTATATTTTGATAGGGTGAGAGATCATTGCCATTCATCTGGCCGATACCGTGGAGCTGCCCACAATGATTGTAATTTAAACTATAAAGTAACAAAGAAAATCCCAGTATTCTTTCATAACTTGAAAAATTACGATGGACATTTAATAATGCAACACTTGGGAAAGTTTAATAAACGTAAATTAAATTGCATAGCTAAAGATATGGAAAAATATATATCATTCTCTGTTGATGATTTAGTATTTTTAGATTCATACAACTTTCTGTCCCTTCCATTATATAAATTGGCTTCCAATTTAAACACATTTAGATTCATACAAAATCCACTACTACAATGTAAAGGTGTATATCCCTATGAATATATGACGGGACCAGATAAGTTTGCAGAGTCTCTACCCCCAAAAGAAGCATTTTACAGTACTCTAACTAAAGAACATATCTCTCCCAATGAATATGAACATGCTAAAAATGTATGGACCCATTTTAATATAAATAATTTACAAGAATATCATGATTTATATCTTAAAACAGATGTATTGCTACTGGCTGATGTCTTTGAGACATTTAGAGACCTGTGTTTAAAGGATTACAAACTTGACCCTGTACATATGTATTCACTCCCTGGACTAACATGGGAGGCCTGTCTTAGAATGACTGGTATAAAATTACAATTGTTTAAAGATATTGACATGCATTTGTTTATAGAAAGTGCGATTAGAGGAGGAGTCAGTATGATTTCCACACGTTACGCTAAAGCCAATAATAAATATATGGGTGAACACTATGATCCCAATCAAGAGAGTGTCTATTTAATATATTTAGACTGTAACTCGCTATACTCTACAGCAATGTGCGATCCGCTACCCATGGATGGATTTTGTTGGACGAATGAGATAGACTACAAATACAATCAAAATGACGAGTTTGGATACATTTTAGAAGTTGATTTAAAATATGATAAAAGCTTACATGATTTACATAATGACTATCCATTAGCACCTGAGAAAATGAATGGCAAATTAATACCTAATTTAAATGACAAAACTAAATATATTTTACATTATAAAGCATTACAAAAATATGAGGAATTAGGTTTGGTTGTTACAAAATACCATAGAATTTTAAAATTTAGACAATCAAAATGGCTTGCACCCTATATTAATTTTAATATTGAAAAACGAAAATGGGCTAAAAATGATTTTGAAAAAGACTTTTACAAATTGCTAAATAATAGTCTCTTTGGTCGAACAATTATGAATCAACGAAAGTTTCGTGATATATATCTCAAGGATGAGTCACTATTGACAAAATATGTCACTAATCCAAGGTTTGACTGCAGCAAAAAGTTCGATAACAATTTACATGCTATACATTTAAATAAATTAGTTGTAAAGTTTAATAAGCCGATATATTTGGGAATGACCATTTTGGATATTAGTAAAGTAATAATGTATGATTTCCACTATAATTATATGTCAAAATTTAAGAACAAAAGATTTCTTATGACTGATACAGATTCTTTAATGTATTCTATAGTTACAGAGGACTTTTACAAGGAAATAGAATGTGACTTACACTATTTTGATACCTCTGGATATAGTAAAGACCATTTCTTATACTCTGATAAAAATAAAAAAGTCACAGGCAAGTTCAAAGACGAATTAGATGGTCATATTATGTATGAATATTGTGGTTTAAGACCAAAGTTATATTCTTATATTCCTCTAAAATGGTTATATGAAGAAGACAAGCAAGCTTTAGAGGTGAAGAAAGCTAAAGGAGCTGATGGTGCTACAGTTAAACATCTCCTTAGACATCAACATTATTTGAACTGTCTTGCAACTGGGCAAGATTACTATGAGAATGTGACAAGAATTAAATCTACAAATCATCATCTTCAAACCTTAACCATGAACAAGAAAGTACTATCATTTGACGATGACAAGAGGTTTATTCTAGAAGATGGCATCAATACGCTTGCGCTTGGTCACTATAAAATTGATCAAACATGAATTGTATGTGTAGATAGATTCAATACTGTAAAATAAATGTAATTGTTAAAAAACTCCAGTCTTTTATTTATTTACCCTTACCATCCTCTTGATAGAATTGGTCAAACATAAATCTATATTTACCATTATTCTTTGACCTTTCTTTGTCTATTACAAAAAAGCCATATTTAGTTTTATCCCAACATTGATGACAGAGATTTTTAAATTGGTCAAATGAAAAATCATTACCAACATGATTGTGATATACATGTTTTAAATTTAAATCATCTTGTTTGAATAATATTAGGAAATTTACATTATCACGTAAATGTTTGTGTACTTTGCTGTAAGATTGACACAAGTAAAAACAGTTAATATTTTTATGTCGACCCATTGAGAAAAATTGTGTAATATTTGGACTATTTATGTCATCAAATACAACAACTGACTGTGATTTTACATCATTTGGTGTGATTTCACAGTCAGTAAACGTGTGTAATTTCACTTCATCACACAAACTAAATATTTCAATTATTTTTTTATATTTTTCTTGTTCTAAAGATTTAGATATTAAATATAAGTTTGTAAATTTTAATCCTTCCTTTCTTACAATTAAGTTATAAATTACAACCGTCTTCCCACTTCCACTTGGACCACAAATAACGCATCGAATATTGGTAGGAAATAGACCCAACTTCTTTGGTCTATTTTCCTTAGTATGTACTATTTTAAATTTGTGTTTTTGTTGAATAAAAGACATTTTTTATATAATAAAAATGGTAAAAAATGATAATAAGAAAACATGTAAAAAGGGCAAAGGTTTATTCCTAAAGCCTTACAGGGGTCGAGGGTTATTGAATACTCTTATAAATAACCTTCCATTCCCACTTCACATACCATCATATCGGTACTGTGGACCTGGAACGAATGTACGTGAGAATATAGCTAAAAATGTACCTCCAAAAAATAAACTAGACTCTTATTGTAAAGAGCATGACATATTCTACATGAATAATCCCGATACCGCTGCTCGGAACAAAGCAGACATGAGATTAGCAGACTTAGCTTGGACTAGAGTAACGGCCAAGGACGCAAGTCTTGCCGAAAGAGCTGCTGCTTATGCCGTGACAAATTTGATGAAGGCAAAAGCAAAGATGGGAATGGGATTAAAATTTAATAAAAAAGATGGACAACTACCAGCTGTTAGAGGCCGCAAAAGACGTGCCTCACTTCAGGGGGGTGTACCTAAAAAACGAACTAAAAAATCTAACACCAAGAGTAAAAGAGTGCGGAATAGTTAATTTAGATAGCTTATCTGGCACACATTGGACAGCATATCGTAAAAATAAAGATATTGTAATTTATTTTGACCCATTTGGAATCCAACCTCCAAAAGAAGTAATTAAATATTTTGAGGGAAATAAAATCTACTATACAACCGATCAAATACAAGATTTAAATAGTTCTATTTGTGGAATTTTATGTTTATCATTCATAAAAAATATTTCTTTATAAAAATGGATTCATTTACTATAACATTTTCGGGTACAGAGCCAGAACTAAAGTCAGTGTTCTTTCCTCCCATAGAATTAAATGATGATTATGTAATTAGATTAGTAGATTTTCAAAGTTATAATTCTATATTTAATGTTAAAAAACCTCTAAATACTTTAACATATTACAAAGTAGAGAAAATAACATTACCAAAAGGAGAAATCTCAGTTGATGATTTAAACCAGTTATTAAATGGTAAACTTAAAGTTATAATAGATTCAAATGGAGAAGCATTAATTAATACTAAATCCAAACTTTTATTCAAAGGGCTTATTCCAAAATTAAATCAACTTAAGGGCAACAAATTAACCATTAGAGAAGGTGATGATGTTTTCTATTATGACCATAATGGTCCAGTTACAATAGAAATTTCTGAAGGAACATATGAGGTGGTTGAGCTTGCAAAAGAAATTCAAAAGCAAATCCCAGACTTTTTCCTTACAGCTAATAATAAAACTATGAAAGCGACATTACTTTCTAGCCATGTGTTTGATTTTACAAAACCATGTTTAGGGTCTGTTTTATTGGGATTTAAAGGTGTTTCTACTCCTGGTGTTCAGTTCGAATCTACAAATAAAATAAACATTAATAATGTAAATGTGATTAGAGTAAAATGTAATATTACAAACGGGTCCTATTTAAATGGCAACAAATCACACACCATACATAGCTTTTATCCAGAAGCTCCTCCTGGCTACAAAATTATTGAAGTTCCAAGAAATATTATATATTTTCCTGTAAATAAGAGAAGTTTAGATGTTGTCAGTATTACATTTGCCGATCAACATGACAAGGCAATTGACTTTAACGGAGAAGAAACTACAATTACTTGTCATATAAAAAAGATATGAGAATTTATAAGAGTGGGCAAATATCTATAAGTGTACAAAATGCTAGGTTCCTACGATCAATAGGACTAAAGTTAAAATTTTCTATTAATAAAAATGGAAGATTTTCTAGACGTTACAGGGAAATCCCAATTCGACGATAGTGTGGTAAAAATTACAAATCACTCCTATGTTCCCCACAACACTTTGGCAATAAATAATTCTGATGAAATTCGAATATGTATTAATAATCAAGATTTGCTAACTCTCCCATGTAGGAGTTATCTGTATATTAAGGGAGAAATTGAGAATCATGATAAAGGTCATTTTATAAATAATGCATTTGTATTCTTATTTGATGAAATTAGATACGAAGTTGCAGGTAAAGAAATAGACATTGTAAGAAACCCAGGAATTTCTAGTCTTATGAAAATATTGAGCTCTTACAATAAAACTACTAAATTGTCAAATGTGGCATTTGATTCTGACACGAATTTAAAAGAGTTCCATAAAGGTGGCAAGTTTAGTACTTGTTTGCCATTAGAACTGTTAATGGGTGTATTTGAGGATTTTAATAAGGTATTAGTAAATGTCAAACAAGAATTGGTGTTGAAAAGATCCAAAAATGATTTGAATTGTATATTAACAACCACTAGTGCTCCAGCCAGTGGCACTGCTGATACGATTCCCAAAATTACACTTAACTCTATTCAATGGGTCATGCCACATGTGATACCATCAGATGGAGAGAAGTTACAATTACAAAAGATGTTATTGCAAAATAAAAATTTACAAATTGCATTTAGAAGTTTAGAGCTGCATGAACTTCCATCATATCCCAATACCACAAGACATACATGGTCAGTAAAGACCTCTTCAAGTTTGGAAAAGCCTAGGTATATTATATTTGGTTTCCAAACAGCTAGGGATAATAGTGCACGAAAAAGAACTGATGAATTTGATCACTGTAAATTAAAAAATCTCAAAGTATTTTTAAACTCTGAATATTATCCTTATAGCGATTTAAATCTCGACTTTGAAAATGGAGATGTCTCTAAAGCTTATGAGATGTTTATGAGGTTTAGAGAGACTTACTATAATACTATCCCAGATCCTATGATTAGTAGGGCTGAGTTTATGAAGAAATATCCACTAATTGTAATAGACTGTTCTAGACAGAACGAAACAGTGAAGGAAGGAATTGTTGATATTAAATTAGAGATTGAAACTGCAGAAAATGTGCCAGCAAATACATCTGCATATTGTTTGATAATACATGATAAAGTGTTTGAGTACAATCCTTTGTCAAATGAGATAAATAAAATGTAAATAAAAGATGAAAAACATTCAACAAGAATTGGTTGACTCTGCAAATCAAATACGAGAGAAATATAGAGCTTTAAAACGTGGCAAGTTTCTAGAGGCTGAAGAGAGGTTCCAAACATTCCAACCTTTAATAGAGCCATTACAAGAATTAAAGAAAATCACATCAGAGAGACCTAGAATGGAGATACTCCCAATGACTCCATCTAGAATATCAATGCTACCAAGATTACAACCATTACAACCATCCACTCCACAGAAATTGGATTTTGGTCTTTTAGCATCAGACTATTTAGGAAATTACCTCAGTAAAAGTAGTATGACAGACACTACATATGGTATTAGACGAGAAGCAAATAAATTTTTTATTGGAAATAAGGAAGTTGATATTGCCAATGATGATGTTACAGTTGCAAATAAAACCTACAAGGGGACAAAAGGTTTATGGGAATTGTTAACGTTAAAAGAACCTGAGAACTATACTCAGGCTGATTTGCAAAATTATAAAGAGATTTTGGAAGCTACAAATGGACATTTAAAGAGTTACAAAGATGGTGCACCAATTTCAAGTAATAGACATACTAAATATCTTAATATAATTAAACCTCTATTTAAATCTGTTGGTGAAGGTTTGAGACAAGTGACTGGTAATAAAATAGACTATATTTATTGGGATGATCCTAATGAGCTTGTAGATAGGTTAAGACTTCTTTGGCTAAGTCGCCAAGCCGGTAACTCAGGAGTGGATAATGAAATAGATTCCATTATTGAGGAATTGAGAGAAAGTGGAATTATTTATTAAATAAAAATATGTTTATAGATAAATTTTATCGTTTATATAATCCATATAATAAGCCTGCAGAACCCAGGGCTAGTAATGAACCTACTTTAAATTTACAAGATGATAGTTGGAATTGTTTAAACCGTAAAATTGGTAATGTTAAAGATGGGGAGTTTGTAGATGATGTATCAACTTTGGGTCAGACATTAACTAGAAAAGGTGATGTATTTTTACAAGGTAAAACTAAATATGAGTTTTTAGAATCTAAGAATAAAAATTGGAATGCTAAAAAACAGAAAATTACTAATGTGGAAAAGGGTGAAAGTTTAGATGATGTTCCCACTTTACAACAGACTTTAATACGTAAAGATGGTGGTACATTTGTACAAGACAATAATAATTTTGAATTTTTAGAATCAGAAAATGGTGTTTGGAATGCTAAGAAACGGAAAATTACTAATGTGGAAAAGGGTGAAAGTTTAGATGATGTGCCCACTTTACAACAGACTTTAATACGAAAAGAAGATGGTAAATTTGTACAAGACGATAATAATTATGAATTTTTAGAATCAGAGAATGGTGTTTGGAATGCTAAGAAACAGAAACTTAGCAATTTGATAGAAGGTACAGATAGTAAGGATGCTGTGAATGTTTCACAAGTTCCAAAAATGGAAGCAGGCTATTGGGATTTTAATAATAAAAGGTTAGTACGTGTTAAACCTGCTGTTGATGACACTGACTGTGTTACAAAAGAACAGACTATAACTTTTGATAAAAAAGAAAAATGTTGGGATGCCAAAAAACAATTTATAAGGAATCTACCAATGGGGGAATATTTAGATGATATTTGTTTAATGTCACAAGCTATGTATTATGATGGATCAAAATTTGTATATGCAGGAAGAAAGTTTAATTTGATGGAATACAATCCTGATTTATTGGTTGCTGACCCCACATCTTTGAGTGGATTTAAGTATATAGATAATAGACCATATATACCAGAAAACTATGTATTTAAAAGAATGGAAGATAATCTATTGATTGGGGCTAATGGTAATATATTTACAGTACAAGGAAAGAGTGATGTTATAAAAAATGAATGAAATTGCATACGAACTTCATAAGCCTGCAAGAAAGAATTTCATTAGAAGGTCTTTTAAAGTATTAGGTATAAACGAAACCGTACAAATAGATTTAATTGATATGCAAAACTATGCTAGAGAAAATTCTGGCAACAAATATATTTTAACTTTAATAGATACATTTTCTAAAAAAGCTTATGCTGCTCCGCTAAAGAATAAGACAGGGTTGGTGGTTACAGAAGCCATTAAAACCATTCTACCAAAGGGGGTTAAAAACATTCAATCCGACAATGGAAAAGAATTTTTTAATCAATATTTTAGCAAACTAATGAAACAATTAAATATTAATCACTATCACACATTTTCTACAACTAAGGCTGCAATTGTGGAGAGGTTTCAGAGAACTTTAAAGAATTGGTTATATAGGGAATTTAGTGCTCAGGGGAGTTATAAATGGTTGGATTTACTTCCAAAGTTAATTCGAAAATATAATAATAAGGTGCATAGATCTATAGGTATGAAGCCTAACCAAGTGAATATTAAGAATAGTAAATATGTGCATGAGAGGTTGACTTCTAAAGTAGTGCAAGTTAAAAAGCCAAGATATAAGGTAGGTGATAGTGTGAGGATTTCCAAGTATAAACATGTTTTTAGTAAAGGTTATACCCCGAATTGGACAGGGGAACTATTTACAATAGCAGAAGTAAAGAATACAAAGCCTGTGACTTATATCTTGAAAGATGAAAATGGTAATATAATCAGGGGAGGCTTCTATACAGAGGAGTTGTTAAAGACCAAGTATAAAGACATGTATTTAGTAGAAAAGGTAATTAGGAGAAAGGGTGATTCGTTGTATGTCAAATGGCTTGGGTTCCCAAGTAGCCAGAACTCATGGATTTCCATTAAGGATGTCCAAGGGAGCGCGCCATGAGCCGGGAGCGCGCCCGAGTTCGCGTGCAAACCTCATTCAATTTTGAGAATATACATGTGAATGGATGTGGATTTTAAATTTTAATGGAGTTGTACAATGGTATTGAACATTTATATAGGGGTGTACAGGCAAAGATCAGGATTTTTGAAAAAGTGGCTAAAAAATGATCCCCATGTTATTCTTATGGGGAAAACGTGCCTAAAGCGTCGTCTCTTTGCCCTATTGTCACTACTCTGTTGATCAGGTGGGGTGGGGACCATACCCGGAAAATTCATGCTTGTCCAGGATGATCACCATGAATAAACTGAGAAAATGCAGAATATTTGATCGATTATTACAAACTAACTTATAACATCCTCATGATACACGATAGTCTTCAACACTTTTTCCATACGATAAACGTTATAATTTACTTTTTTGATGCGAGTGTCTACATACTGCTATGGCTATACCCTAGCTTCTACTCATTCAGTTTACTCCTCAATTAGCAATCTACAGCTTTCCCTCATAAGTTATTTAACTTCCTGTGGTGCTGGCAACGATCTTTCTGTACTAAAACTCTCCTCTACGGCCAACTTTTTTACAATTATTGATATGGTACAATACAGACTTACGTTCAATTACATTGCAGTATAATATAAATTCCTATGTTTTTAATACGTCATAGTGTATTTTAATGTATCTTTTTACGTACCTTGCAGGCAACAACTCATTATTAAATAAATAATATATGTCCCCAAAAGTTCCATACATTGCACTAGGTTGTGATGTACTATGCACATGTACCTTCGTTTTAAATTCTTGAATAGTGACGCAGTTTCTATAGATAGATCCGAATCTTCCTTAATTTATAGCTTGGCTGCATTAAGCCATACTTGGACTGCATTGTGAAACAATTGACTCTGCTAAACTATTTAAAAGTGCTAATTACTATTCGAACGCTACAGCTTGTAAGAAAAACAAAGAGATTTGAACTGTTTTCAATCAGCTGTTATTGAGCTTACAATAATTTTTAACCCATTTTCGATAGGCTTAAAAAAAACTTGTTTGGTGTGGATTGATTATCAAACACCAGATTGATGATTTGACTCGGCCAGTAAGCTTATCTTTTGTTGGAGTACAAAGGTCAGTAGCAAACTTTGCTCAAACATGATTCAGACATTATATTATGTCAGATCCTGCCTGCAACTCTTTGTAGAAGTATTGTGATTCACGTGGTGTCAATAGAATGTAGAAATTCTTTGCGATTAGTCAGATATGATTGGCTTATTTCATTGTTATAGTTTGTTAACATGTGAGTAATAAACTATACTTATGGTTAAATGATCCTGCTGCAGTGAAAGATTGATTGTGTAGAATACAAAATAAATGTCTTCTGTATGCGATTCACTTTGAATTCATTCTCATGAACATTTACGAAAGATGATAAAACATCACCGTTGCAGCAAACTTGCATACTTGGCGAATTCCTTGTTATTTTATCGAGTTTTCATTCAGAGGATCAAAAGTAAAGTAAATTTACACTTAGACTCGCTTCTAATATAAATGACATTATTATAGAAAAGTAGTTAGATTCCCTTGAATTTTACATGAGTCAAAATACCCATTTGTAATCGTTATACTTACATATGTTTTTTTTTTTTCAATTTGAATTGGCCTGTGTTTTTGTCGTCCGGGGGTCCTAAAAGGACATTAGACTAGGTCTCATGAAAACTACGGTAAAATTTATACTTTTCTAATCTATACTCGCCATAATGAATCATTTGCAGTGAAATTACAACGCACTGAAAAATAAAGTTTTAAATACGCCAGTAACAAGACTTTACTTATAAACTGAATATTTTTAGATATCGATTAAAATACTAAGTTTTTTAAAAAGTGCCGACATATTTCACAACAGAAAACGGAGATGCTCTGTGGTTATTGACCATGATTATAACTCGTAGGAATCTGAGGAAGATGTGATGGGAAGTTATTGTGGCAAGTAACTGATAAGTTTGACGATTTGAGATTTCTTATCGGTTTATCAGTATCACGTGTTGCCAACAACAACTGCATCCAAACATATTGTTCCTTGTTTTTGTTTAGGTTCTTGAGATTACAGTTGGCAATTTTGATCAAGTGTCACGGGTTTAAGTGTATATTATGTTACCGGCAAAGTATACAGTATAAATGCATGCAGGTTGAGTTGCCGGCAGAAGGAATGTCCTTGTTTATGTCATCCTAACCTATCCTAATCTAACCTAATCCAACCTAACTTAAAACCTAACCTAACCCAACCTAACCTACTCATACAGTCAAAGAGAGCCTCCACTTGGTGCAGTTGTGAACGTATTGTGTGGCACCCTGGAGTAGTTGGCGCAATTCAGGAATACCCGACTACCTGACTCAGTGGGCGCAATTAATGTCCGCCCGTTTAACGGGGCTTGTTATCAAAGTTTTTACTACGTGACTCTTTAAAAATACTAAATTTTAGTTAACTTCTAATCGGTCTGTAAGCAGTGCAAGCAAGCTATGAAGCATGTTGACGTGTGTAATGTTCAGTAACGTTTCATTATTAGTTTGTTGATTTCTATTAAACATTTGATGTAATCGTTATACATTTAAAGGACAAAGATTCTATATATTCTGCTGATCCAGGAAAGATCGTAAATCTCCCCCTTACAGAGAGTTAATTACTCAGGGGGTATTTTAAATCAACTAGGGGGGTGTTCTATGGACATTTTAAATATATAGTCACAAAGTGAGTTACATGATGCGCTTATGCAGTAGTAAACTACACATGGAAATGTTTAAAGTGATTTTGTTGTGAAGCTATTTCCACTTAGGAGAAAGTGACTAATTTTCAATCTTCCTGCACTAATGCGCTTCCCCTCACCGCGAACCGTGGGTAACGAAAGAAGTCTGAAAATATCAGTTATTAGTTTTATACCCCAAAATTATTCCTGCGAAATGACGGAACCCGCTCTGACACCCCGCCAAAAATTGAGATGGATTGCCCCTCGCCATGATGAGGAACAACTTTCTAAACGTACACGGAGCTGAGTCGGGTGTACAGGGCTTGCATGGAATGCGTAACTTTTCCACTGCATTGCGAATCTTCTCTCGGAATTTCATAATCCATCAGTTTTATTTCCGCTTGCTTCTCCTTTTCTCCGAATAATCATGTTGCTTTAACATTGATAACGCGTTTACGCCCTTTTAGTGGTGTATATAATTATTATTTAAGATCTTTTTACATGGTACCGTATCATTTGAATATTTTAACATTTTTTCATATTTCCCTATGAATATTATGCAAACAAATCAAATCTCGAATCGAGTTGTTATTTAATGGTGTAAAGTTATTTATCTCATTAAAGATGACTTAGTGTTGTTAAATTTCCATAAGTTCGATGCAAAAAACGAGTCTCTATTTTACTATGAATATACGTAAACAACGAAATTAAATTTTCCATAGATTTATTGAAAATGGTTAGATGTTTTTACTTCTCTCCTATTGGTGTGTTGTTGTCGTTTTACAAAAGCATTAGTTATCCGTTGGTTAATATGAATAGTCAATTTACATTTTCGGTATTAGTTTTCATTACAAATTGTGTACAGTTCAATTAGATTGTTATGATAACTTAAACTTGTTTAACAAAATATCCTTTAATTCGATGGCTACCAACAAGTTTTTGGTTTACTACGTATACAGATAGGCATCTGTCCATCTAGTCGTTTTGTCGACAATGGTGCAAAATATCTATTTACTTATAATCCACAGATTATAGGTTCGGTACCAAAATGGTGTTATCTTCAGACTGACGTGAATAAACGTTGACTAAAACATCGATTAATGATGTACTAATTTGATTCTAAATTTAAGGGTTAATTGTCGAACATCATAATAACTCAAAAATAAATAACACACTCAAACATACAATGTTAAATTTATGTTAATTTATGATGTAAAATCATTTGTCGCCTTTCATTATATATTATATCTTGTTGACTCGTTGAAAATTCGCTGTCTGAGCAAAATTCCTCAGAGAAAATAGTTTTCATTTATGATATTTTTCTTAGGTAGTTTTGTTTGTTTCGTTATTAATTTAATATTGTGCACTTGGGGGGGGGGGGGGGCATTGTTCTTTATATGTGTAGCTTGACCTTTTATGAAGTAATTTAATATTTTGAATTTAGTTTACTATCAATTTAATATGGTGGGCTAAGATGAATGTCCAATAATTATGTAGATAATAGAAACTTTGTATTCCCATTACGTGTCAATGTCCATCCTTTGAAATAACCAGTTCATGCGTTGGAGCTGCACAGTTTATTGGTTTTGTATAAATATACAAGTTCCTGTATATTACATTCCAACCCATTATGTACCCATTAAAACCCATTAACCCATTAAATGTAGCCTATGCAATCAAACTATTATTGTACCTTTATACACCTAATATTTCTTCGCTTGCAACTCTAATCTTATTATTTGCAGTTTGTTATACACGTGGTAAAAAAAGTAATACGCTATTGTTAGCCTGTGCTGAATATACAGTATCTTATGAACGCCGTGTATTATGTACGTGTTCCACTTTATAAAATCAAATAAACCAAGCACATCCTAATTTTAAAACCCAAAAGTGATAGCCTTAAGAACATTTTTCGATTTTGAAACTAGAAAAGGACTAACAAAAAATAATTGTGAAAGTAGAAATTAATCCAAATGTTTAAATGATTTTGCAAGATGTTTTTATAAAACATAATCTATTTATTTATTATAAATTTATTATCGGTATACACTTTCAAAATTGTTTAAGAGTTGAAATATATTAAGTATACAATCAAACAATTTTATGAAAAATTACTATTGTTCTTTAATCTTGAAAGATGTTTAAGAAACAGTAAAGTAATATACAAGTCCAATTGTGAACAAACTAAATATTCTAAATATAGTATAGCCTTGAGGTATTTGTTGAGAAAGTCTGAAGCTGCTTGTCAGTGAAGAGCCATTAAAATAGAATCTCGTTTAGTTTAGAGCATTAAGAGTAGACTAATGATTACTAAGGCGATCAGAGCGTTGGTTGGAGGGTAGATTGGTACAAAACTCTTTATTCGTGTGCTTGTTCCATTATTAATTGATAGCAAGGCTACAGAATACAATATGATGTATAAAAATTTAGTTAGCTAGGTTGTATAAAATAAATAGATTTATTATTGTATATTCACTTCTTACAAAGGGGTTTCGTTTTGTTGATCACTTATCAAGGCACATTCGAATGTGACTTTTATCGTTATCCACCACCATTATGTTTTTATGGGTTGAAATTTTATAATAATTATCTATTAAACTATATTTCGGATTAAGGTTTTTTTAGATTGCGTAGGTTAGAACCAAGATACAACTTGAAACTTCAATTGCATTATGTAGGTAGTGGAAAAATAGCCGTGTAACGGAAAAGGTACCTTTTCAGAGTTTTCAAAAATATTGAAACGCAATTTTGCACACTACTTAGTCTCTTGAAGTTAACGTTTTATCCACTCGTGAACAAGTAGAAGGTGGAAAATCTTTTTCCCGTTTTAGCGAATTTCCCTATAGGGAAGTAGCTATTACCGTAGGTGGCATGGTAAGACCTAGGCCCGGGACCGATTTACTTTTTCATTTTGATGTCCCCAGAGGCCAAAAACACCATTCGTTCAAATTTATATATATATATAGATTTATATATAGATATGTGTCCGTGAACGCGATAACTTGAGTAATTTTTGTCCGATTTTGATGAAATTTGGTTTAAAGATGTAAAGCGGGATAAACTTGAATGAGTTCGCGAACCAGCATGATCGGACTATGGGAACAGGGGTTTATGGGGGGTTTTATGGGGGTAAAAATAGGTTTTTCCCGTTTTTGGCCCTAAAAACACGAACTTTCACAATTTCTTTCTAAACCTTTTTGTAGAGCTTAAAAAACAAATAATTTAGTATATGGAAGCGTTATTATGCGCCTAATGGTTACGGAGAAAATTTTAAAAATTATAATTTTAAAATTCCCATGTTATTCTTATGGAGAATAAGTCAACTGTTGTAGTTTGCTTGTTTATGAACATATTTTGATCAAATTTGGAAAATACATTAATTCCTTACTAAACTATAGTACCTATTAACATTTTACATTAAAAAACACTTCTTTACCCTCCCTACTGCAGCAAACCTAAGTACTCGTTAAACTAATTCTATTTAAATAAGAAATAAATGTGATATTTTTAGTGTAAATCCAATCAGGCAAATGGAAATTCGGCAAGTCTGCAGGTTTGCTGCGGCGGGGGTATTTTATTCAATCTCAGTTTGAATTCCCAATCAACAAATTTAGGTCATTAAAGACTATATGCAACCCAGCAGACGCACAGGCAGAGTTCGTCTATGTCTGCTGATTCCACAAACCAATTAATTATAACTAGCTACAAAATTATAAGTTTATTATGTTCGTTTTGCTAGTTGTTGTATAATTCATCATTAAGTTCATAACTTTGTTAATTTTTTTCTTTTTTTGATTATTTTATGTTTTAAACTTAATATTATAGTTAAAAGATGTAAACATTGCACTTTGTAGCAAATTTAAGGGAACAAATAATTCATTCAATCATTCATTCATTCCCTAATGGCAAGTTTTACATTATTCATAAATGATACTGTAGTATCAACAATTGAAATTAGTAATTTGAGATAAAAGAAAGTATAAAGTAAAAATATCGTTTTAAAGATATAAAAAATGACGTTCTCATGTAATCATATAAACATCTATGTTACTGTAATAGTAACGTAACTGTGGCCTATGTATGTAATTCGTACATAGTAACCTGAATATGGATATTTTTGATACCTTGGGAATAGCAAATCACACGAAATACGAGGGATTTTCTTTTAAAGTATGCAGGATTTGTGTAGCTTTTGCAATCAAAGTTGTTGTAATATTCCGAATGGGTATACACACCCTACCATTTGAATTGGTATCAATTCATTCGACACGTTTATTTGATCCAATCAAGGAAATATTTTTGGATTGATGTGGTCCAGCAACACCACTAACCGCCCCCTCCCCTCCTACTGTGTACACAAAGCCCAGCTGTACAGGGTGATCAGCAATCTTCTATATTCAGAGAATAATAGTTCACACGTCAGAAGCCGTGGCAACCCCGCTGGCACTAAAATCGCTTTAATTTTAGCCTCCACGTTTCCTCCATGTCTTAATTTGGCGTTTTTGTCGTGGTTCCAGAAAGGGAGGGTCGGTTGCGCCAGGGATATTTCGTGCCGCGTTGCGTGGTTGGCAGCGCCGATCACAGCTGACTGTAGGCCTTGAGCTCAACAGCTGATTGTCGATAACTGTCATGGCCGCGCACAGACTCAGTAACTCAAACTTGGGATTCATTTACTTTCAAAGGCCATTGACCCATATGTGCACCCACTGCGTCCCTGTAAAGACTACAACTGACAACACTATACAACATTGTTACCGACCTTGCATCACTGTATACTAATTGAAGGTCTGCTCTTAGCTCATTGCCAGAGGAAACACGATTCTAGAGGCTTTTAAGATTACACAAATAATCACTTTAAGAGTAGAACTGAGTTTACAAAAAATGCAGTATGTTCAATTACATTTTGTTACTCATGGAATGAATAACGATTAGAATATGTCAGTTTTGTGTTAGAATACCGGATTCTTGATCAAACTGCATAATATAAATATATTTCTGTCATCATTATTCAAAAATCTATAAGCAATTACAGTATATTAAGTTCAAAAATAATATTTTTATTTCGTATTCCTTCTATTCCGTCCCATTAATGTATTTTTCGTATGTCTAATTGTAATGTATTCTTATCATTAATGGGTTACGGTACTAATGGCTTGTTGCCGGATACAAGTAATTCGTTTGGAGATGAAACATTGATTAGTCTGGAAATCGGACATTAAAAGGAAAACACAATAAGTTTGTGGTAATAAATTTTACCTATTAACTAATAAATATGGTAATATTATGGTATACAGCTTGGGATTTTACCTTCAGAAAATATTTATAAGGGTTCATCGGTTTCATTAGATTAAAGTGAATTTTTTACTGCAAAATGGAGAGAAGATAACCCACGATGAACCGCATTCCCTTGAACCGTGGTACAACAAACAAAGTGAATCACGGCTGTTTCGTTTCTAAACATTGATAAAATAGTTTCTGTTATTAGGAGTATCAATGTTATAAATGAAATGCATGTCCGTAAACAACCAAGTTGTTTTTAACTAGTTATTTGTATAATCTAGAACTGTATGGTTTCAAAAATATGTTAAATAGGGAAAACTTGGGAAACGGAGCGAGTGCCGTTCTATTCTTTTTTGCCGTTGGCAAACACTGTCAAAACCGTCAGATAGGCCCGAGTGCCGTTTGACTCCCCTAAGAGTGATTCAGGGGAGGGGTATTAGTGGTGGTGTAGTGGGCAGAACGGAGCCTGGGTTTCTTAGCTGCCTAATATCGATTCGATTAGTAAACCTCATTCATTTGGTTAGGTTAGGGTTATAACAGTTTCATTTTATCACTAAAACAAATTTTGCTCATCCCCCCTGGTCGATCTTTTCACCCCCATACCCGCCGCACCATGGAACCGGTCACTGATACCTGGGTGGCACTCGGACCGCGAAGTCACAGGCTGTAAAATGACCCTCGTCAAAGTGTTTAGGCAAAAGGCACTCGGAAAACTTAATACATTCGTAAAAAAATGATTAAACAGTTTATAAAAAAAGGTTTGAATACTAAATGTTCTAAAACCGGACGCATAAATTATGAAGTTCTGAGTGTAGTCCTATAATAGTAAACAATAATTCTAAAGGAATATTAAATCACATTAAACACTTTTTTGGTGAACATGGACCTCAAAGGACTCGTGTTGACTTTCTAAATATCACTGCGACGAGTATTTAACATGAAGTAAATATCAAGCTAAGACTGAAAATTCACCCTAGTTAATTTGAAAACTTGTATCTCTACATTCTGCGAATTTAGTAATTTATTACATAGTTACTTTTATAATTAAAGGAAAAACGAATGCGATAAGTCAGTTAATTTAAACAAATTTATATAATAATTCAACATTGCGTGCAGATATAGGCAAAACTGCCCTCTCCCCTCACTGATGTTGGTGAAAAATGAACTATTTTCAAGGAGGGTTCGTTGACCTCCATAGTATTTCAACAACCAATGGTTTTTATCTTGACCCCTCTTGTAGGTTTTAACGTTCTGGTGTAATTTTTGAATTGCTAAAAAATCTGCAATAATCCAATACAGCCCCAACAGTATTGCATAATACAATTACTGTAGGCAACACATCTCGTCTCGACAACAACTTAGCCTAACTAATTGTTAATTAAGACACGAACCGATACTATTACATTTTATTGGAGTGGCTCATTGTAATAAATAAAGTTCAGCTCTTCACTTGGGTGATACATAACGTGATGTCCTGTTTGGTTACCTATTTTTAATAGTTTTAAGTAAAACTTACATTTCCGTAATTTTTATTTGTGTTGTTACTAACGACTCCCACTTGAAAAATTGTGTTTTTGTATTGCACCGGATGACGCAGTAACAGAAAACATGTGAATAATCACGTACTGTAGTAGTAAAGTAAATAGCATACATTAGTCATGTTAAAAATCAAATAACCTTTGAACCTCTGTTGGAGCAATATTTGTACAGACTCGGAGGCGAAGGACACAGACAACAAAGGGACGTTTCCTTTGTTCCCAGGAATGTACTTCTCTGGATTTAACTGCGTGCCTTCCAAACAATCGATTCAAACTAGCTGCTGGCTGCTGTGTATTGCGTGCGGCAGGCAAACCCTTGAAGGCGCTTAAAAATACATTGCTCTCCCTGCTTTCAATTGGATTGTAAATACAGTCAATTTTAATTTAGTTTTTGCTATTCACGTTTCCTCCTCAGTAAGATTTATTTTTGACACCAAAATCTAATGCACAATATGTTATTTTATTTTGCTTTTTCATATTTGTTTGTCACTTTCAAATTTTTAAAACTGGCGTTTTATAACCTAATTTGTTTTCTAACCTACTTTGGAAATTTTATTATAGAATTGAATTAGTTAATTGAATGTATTTCGTTTATAAAAATATTGTTATTTTTTTACCTCAAATGTACACATTTTATACATTACATCGCGATACACAAGATGATTCCAAGAATAAATTTGTTGCATGTGTGTTAGTGCAAGTATATATGACATACAGTTTTATGAAAAAATACAACTAGGCCTACTTGAAATTAACCTCAAACTAACATTTTAATTAGTTTTGGTTTTAATAAACCATTTATGTAACTGATTTAGCAACGTTAACTGAGATAGTAATGTAGAATGTAAAAATTTAGGTAATAATAAAGGTTAATTTGTAAAAACACGTTATAAAATGCCATAAGACTTTTGACATTGAAGTATTTTATTAAACTCGCTCTAGAAATGCATTCAAAAAAACCATTACGTCATGACTTAGTCAAAAACACAAAGAAATCCTAGTTGAAACTAGAAGAGCTTAAATTAATCAACTCAATTTGTTTTCCTTAAACACATTGTTTATGGATATATTTTGGTCTAACTTAACAAATTTATATACTTTATACTAAGAACAGCTCTGAATTGTTTTTACTGTGATTTCATGTCTCAAAGTCAAAGGATAAGGTAGATTGATAGTTTTAAACACTGTTCTAATGTGTTATTCAATCCCTTCCAATAACATAGCTTTACCACCTTTTTATCTTTTGTGGTGGATTTAAATGAGCTGTCTTTTGTTGGAAAGCTAATTGTGTATTTTACTCATCTGCAATTGATAAAAACTTGTGGGTCTATATCTTATCTTCTTCATACATTTTTGAACTCGTGTACCTTTTACTATTGTTTCTCATTTTTCCTTGATACCTCCTCAAACTTGTGTCCATCAATGTTTCTTATTTTTGCTCTTAACTAAAACATGTGTACCTTTAACATATTTTTTCTTTCATTTTATACCTAACATACCCTTGAAATTGTATTCCTTGTATCACTGATTCTATCTGTTCCTTCTTAATTTATCCTGAAACTTGATTAACTTTTATAACTGTTTATAACTTTTACTATTTATAATTTCTAGAACTTGTCCATCTTTTACAAAATTACAAAAGGTAATAAAAGAGCTGGATTGAGTTTCTTGAAAGTTTTGGAATTAGTTTTCAATGATTTATATCATTATATAACATTTTATTGAATCACTCTTCTTTTCAAGTTTGAAATCTTAAGACCAACAAAGCCCAGAAAAACTTAAATATCTTTAGAAGTCAACCTCGTGAAGATCGTAAATCCTCCACCTAATCTGAAGGTCTGATAGACGATTCTGGCCATAGTACGAACCTTGCTCGAGAAAATGTTGGGTCCATCATCGTCTCTTCCTAGATTCATTAGCCCCATGGTTCAGAAAAATGAAGCCCGTACAGGATATAATTACGTCCTCCTCAGTCACCATACCAACAAACATGGAAACACTGGCTGGCTAGTGTGGACGCAAAACACATCGGAAACTTGTATCCGAAACTGTGTTGACAGACTGTCTGCCGACTCAGTCTCCATGTGTGGAATAGGCTTTATAGACCTTTTATCTTTGTTTCTATCTTTTCCTTCCTCTTATTCAGGAACTCATGTGCATTGTTTTCTGTCCAGGAACCCAGGAGAGATGCATTGCTCAAGGATGGAGGATGGGGTGGAGGCTTTTGTAGAGCTGGGGACTCTGATAGTGGAGGGGAGGTTGCCAGCTGAAGGAACAGCTCGGGGGTACAATGAGGGACCACACTGTCCACGAGCCCCACCAACACCACAGCTCAACCCACACCAATGTGATCCAGCCGACTTCTTGGTACATCTTAACTTGTTCACTTCCAAAAGAGTGTTTCCAGGGTGTCTAAAGATCCTCAAGTTCCCTTCCCAATACTTCAGTTTTGTCTTGGATATTCCCCAAAAACCACAGAATTTTATATTGTATCCCTGATTTCTTATAACTTAATGTAAATCTTTCAACTTGTTATCAAAGCAGTACAAATCTTCTGAACCAAGAGTTACATGCTGATTTGGTAAAGGTTTTTTCTTTGTGAGTTTGAGCACTAGAAGAGTATGGTTAGTGGTAGGCCTATATACCTTTAAAATGTTTATTTAACGTACACAAGAAAGGCATATTGTTAATATTTATATGCATATAGGTTGATTTTGTTGTAAAAAACGTATTGTATATCAAACTGTAATTTCAGAAAGTAAATTTAATGTGAATAGAAAACAAGGTAGTTAATGAACTAACAATTGTTGTGAGCTGACAATAGAGTGTATAAAATGCATTATAAAATGCATTTTATGCTGTAGTATAAAAGTTCCCTAAATAACTTTTAATTTACTTATGAAGTAGTTGAAAATTCATTAAAAAAACCCCTGATTTTTGTATCGGACATTGTATTTGAAAAATGCAATATATCTGGTGGTTTTGTAAAATACATAGTGGGAATATACTCTTGGTATGACTTTTTGTAGGTTCCAAAAAATAATATTTTCAAAACTAACAGAATGGGAACACCATTCTCATGCATATACATATCAATAAACCACTGGTTATGTCTGTAATAATAAGTGTTTTGTAATGTAAACTATTTACATTTATTGCATTATTATCTTTGTACCTTAATTGATATTACAACTGTCGTAAGATGGCACTTGACTATGCAGTAAGTAGTTTGTGTTACTCTACTTGGCAACAAGAGCATTGGAAATGTTTTAACTGTTGACAGATTGAGAGCTTTACAGCATCCCTCATATAGGGAATTAACAGTTTAGAAATATTTCTTTGTTTAGTTGTTTAAACATTTTGAAGATATGAAGTGTATTTTGCCACATCTAGTACTGAACTAGGATATGAATATATTAAATTTACTCTAGTTTGTGTGAAACTAATAAAATAATGACTGAAAAATTACTCACAGTTATATCAGGAAAAAAAATCAGTTTTGAAAACTCTTCATACTTACAGATCTTGTACAACCCCTTTCTTTTCCCTGTGACTTTTCGAGGATTGAGAGTGGAATAAAATTAACACATTTTTTACCTAATTAAAATTTACAACTAAAGAACAAAATACCCCCACCGCAGCAAACCTGCCGACTAAGCGAATTTCCATTTGTCTGAATTGATTTTCAGTTAAATATATTTTAATAACATTATGTTTAACGAGTACCTAGGTTTGCTGCTACAAGGGAACTAATAAAGTGTGTTTTTGAGTAAAATATTGATAGCTTAGTAGAAAATAAATAAATTTGCCAAGTTTGATCAAAATATATCCATAAACAAGCAAACTACAACCTTTGACAATATTCTCCATAAGAATAACATGGGAATTTTAAATTAACAATTTTTTTAATTTTCTCCGTTACTAATAATCGAACAAAAATACTTTTATATACTAAATTATTTGTTTTTTTAAGCTCTTTAAAAAGGTCTAAAGATAAATCGGGAAATTTTGTGTTCTGAGGGTCAAAAGTGAGAAAAACCAATTTTTACCCCATAAAACCCCCCGTAAAGCCCCGTTCCCATGATCCGATCGTGCTGGTTCGCGAACTCATTCAAGTTTATCCCGCTTTACACCTTTAAACCAAATTTCATCAAAATCGGACAAAAATTACTCAAGTTATCGCGTTCACGGACGTATATATATATATATATATATATATAAGTCTATATATATATACATATATAAAAATTTGAACGAATGGTGTTTTTGGCCTCTGGGGACATCAAAATGAAAAAGTAAATCGGTCCCGGGTCTAGGTCTTGCCGTGCCACCTACGGTAATAGCTACTTCCCTATAGGGAAATTCGCTAAAACACAACTATATAGGTTTAAATTAACTCGGCTACTGTGGAGCGATCCAATCAAGTTATTTTTCAAGACATTGCTCGATAGAAGCTAACTTAACCTATATTTTTGCTAATTTTTGACTATCCAGTGATCATACCATCATGAAACCAAAAAAATAAGGTTCACAACTAAGCAAAATGTATAACGTAGTGTGTGTGTCCTGCAGTGTATGAGAGCCGAGAGATTACGCAAGCATCTGTCACTGCTGTGTAACAACGCTGTGCCAATGTGTGTGGAAGTATTACTGTGTCCTTTGTGTCCTTGTGGAACTGAGCGAGCACGTAGTCCTGAGGTTGCTAACATCCCTTCGTCTTCCGATCTCTTGCTGGAGCAATGGACCGTCTCTGTTGTACACATCAGGTAACCCAACTTGAATTTGGTTAGATTCATATCATAATAATATGGGAATTTTGTATGTAACTAGAAGTTTAACAATGTAAACTTAATTAAGTTAACCTAGTCTAAGTCGTTGTAATCTTAGAAAGATGCACATTCCTGTCTCTTCAAACTCTTGCTCAAGCGATGTCTCTATGGTGGACGTTAGTTTACCAAATCCACTGTGGCAAGTACAGAAATGTAATATTCAGTATTTCCAGAAACAAAAGAAAAAAACCCCTTACCGCATTGAGAAAATCCTGTTTCATCGTGCATGCATTTTGTAAATAATCCCATTCTATCCCGAGTGATTTTTATTACATATCCTATCAAGTTAAGAGGGTTCTTTAAGCTATAGGGGGATTGGGTTAGTTTTTTATATGAATAGCAGAAAAAAGGAAATCAGGTGTCCAATTTCATCCTGCATCCTGTTTTAATCCAGCACATGGTCTACAAATCCCGTTTTTGGGATAAAAACCTGCGTATGGAAACAATGGTACCACCACGACTTTCTAATATAACCAGAAGTAAGCAAAACTTAAACTTAAAATCAGCTATCCTAACCTAACTTATCTTTTGTCAGGTATATGTCGGCTATTGTAATTTCAGAAGGATAAGTATTCATTTGGAAATCATGATATAGCTAATGTGTTTTTAATAGGAATATTTATGTCAATGAAATTAAATATATTGTATATGAGACTGTAGAATAGACAATCAAAAGCTTCCAGAACTTTGTTCTTAAATCAATCGCTAACAATTACCAGGGGATAAGAGTACCAATATTTTTCCAACAAATCTACTTTTTTCTCTTTACCAGTAGCCTACTTGAAACTTTATTTTTATGTTTATTGTTTCACTTTTCTCTTGTTATTTCAACAGATTTTTATCGCTAAACTCAAATCAGCACCTGTTAATATTTGCAATGAAGCCATGAAAATATATTTAAGACATGGTTTCAAAGTATTTGGTCCTTGGTACACATTAGGTTCCGCTAAATCATTGCACTGCTAATCTGAACTAATTGGGACTGAACTTAAGTTCGGATTATGAAATTTCAGATTATGCACAAATATGTTTACTACCGTACTATGTGCACATAATGGCACAATTAATCAGTTTGTAACGCTAATTTTGATACCTTAGGGATTACAATAATCTACTGTTAGGGAAAATGTTAAGACACTCGAGTTTGGAGCTCTACAGAGAAGCTCCTCAGAAAAACACGGAGTGCTTTACATTTTTCTTCGTGTTATTCTATGTATTAAAAAAAAAAAACATGAAGTACAGAGCTCATTTTGATGTTAACTATTTATTCCTTGTTTTTTCACCAACTTTCAAATTATTTACAAAATAAAACTGTTTACAGTAACTAGCAATAGTCTTTAGGTCTTCAACATTTTTTGAATGCTATTTTAGTTCATATGTGTGCGTTTGACAGAGCCAGGACCAATCATCATGTCAGGAGTTATTGTAAGCCTCATTGGGAGCAATTGGCATACTACAGGATCAGTCGGAAGAATCACCTTTCATAGGCATACTTAGAATAAAACAAAGAAAATGGTTATATACCTCCGTGTTTTTCTAAGTAGTTCATTTACTTTTCAGTAGAGCACAAAACTCAAGTGTCTAAAACTTTTTCCCTCAACAGTAAAGGCTGGTACCACCGGTGTTTTGGAAAAGTACCAATACTGAGCATCAACTTCAAAATGTCGGTACCAATACTTCGGTACAAACAGGGCATAAGCCTATTGGTGGCATGGTCTAGTGATGACGGTATTTACTGCATCCTCGGGTAGATTGTGTGAGCGGTGATGAAGAACAGGACCTGAAACGGTGAAATAAGTGGGGATGCCATTTGCTCCTACGTAGTGGATGGAGCGAACCTATAGGCAGAACTTCCCTATACCATTAAGTTGTGAAATATATGAAGGCAAAAAGATAAGACTTTCGACCAAAAGTGCCGGTTCGAGCACTCGTTTGGTTAATGATTACGTCAAGTGCTTATCCTGTTCTTTTTTTATCAAACCAAGGAATTTCAGTCATTTTTCTGTTTGATCCTTAGCTAATTTGTTTGATTAATATCTTGTCATTAGTCAGTGTTATATTTAGCCCAGACCTCAGATAAGACAGTCATGTGATAAAAATAACAACTGGTAAAACATTAATAAATATGGGTTATCATTGGAAGAAAAGGGTTTTGTAACGTCAAATGTCAGATTTGAAGCTTACTTAGATGAGCTGAAATCGCAACCAACACTAAAAATAAATAAATACTCACGAAATCCTGTAAGGATTTCAGCCTTTAACCCCAGAGTGCCCGCCTATCTCTATAACGCGAGAGCTCGTGCGGAGTAAATATTTACTCCAACAAGTTTTATTAGATTTGTCAAATAAAACAACAAGTAATTTATTCTGAACACATTATAAATCTTTGTATTTATATTGGCTATTCCTATTTTGTATTTTTGTCTATTCTCTTGTACAAAGATAGGTCAATGACAATTAAAATCTTGACGCTAAATTATAAATTTATTTTTTACAAGATGAATCTTAAAAATATCCAAGTATGCAATTTTCTTGGTACGAGTAATATTTAGGTGTGGATAGTAATATATCAGTAACCACAATCAGCTTTGGTTAGGAATCGGAAGATTTGGACTCTACGGGAGTTTTAGGGGTGATGCTTTTAGGACTGAGAAAACTTGTATTTTCATGGGGTAGAATGCTTGTTTGCGCTTCTACTCCAGACTCAGGTTAGCCGTAGTCTCAATTATGGTACCCTTTTAGTTTTCTACAGTTAACAGAAAAAAATATTTTTTTAGAAAATCAACCCATATTGAATGTAAAATCCGCAAGGGCATATATTTGCTTCCAAACCTCCAACCTAGATTATCCGTCTCCTTACCTAATATTTATCCCTCGTAACAATTTATTACAATCTCATGAATGTTCCAGTGACGAGCCGTGTAACATGAGTATGCGCAGTCTGCTACAAGCTGTGCGCTCGCAGCTTCACTTCTCTCAGTTGTCTGCCTGGTGGAGCAGCAGTCGCGGCTCAAGACCTATCAATGTCTGCTACAGAGTAACTCTGCCAGAGCGAGCTTTTGTGTCACACTTTTCTCGACCCCCCCAACATCACATCTTCCCTCCAGCTGCTGTGGGGCCTAACACTCAACTTAAGGTAAAAAAAAGGCAATACAGTAGACTCCCTCTTATCCGGACACCTTTTAACCGGACTACACCCAACGGAAATGACATCTCTTTAACCAGATCATCGTTAATCAGCTCATCGCTTTAACCGGACTAGATCGGCAGGAAGTGGGCGGTACTGAAACGACTGTTCTCGTGGGGAATATTTGAGACCAGTGATCACATGTCTAAATACAATGCTCTCCTAAATTTTAGTCAAATACTGTATACAGTATGCATTTAAACGGTCCGTTTTAACGAGTTTTGCGGGACGTCGGTTTAACCGGAAAAACCGTCATCCGGACTGGCCTCGGTCCCAAAGAGTCCGGATAAGAGGGAGTCTACTGTAGTTAGTTTTTTGTGCTAATAGTGAGCAAAGTGGTACTTTTTAAACAAAATAAAACTGTTAAGACACTCAATAAGCCTTGTGGGTAAAATTTAATGAGTTTTTGGAATGTGACAACGACAACTATAAAGTTATTGTGCCCAACAAACGTACTTAAAACATTGAGGTTGTTGACATTGTAGCCAAATGTATTTTAAGTAGATTCCCTCATATCTGTCAGATGCCGGATGATGTTATAGTCAGAAAAAGTCAGATATAGGATATTCAAAACAAAAGAGATAAAACCATTAAAATTGGTCTGAAAAGCAATCACGTTGTTATACTTATCAAGCCTTGCACCATATAAGTATAAATTCAGGGTAATGATTGAGCTCAGTCTGATTCTACCCATATTAGATGATCTGTAGATCAGATTTAGAGGAGATCGTATGACGTAAATTAACTTAAACATTCATAACTTTATATCTACTGTGTGTAGGCAAACCTAATTTCTTCATGTAATTAGTTGGAATCAACTTTCTGTGGTTTTTTTCCAAATGTATACAACCCTAATATGTTTGAACTGTATTTCCATGTAACAGCCATTTGTACCATCCATTTAAATTTATATCCGAATTTATTAGTTTGACTTTTTTTTAAACTTCATGTTGTGAGGATTCTTCTGGATCATGTTGACAAATATTGTAAAAAGGTTAAAATACCTGTTACTGCCTAGTGATTCATCTGCCCTCTACAATTGGACTACGCGTTTTGATGTAAATAAATCTGTAAAATGTTTTGAAATTAGGTTGTCAAAATATATTTTACCTTCCCCCGGAACGCTGTGTTTTCATGCTTAATGTGCGCAGGTATCGGTGAGGACTTTACCACGCAGTGATGTTCCGCCAGTGGTGGCATGCGCCTCGTGCACTCCAGACAACAACGTACGTAAGAGATCCATCGGTTTGGAACAACCCCTGCTTGGAGAGAGCCTTCTAGACCCCCCTGGTCCATCCTCTGCTTCCAGAGCTCATGGTAAGTTTTCATACCTTTTAAACCATATTTTGACCAATCTCATGCCGCCGCCACAGTTTATGGGTCTGCAAGAGATGATTATAGTTTGGTAGCTGAATGGTTGTAGTGCAATCAAAAGGTTGCCCGTTTGATCATGAGAAAAATCAAAAACGTTTTTAAGGTCGATTCACACACATCAGTTACGGAACGTCACAGTCCAGTCACTTCAGGCACGTGACAGTTAAAAAAAATATTCTTTAATGGATTTTCCATTGCGCTATCTACACTTATCCGTTGCAGTCCCGTCAGTCGCTCTACCGGCATCCGTCAGTTAATTTCAGATTTCTTTCCACCGATACTTTTGGATTGTTCGGAAGACTGACGGACCGGTTTAAGGTTAGAAAATGGTGTTATTGTTGTTTAAATGGTTGTGTTTATATTTTGAGTACTGTTTGTAACAATCAACAAGATGGACAATGAAAACTTGATAGAATATAGGTTTATAATTTAAAACTTTTGACTGTAAATTACTGTGAATTTTAGAGACGGATGACTGACTGAAACCAACTGACTGACTATTGACTGAGAAATTGTGGATGCAACTGAGACTGAACTGTTACTGGACTATAACGGAACTATGACTGAACTGATATGTGTGAATCGACCTTTATGGTTCAAAACTGGACCCAGGTGTTCTTGAGCATTGAAGGCCATGTCACACCGACATCCTCCGCTCCCGCCGCGGGAGTACCGCGCGCGGATGTTTTTCCTCGAGCCATGTCACACCAAAAGTTCGCGCCCGCGGCGGGAGTTTTGAGATGAGTTCATTACAATTCGTTTTACATAAGAAACTCATCTTACCTGTTTAGTATGCCATGTAAATTTGCAGGTTTTAAGTAAAGTGTTTAAGAAGCAATTTAATGTTTATTAGTAGGGCTACTTTAAAAAGTGGAAAAAACTATTTTTTTTATTTAATTTAGACCTTGTGTTTGAAGCATTTTAAATATGGTTGTGGACAAATTATCCACTTTCAACTTTTGAACGTTTTTTTTTCGCTACACTACAAAGACTGTTTACTTTTTAAATAAAAAACATATGACCATTTTAAAACTAATGTAATTTTTTGCTAAGCCTTCTATTGAAAGTTCAAGTTTACATTGATTGTAAAGTTTTTTTGTTGCAAATCGAAAAAGTTGATGAAACAATAAAAAAAATGTTTACGTCGGCAATATAAAAATGTTTTTGGGAAACATTAAATTTTCACCGTAAACATTATTTTTGCGTGGTAAACAAAAATGATTTTTTTCTGGCGATAAACATAATTACGAAGATAATACAAAACAACATAGACTAGATCATCAAACAAAAGAAACATGTTAAATATAATTTGAAACTGTATTACTTTTAAACTTTAAGTAGCTTGGGCATTCGAAAGCCCCTTTGCGCATGCGCTAGACAAAACTCCCGCCGCGGTACTCTCAAAAAATCGCTCAGCAGGCGGACGTGGCGGACACTACCGCACGCCCGCGGGCGCGCGGTAGTGCGGTGTGACTTGGCACATTTGATAACATGGTGAGCGATTTTTTAAAAATCGCTCCCGCCGCGGGAGCGAGCTCGGTGTGACTTGGCCTTGAGGTTTAAATAAATGATCCTAGTTAAAGAATCAGTTGGTAACAAAGCCACACGTGGTATCTCACTCCGCTCTATCTGCACTCATATTTGGGTGAAATATGCTCAGTTGCACCCCCATGTAATTGGTAATGATGTGAACTAATGTAAAACATGTTTTTTGAATGGAGCCCTTGTATAAACATAAGGTATCAATGTAAAGTGACAGATACTTTCTGAGGCAATCAGTGTTTCCACGGTCTGGAATATATTGTATATTTGCATATTTATTCTGTTGTTTTTGATCTTCGTTTTTTGAAATTTAGGATCTGGTTAAGAGTTTTTTGTACCTTATATGGTTGTGAGCTGTGTATCTTGTCCACAATTCTTGCTACAGACTCAACTGTTGTGAATCACAGGATAGACTCCCCATCCATCCTAAGCTGTTTGTTTAAAGACTACTGTGCAAAGTGTTGCTAGAGGGTTTAATTTTCAATTCAGGGCCATGTAGCAACTGCATCGTTGATTGTCAGTAGTAATAGTCAATTATTCAAAAAGGTTGATCTTTGTATATAATGCACTTATTTAAAAGCTTGTTTTATAGTTGTACTTTTTGAATCTGATGTGATCAGTTATCAACCTTGATACAAATACAATGAAATGTACCCAAATTGCATGATAGCAATTTTTTTAATTTAACCGTAAACATTTTCATTGTAACAGTTATCCGGTATTGATAGTGTTCGTTGTTGCACATACCCAGTACTCGATTTGTGGCAGAATGGCGTTTATGGCGTTTCGGTACCTCTCTTTTGTGAAGATAAAAATATTGGCATAAATAGGTACTAATCACTTTAAATAGGTTACAGTTCCGGCACCTAATTTCTTACAAATCGAGCACTGCATATAGGCCTACCTGTATTTTAATCTATATTTAATATGATGATACTGTTGTCATTAACATGTAATACTTTCCTTCAATGTTTGTACTGAACATGGTCTCATGCTTAACCTCCAACAAAGAACGACTGTGTATCGTATGGTCCTTCTCACACAATCATGTACGTTGACATCACACTTGCAGGTGGGAAGGAACTGACCGCAATTTGTGTTTAAACTAGATGTTATTTACCCAAAGGTAGGACAGTGATCATGTAGTGTTTCATGTTACAGCAGGTTTATGCAAATGGCACACAGGCAGTCCCCCCTCCCCTCCAAGACGCAGACCCTCTCGTCAGGTCATGACTCGTCGCTGTGATAAACACACTTCCTCTCTACACATACTACCCCTACCAGGTGGTCAACATAACTATGATTATAGTTAGTCCACTCACTTTAGTTAGTAAAGCCTAAATATTAACCTCTGTCTGTAAATTACGCTTCATCTTTTTCCCTTTGTTTTCTCTCTCCATGGTCTTCCTTCAGATCTCTCAAGGCCTTCTATTCCTCTTTTCCAATTCCCTGTTGGTTCCAGTACAATCATTTCAGGCTATGCTCTTATTTACCCTCCTCAGTAGCCTATATGTCCAATTCACCTAAACCTCTTTTACTTTATTGTTTCTCTAACATGATTCTGGCATAGACTAACCAAAACAAGTAGACTTCTCATCCCATTGTATATTTTGAAGCTTGGTTTTTGTGTCTAGTTCATATTGGTGACACTGATTGCTAGTGTCAACAAGATTTTTTTTCTATTATTTTAGGGACAATTTCATGATTTGTGCATCACTATTTAGTTGAATAACTAGGGGACAAGTCATTGTTTATGATTAGATTGTTTTATTTGGTTAAACGAGGTTTATATGACTAAATTGACAAGAAACAAACTGTAAGTTAAACTAAACACAACCTCTACAGTGCACCGAACAGAACTAACAATAAAATTGTCTTCAGCTGAACTGTAAGGATGAGAAATCTACTATGGGAGTAGATTTTATCTACGATTCTGGTCACATTTTTGCAACAATTCAGCATGTGTAATGGTGTTCTAAAAGTAGAAATTTTACAATCCATCTTAGTTACTTGTTTAAAAAACATGTAGGCTAATTTAAAAATTACTTAACAATCCAAAAGGAGGTTCTTACCTAGTGCATACTTAAATTTATTTAATCATTTTTAAGGTATATTTTGATGCCTATTTTGCATCCTCTTATATTATATATATTAAGTTAAGTCCTCTTTTGATTAAACACAAAATAATTGGATGAAAACTAACAAATATAGGCAAAAATAACTAGGTCTAAATGAAAATTGGGGTTAGGTTGGGATATTTGTTTTATGTATTTTTCATTCACAATCACTCCAGATTAGATACATAGTTTTTTGAAAATTATGATTACTCTTTTTGAAGGGAAACATTGACAATTTTATTTTCAACACTTTATGTTTGGAGTTTGTTCAAGATTTATTGTAAGCTTGGTAAAATTTTTGCTAAACGTTATTTACTTCTCAATTTCATTTAGTGTTACTAAGTTTTACTCGAGTATTACTTTGATTTACTTAAGATCAATCACAATTTTGGAATAATACACAATAAGATTTACTTTTTAAAGCTATACAGGATAAAGTATAAAAACTCAACTGTTGCACATAATGGATCCTATCCAAAGAACGTGAGTGTGTTGCTAGCCTAGTGGTTAGTGTCTTGCACTTCGGTGCGGGAGAGACGGGTTCAATTCCCGGCACATCCAATAAACATTTATTCTCTCGTGACCTCTCTTATGAAATGCCAGTGGCAAAGAAAAAAATGAAAAGAAAGTAACTTGGCAATTATAAGATTGAAGCTACGCTGTCATTTAGTTTCAATCAATGAGGCCCAAGGAGTAGTCTAATCCGTAGTTGGTTATTGTAAAAAGTGTAGGCCTAAGGTATGATATAAACTTACAATAAAATGTGCACTTCCTAGTCTATAATGTTAACATTTCATGTTATATTGCACTTGACGGCCTAAGTCTAACCAAAATGAGTAACCTACCGAGAGTACATAAGAGACTAGTACTAGTAACCTACTAATTTACCTACCTATTAACTATTAAAAAAATAGTATAACTCTAAAGAGATAGTCAAGAACAAAAACTACAAACCTTGATTGAGTAATGTAACCCTAGGACTGCCCTGATCTGATTTATGCTTGGTGCCCTGGCAATTTTGGCTATTTTGCAGAGTTTTTTTTTAACAGTTCGCAGTGCCCAAAGTACTGTTGATAACCTAGGCATTCATACTGGTTTTGTTCAAAAAAGAAAGGAGATTTAGAATAAAATAAAATATCAGGAATTCCTGTTAGCCTGTTGGTGTTTTTTTGTAAAATTTTAATAAAAGTAAAAAAAAATTGGAATAATTTTCAAAAGCAGAGGCCTAGCCTTTTTACAGACAATCTAAGATATATAAAAACTAGGCAATTTATTTCCCTATAAAAAAACATAATTAAAACTATACAGTTTACATACCGTACAAAAGTTATTATATTACTAAAGGTACGGTAACAATACATTTATTCAGAATAATGTCATATTGTACAAATTATAACTTTTTATGACTTGAAAAACAATATTTTAGTTTTTCCGAAAACAAAAAATAGTTTGGCCGATTCAAAGTTAGATCTAATTTTTGTACTTTACTACCTATAATAAATATTACACGTATTAGTAGGAAATATATATATATATATATATATATATATGAACAAGAAAATATACACATATATACAGAAATATAAACAAATAAATGTTGCAGAAGCATTATTCTGGCGTGAGACACACATACGATTGTAGGCTAGGCTAGGATTTAGGTTCAGCTTATAGGCATAGGCATAACCCCTAAACAATCACTATTTCAATAACACAAATTTTGACAAAAATAATAATACTTACCAAGCGTAATATGGATAAATACTACTACTAACTCATACACCACCTAACAATACTACTTTTTTCACACCAAAACACTAACCTCTGATGAAAATTAGCACAGATAATAATGTAGCTGCACTGAAAACCTAATTTACATTCCGGCGAGCAGAACGCAAACAACTTGTTTTTCTAGTTACAACTAATGTGTAACCTGAATCTCAATACTGAAAGACACCAAAACATAGAGATAGAACGTTTTCTTAGCTTCAAATAGGTATATGACTCTCATCACTATGTCAATTTTAATTATCAATATATTTATTCGTGTTTTAGAAACCACCGTTTGGACGGCGGTTTGGGCAAAATGGCCAACTGACAAAACAGCTGATTTCAAAAAAATATTTTTCAGACTTCCTAACGTCATATGACAAAGTTCTCTATACGAAAATAAAGAACAAGTCAAGATCTTTCCAATGGTACCAACCACTTCCTGTTTATGCAAAATTACTACTTGTAGATTTTTTAAAAACAACATGTTTTACGAGATTTTGTCGATCGCAGCTTGAAAATTTTAACGCGTGCAAAATATCGTTCAAATGATAATAGCTGTTAATAGTAGCTGTCAAATAATAATAAATTGATCTGTTAGTGCTACGAGGTTCGTTTATATATGAAAATAAAAGTTCAGAATCTCTTCTTTCCAACGGTAGGCTATCAAAATTATTACGCTTCTGGATAATTTTCATTGCATAGTAAGCGTTTGAAAAAAAATGTCCGAACCACCTGGGCACCGGGCGCACACATCAAACCGCCGACTTGTTAGGCAGTCCTAGGGTTAAGTATCAATAAAATCTTGTTAAGTAGGTAGCCATGCAACACTGTTAATTCTCTCTACCTTAATAAATTAATAATAATAAACCAATCAATTTAAAATAAATTTCAAGGAACCAATAAAATGCTTCGTAATTAGTATAGAATACATATAATTAAACATTTGAAATTTAATTCAATAGAATTGTATAGTAAAGACATTAAATTAAATTCCACATTATTCATTATTCATTGGCCTTCGTCATTGACCCTCTAGGACAGAAGAATAGACTGTGTCTAGTTGTAAAAAAAAAACACACAAAACATGACAACACACACAACATTAAAACACAATAGGAAACAAAAATTATTAGGTAGATGCCCTATTATTTATTTGTAATAATAACAATCTTCTAACCTCACTTTGTGAATGTAAACAAAGCAATGGACAACTTAAGGACAATAATTTAATTCACTCTCACTCCAATTTTTTGAACTTGAACCAAATGTATAGTGAAGTGGAACAAAAACTGCTGAGGATTAAATCTACAGTCAATGATTGTTCTGCATTGAAACACAATTTCCTCAAAACTCAGTCTACAACTACAAGTTAATTCACTCCAGTTCTGTAATTAACTTCTGAAATTGGGAAAATAATATGAAATGAAATGGTGTTCTGCATTGAAACACAATTTCCTCAAAACTCAGTCCACAAGTTAATTCACTCCAATTCAGAAATTAACTATTGGGAAAATAATATGAAATGAAATGGATATAGACTAGGGGATGAAATATCTTAACCTCCAAATATTGACCTTTAAAATTTAAGTAGGCTTAATGTAATTATAACAGTGTGTCCATGATGTTTTTGGTTTACTTATTAATAAATCTGTTAAGTTTTATACCTTTTTCATCTGTTTTAATAGGTTGTATGATTTTAATCATACATTATCTTTGGCCTAAGCCTGATTACTGAATCTCAATCTTAAATATACAATGGCAACAGGTAAACCTACTTAATGAAATTACATCAAAAATTTAAACAAAAATATTGTTTTCAAGTTATGATTTCCATAATAAAAATCATTCAGGTATATTTTCCTTGGGGATTTGTTGTAAATTAATTACCTACCTAATAATTAATAATTATCCGTTTTAGGGCCTGTTGACGATCGTATGCAGACAGACTGCAACCAACATGGAAAACATGATTGTCGCTGTGAGGAAGACGTTGAAGAACCTAATAGTCAAGCTCGCAACAAACTGAATCTGGAGTTGAGCAAGAAGGAAATGGAAGAAGTCCTTACTGTGCTTCGGTAAACAACACATACTTTAAACTTAACTAGGCTACTTAAGTTTACTCTTACACGGTAATTTGATTGATCACGGATGTCACCTAAAATAATATTTTTTTCACTATTATGCTAAATAATGTCCTGAATTAAAAAATGATTGTCTTTTTCCCCGGAAAAGCACCATTTCCACGGAAAAGCGGGAAAACAATTTTTGCGGAAATAGTTCTTGCAGGTACTCAAATTGGTAAAGTGAGCTGAACAAGAATGTGCACGAATTTTCAAGATCCGATGGATATTAACGGAGATACGGCTGGAAAAGCGTTGGAAAATCTATTTAGCATAAAACTAGGTTATATTAATTAGGTTGGGTAAGGTAAGGTAATATTAGGTTGTAGATTACGTTGGGTTGGATTACGTTGGGTTTAGATTAGTTGGGTTTGGTTAGGTTAGATTACGTTGGGTTAGGTTAGGTTGGATTAGGTTTGGTCCGGTTAGGATATATTAGGTTAGGTTATAATAGATAAGATTACGTTAGGTTCGATAAGGGGGGGGGTTTGGTTATGTTATGATATATTAGGTTAGGTTATATTACGTTGGATTCGATAAGGGGGGTGGTTAGGTTAGGTTAGATTAGTATAGGTTTCGTTAGGTCAGATTATATTAGGTTAGGTTAGATTATATTAGGTTAGATCAGATTACATACATTAGGTTAGATTATATTAGGTTAGGTTAGATTATGTTAGGTTAGATTATGTTGGGTTAGGCTACTCATAATGTACCCATTTTATTGATTGACCTAACCTTACTCAACCCAACGTAATCTAACCTAATAAAACCTAACCCAACCTAATCTAAGCTAACCTAACCAAACTCACCCTAATTCAACCCAACGTAATCTAACCCAACCCAATCTAACCTAACCTAAACTAACCACCCCTCTTATGGAATCCAACGTAATATAACCTTTTAACCTATTATAACCTAACCTAATATATCCTAATATATCTGAAACTCGCTAACGCTGCTGGCTGGTGGATCTGGATAACCACGGAACTAGCTAACCGTCCCACTCCGGGATTGTCTAACTTATACTCATGTATTTCAAATACAACAATATCAGTGATGATGTAGACAATGCTAATTTTTTGTTTAATTATATATTATACTTCCATTACCTTTTGTGAGATACCTATTCTCAATAAATTTGTTGTTTGTGTTTATCTGTACTACTGTACAATGACCAATTATTCATTCTGATTTCTAGCATTAACCTTCCATCGGGCGCATCACGGAGGTTACCTCCGGGTCACTACTTTTTTCGTTATAAAAACCATAGTATGTGTTCGGCAGGGCTGTGGCCTGATTTACCTCATGAACCGCTTTTGCGGAATCGGTTTTGTATACTCTTACCCCTTTCCCAGTTGTCAGTCGACCTTGGGGAGTGGTTTGCGTCACTACTGGAAGTAGCTTCCGTGAGCGCCCTGTGATGCAACGGGTTTCCCAGAGCCTAGTTCCGTGTGCACCCTTGTGTTTGACCGTATTTAGCAATATTATAAAATGGATGAAGAAGAACTAATTGCGAGATTGTTGGCTGGTGTTGAAAGGGAGGACAAGGAACAACATTTAGAAGAAAGAACTAATGGTGTGTGAGCTTTTTTTTTCAACAAAAAGAGCTTTGACAAAATGTGTGGTCTTTATAACCCTCCGAGTGTCCATAGTTTAGGCCTTAATGTCCACCTATTTTTGGCCCCTTTGCAAGGTTTTATTAAAACGGATCTGAGAAGCTTAAAACAATGTCAATTCTAATGTTCTATATACCATTTTGTTTGGAAAATCATGGGCTTCAATATTATATATAAAACATAAGGAACATTTTTTCAAAAAAAAATTTTTAGGTAAAAAAAAATATAATTTCGAAAATTTTCAAAAAAAAAATAAGTTCGCGCTCAATGAAATTGTATAAATTATAGGCCTATAAATATTTGAAAATAGCCACTTTGTTCTAAATTTAATGAGGATTACAAATATATAATCATATAGCGAGGTAAGTTATCAAATAAATAAGTTATGAGCGAAAAACGGATTTCAGTACATAGCGTTTAGCTAAGAATGCATAGCCTAACCATAGCTAGGAATCTGGCTGATAATTTACATCAATATCACTACCTACTTCTTCAGGATCATCAACCAGCACTTCAAAACCACTTAAATCTTCTTATAATGCACCACGTATAACACTACTTTTGATTTTTAACACTAAAACAATGATAAACGTAATAAAACACATCAGTCATCGGTCCGGGGGAACCTAGCTGTTTACAAATACACGCACGTCAGCTGTCTGCTACAATATTTTCGGAACTAAAATTAATAGCGCTTAGAGACAGACCTCTGGAGAAAGCTTAGAATATTACGGAAAGAACGATACCTAACTCGATCCAGTTCAATCCGATTCAGTCAGTCATAGAGCCTTCGCCGTAAACGATGTTTGTGCGTCATAAAAGTGACGCGTGACCCTACACAAAGTGTGTTGTGCGTCATTTTTATGACGCGTGACACTCGGAGGGCTATCAAATGATTTTTTTTTTGCATTAGACAATAGGTGTTTTATTTCAAACACCATTGCAATTTTTTCTAAAGAGTTTTGACAAAGTAAGTTGTCTTTTTTCATAGGTGTTTTTATGTCATACACTGATAAAATGTTTGTCTAAGAGCTTTGATTGAACAAGTTATCCTTGTACAAAATTATTATTTTTATTAGACCATGTACGTGTTTTTATGTCATACAATATTCAAATTTGTTTTCTAATATACGATAGTACTGTATAAGTACAAAAAGTAAATTTTTTTTATCCACAACACTTACATATTCTTATATGTTTTTATAACATTTTCTAATTTGATATACTACTTAAGTAATAGTGTAATAACTCATAAAAAATGTTTTTCTTACAGTTTTATTGCTATTAAAATGTTTTTTACTCATCATTACATAGTTTTTGTACTTCCGGAGGTAAATTCCGTGAGCGCCCTTTGGTGTTTGAAAATCAATGCGCCCGTCGGAAGGTTAACATCTGCCAATGTGTTTAGGCATGTCACACAATATAATTAATATTGATAAAAACAGGCCTACCTCTTCAACTAGGAGCATCAAGATAGAAATTAAATAAATCTAATTAGTTCTCGCACATTTATTTTAAAATTTACTCGTTTAATCGTAATACTACATTATTTTGTGTGGTGGGGGAGATTGTTGTGATAGCAATTTTTCAGGGTGGTACCTAGACGGGAGCGTGCACGAGAACCCACCACCTCGGATAAATTTGTGGTAACAGGTTTTTGTTGTCGTACGTTGTCAGGGTGGTACCCTGACAGCGACCCGATTGAACTACAACCCCTTGATGAAAGTTATCACCCGTTGTAGAATAAAAATGGACACATTAATTTGAGTAATTGAATTGAGAAGGTACTTTAATACTAAATCACATTTAGGTGTCGTATCTCTGATTTATTTCTTCACTATCGTAGGAATAATGGCCTATCAATCTTATAATGGTTGCCTGAGCACAATGGTTTAAAAAGCAAGGTGGGCAGGGCCGGCCTAAGAAAAAAATTGCAAGTGTGCAAGACTCACATATCCTAAATTTCAAATTTAAATTTGTCAGGGTCTGGGGGGTATGGAATACCCCCCAGCTTAAAGGGGGACCGAAAAATGTTTGAAATTTAAGGTCTTTTTGTGCACTTTTGAGCCTCTTTTAGAACATTAAATCTTTGTGTATCAATTTTATTTAATATTGATTGGCTTGTTAGGTTATATACTCTTTTGTACCTTAAACCACTATTATGATGTTAAGCTTCGTAGTCACTTTTCAATGATGTTTACACTTATATTGCAAGTACTCTTAGAATAAATAGCAAATGCCGGAGCTGGACTCACCGTATGCCATACCAAAAAATTGCATATCTCATGGGTGAAATAAAAATATCGGTGGTTATTGGCTAAATAATTTATAAATTATTTTCTACTTTTTAGTTCATTTAAAAACATATTTTAAAAAGTTGTTTTTATTTATAAATTATTTTCTACTTTTCAGTCTTTAATGTGTAAATGTATTAAATCTATTTGATATAACCTGTTAATACATAAACAAACCCTTTTCAACTGTAATCAGATGTTGTTGCTAGTATTTTCATAATCGTAAAACTTGTTAATATCTCGGGAGCAGAACCTGTACAAACCGGCTCGGTGCTTAACCTCTGCTCTTTGAACAAACTGTCAAATTAAAGTATATACAGCTGACTTCAATTGATATATTTACATTCTTCCAAACTGCAAACATTGAAAATTTGGAAGCTCATGGGGTGTAGCCCAGAGAAATATGAAAATAAAATGATATGATATTGCATTGTCATTCATTTGTGAGTTATTTTTCAAGTTTCACGTCGGTTTAGCACATCGGGAAGTTAGTTTGAAATAGATTGCAAAATTTGTACTGAACAGAAGAGAAAGCGAGCTAATAAAAACGTTTTAATATAGAAAACACCCGTGGAAGGGGAGGCAGAAATATGTCACAACCACAACCCTTCCTGTGTCCCGTCACACTGACGTAGACGGCTGCTCTGCTGACCTTGGACGTTAGTCAAGGGCATAAGGCTACTATATTTCAGAACTCACTAAGGGTATGGGGGTAGATCTTTGGTTTTAACTTTGAAATTGAACTGTAACAGTTTTGAGATGTTCCTATTTTAAATATTGCTGCCCAACATTCAAATCAATTTCTATGAATTTGCCAATTAAAAAAAAATTTTTTTTCAAGAATGGTCAGTTTTATGCCCCTCCAAAAGGTTGGAGTGTGCGGCTGCATACGTCGCACACCCCTTAGACCAGCCCTGATGGTGGGTAAGTGGGACTGTTTGTTGTCCCTTTTATAGAACTAATTTTCTCATTCCCTGGCTATCCATATCATAGACCTATTTGTCTTTCTTTCATCTAAAAGCGTTAACACTGCAAGTTGATATACATACTATACACACCCACCCTTTAAAAAGTTGTTTTCGGGTTGCCATTAATTAAAGTTTTCAGCAGAAAATATTCTTTGAAAGGAATAGTGCAAATCACAAAACATCAAGTTTGTTCATTATTGAGTCCCCAGATATACAAGTTTATATAAGCAAGGTTTCACTATGTAATATATTGATTTTTTATAGAGTGAGGGTCGGCACCGAACCAGATAACATCACAGTCAAGCAAGAGAAGGTGAGCGGCAAAGGAGATTTGTTGATGTCAGCCATCTTGCGTTCCAGTCAGCTGTCCCCTCCGTCGCCAGTCTCATTAAAACGTAAACTGGACCAAGATATAGACTTCATTCCCCCAGGCCAGCTGCCTCAACCTGACTCTAAAACCAGCTTAGATTTTAGCAATAAAAACAATATCGAAATTTTACCTTGTGACAAATCCAAAGATAAAACTAAAAAAGAAAAGTGTACACCTCCTCTTGAACTTGAATTGGATAAAAGTACAGAAGAGAACGTCTTGCCTCCCCATTCAGGAAGTGGTGATTGGTTTGGACATTCGACCAACGCTTCCTTCACACAAGATGATAAATGTGGTGGGGGAGATGTTGCCACGGGGCCCAGCAGTATTGTCTGTGAATTGGTGAATCGGTATCGGACTAAACAGTGTGTCAAGAAAGAAGACAAAGAAGAACTCAAGTGCCAACAAGTCAATAATTGCCTTGTGGAAGAGTTTAGCAATCTTGATCTCAACAAACGGGTGGAGGTAAGATATTTTACCAGTACTAAAAAGTGACAAACACAACGTATGTAGGATCGTACTTTTAAAATTATAACTTAGTTAAATATATCTTGTGATGACAGTAACATTCCAATAATTTATATTTATCACTTAACAAATTAGGCACAAATATAACTATAGTAAATTCAATCAAAATAAAAAAGATTTTGTTGAAATGTTTTTCAGTCATGTCTTCTATCAAAATCTTTGAAAACTAGGCCTACACACATTGAAAATATTTTGAATAAGTAAGTGAACTCGGTCTAGTTATCAGAAACATGAAATATACTGTATATTAACATTGAGTTTACCCACTAAACTGTCACTGTAGACTGTTGGAAAATAATAAAATAATGTATATGCGTTAAGGCTCTATATTTTTTTTTTCGGATAATAGGCCTAAGCCTACACTACTTTTTGCAGATTCCTTAAGTTTAAAACTAAAGTTTAAGAAAATTAATTGTTTGTAAGAAGGCAGTTTACAATCCTAGCAGTGAGTTAGTCAGTACTAGAAGTATTATTTCAGTGTTTTTCCCCAAGCCCAACTAATGATACGTGAGCACCTATCAGTAATTGCTACAATCCTAGGTTCCTTAATCTCCAGCTACACAGTAGACCCCCTCTTAACAGACCCTAATGGGACTGGACATTTGGTCGAATAACACAAAAGGTTGATTAAAACAGGCAATCACTAAAAACTTTGAAAAATTAGTTGCTATTTGGAATTATAAGCTATAATCATTATTCTGCAGTTGTGTGGTTATTATTTACAAAATAAAGTAATACCTATCCCCTTTTTTATTAAGTAGGTCTATTGACGATAGAAAAGTCACAAATAAACCCAAAACAAGGTAAACTTAAATGCTTTCAGTGGAATAAAATATAGGCAACAGTCAATAAAAATTGTTATTTTAATACCTTTTTAGTTTTATTTTAATACCTTTTATATTAATTGATGCTTTCCAAATCCATCCTATTGTAATACAGTACAGAACTTATTGTCGAAATTGAAGATATAAGCAACCATATTTTACGAGACAGGATGTTTGTTTACAGCCTCTCAAAATAACTTATTCTTAGTAGCATCGTCTAACCCACTCTCCAAAAGCCAATGCACATACCCTATTATTGTGCTTTAGTATTGTAAAGCATGAGTAAAGCTACAAGTGTGTACATTTTATGTGTTATAGACACCGCAAGTGCCCTCTGCGCTGGATAAGGCCAAGTTCCGTCGCTCACTGGACTCGGCTGCGTCCATGGTTTTCCATTGGCGCACTGGACTTCCACTTACCTCGAGCCCAGCTCCTCTTCGCAGAACTTCCCAAAGATTTGACTTTGACAGTTCTATCAATTCAGTTTCTTCCATTAGAAGGTTAATTGGGTTTTCAAAAACAAATTTTAGACTATGAAAATTTGTGCTACATTATGTGTCCCTCTGGTGCTTTAGTACCAATTCACAAATAAAGGGATCTATTATTAATCATTGTATTGAAGTTTACTGGTATATGACTAAATATGCACAGTATGCAAGGTAGACCCTGATTATCATAAGAAGGTTACTGGGTTATAAAATATATCTTGAAATACATCATTTTTTAGAAAGTTTGATACTGTGATATCTGTTTTAATCACACGCAAAGTACAGAAATGATCAAACTCTTCCAAACATTACGCTACTCGACAAAACTGCGTAGCATACAGAGAAGCTTTCCCAACTCAGCCTTATGATCTTTACAAACTGCTGTATGGCTGTCTGGATTAAGTTAATTTTGTATTATTGGAGTCTGGATCAATGAATGTCTACTGTAATATTTTGTTTTATTGGACTTACAACACTTTGCATCTCTCTTTTTGTACACACAGTACTTTTCAGTTGAACATATGACATTACTTATTGTACACTGTTAGTGACTAATGTTCTTGTGTTTTGTAGCGCATTGTTTGATCTGGAGAACGGAGAAGATACAGAGAGTGACAGCAGCAAATCTCCTTGTTCTCCTCAGATCGATATCCCGTCAACAGGAGAGCCGTGGTCTTTCCACTACCAGTCACCAGGCTCTGCACTTTTAGGTAATAATAGTAAAAAATAATGTTGGGAATCATTTGAATAAATACTTGCTAAACTGGCAAATTCAGAACTTTGGCGGTCCTCTAAAAACAATTGTTATTGCAGGACTAGCAAAAATATTTCTCATTTTAGTAGAGTGTCGAAAGGAAATCGTTGACCATTAGGCCATTATTCCGTGTTTTATTGCGCTTTCTCTTATTTTAGTAGTGACATAAAACGCTTAAGGTTAAATTATATTAAAATAAAATGCCCTTAATTCATTAAGTTAAATCGACTTTGCTGTTCATTACCTACTCTGCCGATTGTTTACCAATCGCTCTCAACGTCTGCCGATTGCTCCCAACATCTGCCAAACGCTCCGGACGGACATTAAATATGCTATCTGTTGGTTATTTGTAGGACTTCCATTTGTCCACAAACACTGAAACACAGTATGCTCCATACTGTAGCAATTCTATTGTATGAAATATAATAAGAACATACAGTGAATCCGGTCATTACACAATAGCAGCGAATGTGTTAAACAGTAGCCTAATGCCCCGTGTTCTTGTTGCAGGAAGTTTTGAGGAGTCGGTGTTGAATGGAAGGTTGGAACCTGTTAGCACAGTCCATGGTTTCACCGCAGATCTCGGAGCGTCAGGATCTTTCTGCCCTCCCCACCTTGTCCTGCCTGTCACTGTATTCTTCTACACTCTCGGTGACAATGATAAAGTCTCAACTCCATACCTTGTAAGTATCTGTTCTGTTTAACAATGCATTATACACTCCACTCTCATTGTCTTCTAATTGTATACATTTATTTATTACTACAATGTTGTATGAACATAACAGCTATAATGAAAAATCACGTATGTTATACAATTTTGATAAATAAAAGTTAAAAAATATAAGTGTACGTGTAACGACATATGAACAATGATGTATGCTAAAGAAGAGTGATTATAAGTTCATACTTCATACCAAATGGAATAAAAGATAACCTTTTAATTTTAGTCCCACTTTAATGTAAGGGGAAGTACCATTAATGTATAACATTTTTATCTTAAGTTTAAATTGCTTAATGCCGCCAGATAAAAACATTGATCAGTATTACAAGGAATGTAAAATAAAACGGGAGACCTAATAATATTCCAGAAATATAGAAAGCAATAATATAATAATAATAATTCCTTTACTGCCTTAAGACTATTTCACATTAAAAAGCGTATATTTTTTTCTACTCATGCTGTAACTAATCATGTAAAATAAACGCATACTTTTATTCATTAATTTTTCACATTGTTTCTCAAAGTATATACAGGGTGTCCCGTAACTGAACAGCGAAACTAAGGGAAATGGTTTCATGAGTCAAAATAAATTGAAATCAAGAATGATTTTTTTATAAAAACACTTTGTTAATCAGGTATTTGCCATTTTGTGATTTTTACATTAAAACATTTTTATCTTTGAATTTTTTCAACCGATTTTTATGAAAGCTGGTATGCTAAAGTTGAATAGACCTATGTTAGAAAAATATTTGGTAAATAACTGTAAATGATTTTCAGGCTCATATCAACTTGGGTAAGAAAGGGTACGTGGTGCCTCGTAGTGGTACCATCCAGGTGACCCTCCTCAATCCCCTCGGCACTGTGATAAAGATGTTTGTGGTTATGTACAACCTGACAGACATGCCTAGTAATTCTCACACGTTCTTGCGTCAACGTACTCTCTACATGCCTGCAGGACTGTCCGAGCCAGTAAAAAACTCCCAGAAGTACCTTCGCTACCTCATTCATCTGCGGTAATTACCATTACTATTGCCTTCTTCACTGGGTGTTTACTCAGAAATGTCTGTGGTTTTACTGTGGGCCAATGAAATTTAATGATAAGTTAGTGCTTGGGGAGATAAAATTACTGAAGAATGGTTTCTTTAACTAAGGGGTTTTTAAATTACAGAGTGATTTATTTTACAAGCGGGTCACAGTTACGGGTGTAACTAAAAAGTCACTGCTTTACATGTAAAGGCCTTCAAAGTGTCTGATTTTTATCACTGCCCTAAAATGAAATAGTTAAAATACAGTACCCATATTTTATAACCCAGCAAAACAGTTTTTCCCATTCTTCATCCAATGTTTAGAATAAAATTGTAATAGCACTATAATTTATTGTAAATCATGCAAGTATAGTAGGTCTAGTAAAAATGTAAATTACAGGATGCATTTATATATTTTCGTAATGTACATAATGATGGTTTCTGAAGTTCAAGAAATGTTCTCTACATGCTTATCACAAACTTCAGCAATAGATTTTGAAAAGTAACAATTTTCTGTTATAGGCTACTGACTGGTAGACACTCTTCTTCCAAATATTAATAGTTAATTGGTTTTTCATTTATATTAATCTTGAATTTATACACCTTGAGTATTATGCCACACAAAGTGGAGATCAAAATATTTTCAAAATGGTATTCAACCTAAATACAAAAATCCAAATAAACATTAAATATTAGTGTTGAAATTAAAATAATACATATCACCGTTTAAATGATGAGTATCTTCTTTTATGAAAATTTGTTTCTTTCTAATATTTTTTTTAATTTGACACCCAAAAATATTCAAAGGAAATGTAGGCTATGTTACAAATCAGAAAACACCATGCATTTACCTTGAACAATGCAATATGTGCTGCAACTTTTTCACAAGCTTCACATGTACTTGAGATACTTAGTATTTTATGTCTACCAAAAATCTATTAGCCTACAATGACTTAATGTCGTGAAGCAAGTAGTGCAAAAGTTAAGTAATTTCTTATCTACCTCACATATTTTATAAGAAGTGGCTGATTAGGCATTAATGGAGTGGGGATATAGGTCAGCTAGCTTACTTTATATAACAGTCTACATTTTCTCTACAATCTACTCTGTGAAGAATACCTATAACAGGACAAAATATTAATTTTGTATTGTGACTTTTTGTTTATCTCTTGGTCCCTAGAGTAAGCTAGATGAATCATTTTCAACAAAATTGCTGTTATAAGTTACTTTATGTGTGTTGAAAAGTGAGTTTCCAGTAATTCTTATGTTTTTTTATTGATCAAAGATAGACCTTTTATTTATATTAGATGATGGACATGTTAATTAACATATGTTGGGTTTTCTGTGACAGATTTGCCAGTTCTAAGTCAGGGCGTCTGACTCTCCACACGGATATCCGTATGATAATCTTTCGTAAGTCAGACATGGATACTGCCTCAGGTCACACAGCCGACACTGCCTGTGAAATGCGCTCGTTTACTTACGGCCCAACCAACCCCAAGTTCTCTCCACGCAAGTGAACACTTGACCATTGTGATACTGGCGCAACTTTGTGTTTGTTATGTTTCTTAATTTTATTTGATTGTTGTGTCGGTAGTTTAACGATTATTGCGTTGTCAACTTTGGTTAGTGTTTATCGTTGGACTACCGGTTTGAATTGTTGTGATTTCCACTTGTAGTTTTCGGGTCTGTGTGAGACTGTCCGAAGTTCTTTCTGTTCTTTTGTTTTGAATATTTATAAACACTCTTATGTCTTTCAATTTTAGAGTTAGACCAGTAGATTCATTATTAAAGAGTAACTATAGAGTAGATGAATAAATATATAACATATTTCGTATAAGTATTGTACAGTTAGATAAATTATTATGATGAGAGTTCCGAGGAGGGAGACAAGCGTGTCAGTCACATTCAATTTAGCTCTAAACCAATCTCGTCTTTGAATCCATTTCAAATTTTCAATGTGTTTTTCTTTTGTTTTTCAGGAGAAAAGTTTATTTTTCTGTACTCAAAGATAACATTTCTTTTTTAGTTTTCACATTGTTTTCCACTGTTAGTTTGATAGAGTATGATTAAGTGACAATCTTAAAAGTATCTAGTTTGCCTTATATATTAATTGTAAGTTACTCTCATGGTGATATTTGGTCAACAAAATGCTAATTCAAGTCATCACAACATTTTAAAATAGGATTTAAAAAAATATTATGCGTTTCAGTTTTATTACAATGAGTTTGTTTAAATAATTTGACATCTGCAGTAAATGTAGTCATTGAAATGTTTTAGTATTCAGATTTGTGTGAACTAATCTTTCTTTTCGCTATTTTGTTGCGTACAAACAACATTTTATCTTTGTTTTAGTTATGAAACATTATGTCATCAGGTGGAGTTTAATTTCAATCTCAAACAGATTAATTGTGAGACAGTGTATGTATATTTTTGAATAAAGAATTGAGTTCATAAAGTAAGAACAAATACTTGGTTAATATCAGAAGCTTAACAAAAGTTACTAACAGTACTACAATGATTTGCCTATTTTTACAATATAACCTGGAGAACATGAGATCAATCACTGACAGAGGCTAGTGAATATGCATCACATTTCAGGACAAGAGTCAACCTACCATTTCATTCAAACATATGTTAAATAAAAATATCTCCTAAACGTTCAACTAATAATTATTGAAAATTAACGAAGACCACATAAAAGATATGAATACTATCTAACCTTGATTCATATATCAATCATATATTGATATATAATTATATAGTTTTTTATGAGTGAAAACCCTTGATTCGTCAAGATTCTTGAATTGTTTGAATGTGTTCAAGTAGTACCAATGCCTTCAAAAAAGTGGTATAAGCAATATTTTCAATAATAATATACGTTGCTTTAAATCTAATTTGTGTGTACTTGTACTAGAAACTTTATTTTCTCTTCCTTGTGGTTTTTGAATTAGCACATTTTAATTAGTTACCATTGACAGTATCCCATTTGCAAATGAGTGAATGGTAAAATTTAAGTTATAATGATGAACCCGAATTAAATAATCTTACACTGTTTTAAGGTCCATGTTTGTAGCCAGAGCTAGATTATTGTTGCCATTAATTACATAGGTCACTATTTTTATATCTAGTGCTAGTAGTATGGATATTTTATGTATTTAATAGGTGAGCCTATTTTTCCTATCTTTCAAATTTAGTCTGTCAAAGTTTATTGAAATAAGTCGATGGACACAAACTTAGACATACATAAATAACAACACGTTTATTTTAGTTGAGAAATTTTAGGCTTCATTCAGTTATGAGTTCAATCTGACTTATTTTCAATGTATTGTTTCAATTTTTCATTAAAATCCCATTGTATTCTACTCTTACTTAAGTGTCATTATTTAGTTATTTCTTTCAGTTTGTCAATAGTTGTATTTAATTTTCACTGTAATAATGTTTTGCAATTAAGAGAATAAATAGCTATGGCCGTTATGGTGTTGTGAAACTGTGTGGTTTTGATATTCTTCCTACTCTGATTAACTGGTTACACACATTTATGACACAAATATCTGAGGTTGAATAACATGTTTGTTCACCTTTAGTTACATTTATTATTTAAAGTTAACGCATCAAGAGCATACAGAAATGTCTAACCTTGCTATAAGATATATCATCAAGAAATAGACTGTATCACACAATGGTTAAGGTCGATTTACACACATCAGTTCAGTCTTCCATCACTTTATTTACAGTGATTATTACAAGATAAAAAAAAAACACAATATTCTATCAAATTTTCATCATCCATATTGTTGATTGTCACAAACAGTAATTTAATTAACAAAAACACAATTTTATTTTAAAAAATTATTTTTTAACCTCAAACACATACATCATACGTCTGAACAATCCCAAAATATCGGTGGGAAGAAATCTTAAATTGACTGATGGACGTGAGTCGGAATTGCATCAGGTGAGAATAGATATCGCAAAAGAAAATGTATTAAAGAATAAATTTTATGACTTGGGTAACAGAACTGTGACGTGCTGGAATTGATGTGTGTGAATCGAACTTTAGGCCTATATGATTGATACGTCTAAAAAGGCTAATGTAAGAAATATTGAGATTGACTCCCAAAAGTATTTTTGCGAAGGATAGAGCTTTAAAAAATCAATTCCTTTGTAACAGAAACAGTGGTGCAATACAAACCCTGCAGGCATCACCACACAGGGGTACATAGTCAAGGTATACAACTTTGAAAATCACAATGTTTTTGCAAAAAGAAATTAGCCTTTTTGTCCTACACACAAAATCTGCCCCGTCACAGGTTTTAATATCTATGGGATCCTACAACTCAAAAACATTTAAAGAAACTTTTAAGAAATATTTATGGTAAATTTGGGTTTCATGTGATGACACAGTTCAGAAAACACACACATAGACGAAACAAAGCACAATTTATTGACATTAACAACACCTTTTAAACATATAATAATGTACATTAGTGACAATAAAAATATCATATTATTTACATAACAATTTCCTTATCACATTTTAAATACTTATCTAACATTAATTTTGATTTTTTATAATAATTGTTTTCAAAAGCATCGAACTACAAAGCTGTGCTTCTAGCCCTAGAGTGACTAATAGTAGTATACTATGTAGGGAAGAATTGGAGTGCAGTGTTGCTAGTCACATGTTCGTCAAACATCTAATATTTGTGACTGGGTCATGTTTTCCGTAACTAGTTAAAAGCAAAGAGGTTTTTGAAAGTGGGCCTAACATAACAGAACGATATAACTTTACTGTCTTCCATAATCACCCTTCATATTCGCCCCAAACAAGGTGAAATGGGATTAATGTTGTAATATAGACATAAAACATTAGTTTTGTTTAAATAACAGGCTTTCCTAATTAAGAAAGAGTCTACCCTGGCCCAACTTGCTTTACAGACTACTTTTCTTGCACTGGATCGGCTCTTACCAATTCAGGTGAGCCTGCTTTGTCAACGAAAAATTAAAATAGAACTTTGTAGCAAACTATATTTCATATGTAATTACTTTTTAGAAATTTACTGTTTTCTTTATTGTGACTATAAACTTGCAACACAGGACTCCTACGGCTAAGTTACTGTATATATCACATATCGGAATGTTATTTTACAGTCCATTCAATGACAGTGCAAAATAGCTCTTAAATGGACTTGTTAAAAAGTTTAATAATTTCATATTACAACCCACAGAAGCTATTGTGAAACCATTCATTCTAAATTGCATATTTTTCAGAATATTGAGAAAAGCCAGTTTCTATATGTGTTATTAACAGAAACGATAAATTAATCTATACACATTTACAAGTTTAACCCTACCGACTAAAGAAATGTCTTATTTGTGAACTCTGATGATCATCATATGATCCTAACAAGGAAGGAAAACAATATTCTCCTGTTAAATTATTTTTTTAACAGTTTTACACTTGACACTACAATACTGAATGACCAACCGAGTGAGTGAACGATGGTAAGATTTGTTATCACCATTTACATTCAGTTTCCCTGAATGCCTTACAAAATTGTTTTAACCATTCCCGAGTAGCGGCTGCATGGCGAGCCCTTCTCACAACGCGATCAATTATTTGGTTGGGGTTAAAAAATTGATTTTGAAATTTTGATGCTTTTTACTTTTATCTAATGGTTAATATTGATTGTAGACACATTTTTTATTAAAATAATTTTTTACAAGTTTTATGGCCATAATTTTACATGTGCCTGTGCGTGTGCCCATTCTAGGTGCTGTTCCTTTCCACTTTTAGCAAATTTCCCATATAGGGAATAAGCTATTACCGTAGTTCTCATGTTAAGACCTGGACAGGGGAACAATTTACTTTTAATATTAATTTACATATGTGTCCGTTACCAAGATAACTCGAGCAAAAATGATCCGATTGGATGAAATTTTGTATAAACGTGTAAACCCACATTTATTCGAACGAGTTCGCGAACCATCATCAGACTATGGGAAGGGGGGTTTTATGGGGTAAAGATGGTTTTTAAACGTAACGTTATTGAAATAGATTTAATTGAAAATCAAATCAGGCAAATGGAAATTAGCTTAGTCTGCAGGTTTGCTGTGGCGGGAGTATTTTTCCTTTTCGTCTGTCCCCTTGGCCTTATCTTCAGTTTTGTTGATTACTTGTGAATGCAGAGGCCTCCCCCACTTCATTTTCATTTTGATTCATTTTCATCATCAGACATTGTTGTAGTCCTACCATAACCAACAACACTAACATCTTGACCATGATCTAGATTCAGTTCCTTAGGTTTGCTACACTCCTCCGTCTTAAGAGTAAAGCTTTTTTCAGAAGGCCCAGGCCTCTATTAATTTTCATCGTTTTCATAACATTTATTTATTTACAAAATCAAGTGTACCAGCACGAAAGCTACTTTGTTCAAAATGTACATCCATGTTATCTTCATCATAACGTTCAACACCCTGCATCACTTCAAGACCGCTTATATCATAGTTAGCTTCTGATACCACCTGAACTACGTACTGAAACTCATTGTCTGAATCTTCAGAGTGTTCAGAAAGCTGAACAGCGGCATTTCTTTCAGTAATACTCCGATTCGATAATTCAATCATGTCTTCTTCAAAATTCGGATCATTTAATCTTAACTAATCTAAAATATATACGATTGAGTTGGAATTAGGTATGAATAAACCTACCCACTCCTAGCTCAATTTTTGACATGTAAAAATTATATTTAGGGAAGATCCAGTTGTTTTTGTGTAAAAACAGATTAATTAGTTTTATCTATTAGTTTTAAGTCTTTGATTTAACCATTGGCAATATGTACTGTTATTATGATGTACTGACATTAAATTAAATAAATAAATATACGGCCAACGCTCGGGAAGGGTTAATATTTGTCCTGAAAACTTAAGAAACTAGAATTTTAAAATAAAAACGTAAACAAGAGTTTGGACACAATGTTAACTTTAAGAACATTGCATAATACTTTTATTAAATGCTTGGGAACACAGTAAAATGACAAAACAATGAAAATATAAAAAGTCTTGGGTAGCATATCACCTGTCACTACTTTAAAACTCATTCAAACTTTAAAATTGCATAACATACTATTACTGTAGAGCGTCGATTATCCAAAACATTAGCTAACCAAAAGGCCAATCACCGGTGTTGCCGGGATCGCAAGAGGTGATGCCGAGACGGCAAGATATAATCAAGGTCGTTTACGCTATTGCGGCAGACGATCGTCGTTGTTACTGAGACTGCAAGATATGGTCACCGATGCTAAAGTCGACAAAACTTGTAAAAATACAAATGTAAACATAAAAAAGGTGTTTAAATGTTATCAAAGTTAAAAAATATATCTAATTTTTACTGTCAATGACCAATTATCCAAAGAAAAAAACAGTTATGCGAACAGCCAATTTCCTCAAATTGTTTCAGATAATCAACTCTCTACTGTAGTATCTTTAGTAACCTAAGTATTACAATTAATTGTTCTTAGAAATTAAAACTACCGGACAACACTATTATGGAATAAAAAATGGATTAAACAAAGCTCTCCTAACTATGACGGTTAACAAAAGTTAAAACTATAATACTTTTAAAAGGTCATCTTCTTTCTCTTGAGAGATTTCACTTACGCTGACCTGAAAACCAGAACATTGATCGTGTTTACTTGATGAGATTACGTTCTTTCAGTAAAGTTGAATTTAGTCTAAAGAGTAACGATAAGCTTTTAACAAGATCGATAAATAAATATCCATTTATCACAGTGGTAAATTGAACTATCATACCCACCCTTGTTAAAACACTTTGATTTAAAATGAAACACAGGAAACATTTTGTACTTTTTCCAAGCAACACAAAAAGACTTACTACCAAATAAAACATCAATTTAGTTTTCTTTCAGATTCAATAAACATGTTCAGTTGTTGTTTGGCTGAACGGCAAACATGGTAGAGAAATACCAAGCATCAGACAACAGATTGAGCACTTTTAGCAGGCTGAAAGAATTCTATCGTACTAATTCACAATGTAGCAATTTTATACAAGAGCCCTTTATGAAAGTATTTTGAAGCAAGAATAATTAACATGCATTCCTTATTTTTCTTATTGCTCTATGTCAGTACATCATGAATGTATAGTTATATATTTTTGAAGATTACTGTGTACTGTTTCAATTCAAGCAGAGAGATTTGAGATGTTTAGGACAAATGAGGTTAGGACTGAATGGGGACCCAACATATGTGGGAAATTATTCATCGAGATTGGCCAACAGAGCTGTTTGATATAATTTACAAACAACATTTTCTGCCTTAGATCTGACTCCATCTTTCTCCTTGTAGTCGATGACCTGGGTTTCAGCTCCTATTAAGCCAAAATCATCCGTCAGGTGCTTAAAATTATCCATCTTTCGATATTATAATGTCTTCGATGGACACAATAATGAAGATCACTTAAACCGGCAGTCTGCAGTGCACTGTCACCCACCAACCATCATGGTTCATTACTGTTTAACTATTGTTTTCAATTTAAATCTATGCCTAGTTTTTGCTATACTGTGTATCCTTTATTCATACTGTGCTATGTGTAAATCGGTTGAAGAGACTGAAAGGGCTGTACTTGCCCCTGACAGATATGATTGTGGTTTGACAGGAACCGAATAATCATCTAATCCACTACAGTGAAGAATCAGAGTTGTGGCAGAAATGTTGGTATGTATGTGTAAAAAATAGAGACAAACTTACGGGATAGGATGTTTTTCACGACTGTGTAACATAATATATGACAAAAAAGAGAATTTGAACAAGGTTTGACAAGCTGAACTGACAATGACAGTTTTGTATTTACAATTTCATTTAACAATAGATTGATGTGTTACAGTCTGCTGCAAAGGCAGCCCTTCAACAATGAACATGTAAACTGAGAGTCTACTGAAAAATGGCTGAATCCATCATCAAACAATCATATGAAAATTAAACGTGAAAAATCATAAAATTGTTTTCAAACAGATTTAGAAAAATCATCAGTTTATATTTTCATTGACGTCTATTGTGCACTTAAAGGAAGACTACTAAGGCCAACTTCAGAACACTGTCAAACTACAGTGCCGTCACTGAAAAGAGGAGACAATGCAAATATAATAGTCACTTACATACAGCTTTGGCTAGGTAAACTTTTTTCAATGTACAAATACATACACAGGGTTGTAGATGTTAATGAGCCAGAATAGCTATTAACCAACTCCCTCCTACTTTTTACCAAATAAAGGTATTCTTGATCTAACATTTAACATTTAGTGTGGAATGTTTTATAATGTTGTCAGGCCTAAATATGATTTCAAGGTGAGCTGCCTAAAAAAACTTTAACACTGTATCCTGCTGTTACAGGTCACCTGTTTTTGTAACTTAGAGGGCTTCCAGTAATATATAAGTAATAGGGTAAGTATTTGATTTAAAACGTAATTGATAAAAGTCCGTCTAAAGTAGAAGATTGATTATATAAAATAACCATGATTAAATAGTTTTAAGCTTATGACACAAATCTTGTTGGATAATAGCTGGATTGCCTGTGTATGATTTTATGAGCATTATAAAATGTAGTAGCTTTTAATGTTTTCAATAATATTATTATTATTTATTAGGGTGCTTATTTTATATTTTTACCTTACTCCCTTTTATTTTCTAATGATTATTCTTCAATGTATTTTTTGTAGTGTAATAGGGACTAGCAGTTAGGTAGTTTTAAATTTTCTTCAATATCTCTTGAACATGTATTTTAAATTTATATGCAACCACAATTCATCATGGTCTATATGTTAAAATGTCTTAAGTAGGCCAAATATAAATTCTTAAGACAATCATTTGTGAATTGTTTTAACTTAAGGCGTGACGCATGAACAAATTAAAAATATAGTCTGCTTATGAAAAAAAGACTAAGATGATGAAAGATTACAAAAGTAAAAAGACCAACTTGTGAATTGATCCAATAACAAATTAAGGGAGTGCCGTCCTTGTTCATAAAATAATGACATTTCAACATATACCTTTACAAAACACACCTGAATGTCTATTATATAATGTATTATATACATGTTTTCATCTAACTTTTAATTTACAACCAAGTCTTTATTACTAATACAAATATAATATATACAAACTTATTTTAAAAGTGTCGTTCTAAATTTGAGAATAGTTTGAATTTGGTTAATAATACTTAACATTACAAACTATTGTTATGTGTAATGTATGAACGTTTAACTTGAAACACACTCTATCTATGGCATAATAATAATAGTTAGTTGACAAAAGATTGATCTAGTTCTAAAATCTGTTTTTGTTCTCAAAGGCTTTTGTTACAATAACATTGAAAGCTCCACAAATAAATATTTCATAAAGAAGCAACTAAAGACTAATAAACTAGAAACAACCTTTCTAAGAGTATTTTGAGTTTAAATGAGATAATGAAATACTTTGATTTGAAAAGCCATTAACAGTTTAGGAAAGTATAATATCAATAAAATGAGATCAAACTTTAATTAACAAGTGTAATTTCCCTACCATTACTTTAAACTGAGATAATACAAAACGCATGTTTTAAAATTAGTTATAAAAAGTACGTGATTGTAATCCCACTAAAAAAATATTGCAATACCTAAACCATTAATAGTTTCAATTTCCAATTTTAAAATAAAAACACATGTAGATGTGGGAATGGCAAAATTTTATTATTTGCTTGAATATAATTTATGTGAAAAAAATATAGATTAGTTTTTTTACAGAAACCAGAGGCAAAAATAAAATTCCAAATTCAGGATTTTGAAGATGGATTTTGTTTGGCCCATTTGTTTAACTGGGATGAGACTACAGAATCTTGCGTATTTAGATACAAAATATTCACTTTAAGGATCGAGTCTTGATCTCCATACTGTAAAATAAAATAATTCTTGAGATTGAATTGAAAATCAAGAAAAGATTAAACTAATAATGATTCATCAGTTAGCATAAAAACAACCTTATAGAGACAAATGAAAACTTAATATTTTTACATATTTAAAACTATACTCAGTACTCTGAACTTGAGCAACAAAATTGTGAAATCCTACAGTTTGCACAACTTTCAACCTTAAATCCCAACGAACCTTACTGTATCCTTGAATAAAACAATAGGTAAGGGGTGAGAGCAGAGTTTTTGGAGTTTTTCGGCCCCAGAAGCTCCCCCAAATGTTTCTTAGAGATGGTCCTGACAGTGTCATCGTCACATTCGAGCCAAACAGGTTCGTTGGTGTCTAGCTTGGCCCCGCAGCAATCAGCACTCCTACAAGGGGAAAAGTAGGGCCCTCGGTTTTCTAGGGGGCTCGGGTAAGTAGGCTTCGAGCTCTTTGAGAAAAACCTGTCAGCAAGATAAGAATCTGTAGCTACACTGACAGTCAAGCAACTTTGAAAGTTCTTAATTCATACACATTTTAAACATTACAAAGACATGATTCTATTTAATAATTTGAACAATCAGTTGAGCAATTTGAACACAATTGTGCGTTTTCAATTTGTTTTTACAGTTATGTATTACAACTTGGGTTTAACAAGGTCAATGTGCTTAACTGGCATTGAAGAATAATGTGTCGTTGCAATAAAACCTAATGCGGTGCACCAAATTACACAGTTAGGTCATTGCCTCATCCTGCCCCACTCCCTTCAATTCCTTCATGTCAGTGACTCAACTTCGCCAATGTTGAGTACCACTAGTCGCTTCCTAATCTCACTCTCTAGTACAAAAAACACATTTTATGAGCGCTGTAATTTTTCCAGTCTAGATTTTTTTGACATTTTTCACGATCTTAAAAATCAAACAAAGTTGATTGACATAAAAGCAAAAAATCCCCAAAAAAGACTACATTTACTTAACACTCTCTTAACATTTTCAATAAAGCTGTTTTATCCAAAGTGTAGCTATCCATTTCCGAGCTTTTTTTACCAAACTTATTACGTTCAAATTTCTTAACTGGTCTTTTAGGGTACAAATTAACTTTACACAGTGTTTTGACAAGCCTTTGTTACGCTTATAAGACACTGCTATAGTTTGATGAGACCTGCTCGTCATGATGCATCCCGATAGGTGGTGGCATTTGACAACGGATCAGTGAATTATTTCAATCTAGGACTGTATACAGCACATTGCACATTAGTTTATACAGTACATCTTTAACAGCTGTTCCCTTTTCTAGTGAGTGTGACAGAGACTATGGAAGGTTATGAACCCTTTAGAAAACTATTTAGTTGTGAAAATGGACCTGAAATTCCAGTTGATGCTCATAAAATTAAATTACCAATAGTAATTTAAGAGAAGTATGTAAAAGTAAATACCAATAAAATTTTTAAATTCTATTTAGATTACATTATTAATTTAATAATGAATAGCACCAAAACCTATGCCGAACAGCCAAATGAGGAATGGTTTGCCATATAACAATATTGTACTAACCTAAACAATGTTTTCTGTGTTCCATGTTTCTCCGTGTTACTAGCAGGTTTGCCAGCTCCTCCTGAGAGGGAAGCGGTTTTTCTCTTGTCTCTTGTGCAGTTTGCACTGTCCATGACAGTGTCCCTTCCACATACGTAGCTTACGTAGTGTCCACTGGCTAGGGTAGAGCCCAGGTGCATGATGATCCCATACAGTTGGTACCTGTGCAAGTGAAAGACGCTGTAGTTATACATAATAACTACCCTCTGTAATATATTACAGGGTTGCTCTTACATATCAACAAACAAGCAGTCTACAGTAAAAACCCGCTAATCTGGCATCCGATTGTACGGCACTTTCAGTAATCTAGCATCAGTTCAAAGGTCTAACCTTTGTTTATTTTAACGAGTTCGCAAACCAGCATAATCGGACCAGGGGAATAGGGGTTTAAGGGGTAAAAATGGGGTTTTCTCATTTTTGACCCTGAAAACAAAAAAATTGCAATTAGTATATTGAAGCGCTGTTTTATGCCTAACGGTCTCGGAGTAAATTCAAAAATAGTTTAATTTAAAATTCTCATGTTATTCTTATGGATAAAATTAAAACTGTAGTAGTTTACTTGTTTATGGATATATATGTTTGACAAAATGAAGCAAATTTATTTATTTCATCCTATACTATAGACGTATGGTCAAAAAACACTTTTTACCTTCCCCGTAGCAGCAAACCTAAGATCTCGTTAAATCTAATGTTATTTAAATTGAGAATAAATATGTCTTATTTTTCTGGAAATATTTTAGTAAAAATGTAATCAGACAAGTTGAAATTCGCCAAGTCTGTAGGTTTGCTGCGGCAGGGGTATTTAAAGATATGTCATGATGCTATTTTCCACAGTGAACAGGCCTAATGTATTTTTGAGATTTGGATATCAGCAAGAATCATTAATAAATTACTAGTGGAATCAGTAGACTTAGATTAGTATTTGTTTGTGGAATAGATTTTATGGTTTAAATTTGGAATACTCTTTAGAAATCCAAACTAAGGCGGGTTTAATATCGCCAATATTTATCGTGGTAGCGAAGAACACGTTTCTAGTAGTTTCGGCGGTGCCGCTTCGGTACTTATATGATTACTTAACTTTCATGTCTCCAGCACGTGCCAATTCCCATGAAATATGTCGTAGACATCATGCTAGCGACATCAGAAATATCGGCGACATTATGTCTGCGATACCGGTGTGTAACTCGCCTAGTAGCAAACTGAAGTCAAAGAGTTATGTGTATGAAGGTATAAAGCAATTTCATATGGGAAACACATTTGAAACAGATAGGCCTATAAAGGGTGATTCTTAGAGTAAAAACAAATCCAAGCATACCCTCGGTGAGGTTTTAGTCTCTCCTCCAGATCTTTGCATTTGTTGCAGAAGCAACTCAGTTCGATAGGTGTTGGCATATATTCATTGACTTTTTGAACACATGATCTGGAAAACAAAAATCGTGTTAATGTCCGTGTAAATGGATCCGAACAAAACTAGTAAAAGAAAATCTTGTAACATAGTGAAAACTTTTTTACTAATCATGATGGAAAATGACCATAGTAATTTCTTAAATAACATAAACTCACCATCGCAAAAAATTAACTTTAAAAAGGAGTTTATGCTTATGGGTGATTACTTACCACAACTGAACTTAAATATTTTTTTATATTTGAAGCTTATGCTATAATCGGTCTTATTATTTAAAATAAGTGTCGTCATACAATACAAACTCATGGAAAAGTTAAAGATAAAGTAGAAAAAGTACGTCAATCCATACCCGTAAGAGCTGCTGAATCGTTTCAGGTGCAGGATAAGCAGTCTGGGTAAAGTGTCGTAGCTGATGTTACGCCTGGCTTCATTGTACCGACCACAATCTTCGCACCAATACTTTTCACTGTCTATTAGGTACTCTTCAGTTATCACAGCCGAATGGTATAGTGAACTGACTTCTTCTGAGGTCACTGGTAAAAAATTGCTTATTAAATAAAAGTCTTGCACATGAATTATTTTTTGTAAGACAGTGGTTTGGTCGATAGCTTGACAGACTAAAATGTCATGGTTCCTGTCACAGTGCAGCCAATAAAATGCTATCACTATAGTACACTAACTACTTGCTTTGCTCAACAATCGTTGTTTTTCTTTTTTTAAAGAAAAGAAAAACTCATTAAGATACTTTTAATAATTTAGTAAAGAAATATCCCGATTATCCACAATTTGATTAATCACACTATTTTATATTAACCACAATTGTCAAAAAAAACAAAAAAAACTACATTTAAGCAAGTTACATTATACAGTGAGTCCTGAACATGCCGAATCAGCGAGCGTCTACTGTACAACACAACTCTGCTATCATCTGCTTGGGACTCTTTTCTTAGTTGTGTATCTATTTTTTCTGCTTTATACTTTTACACTGTGCGATAAAAGTTGAAACAACAGAAGAGTTTAAACTATCAAAAACCTCAGTTGTGGCTTAAAGCTACCAAAAACCTATATCTTACATATTGTTCAAATTTCATGGTAGCATTGAGGGACAATGCCTTGTGTGACAGTATGCAGATTCTCTATCTATGTTGGTTCTTGCACAGCTTAAGTGAAGAGTAAGAAGACTTACCACACGGACCACTTGGGGCGGTGATGGGAACAGATATGTCGATAAAAGATTCTGAAAGTTGGCTTGTCCTTTCACACTCTAGACAAGTCGTATAGAGAAGCATAACACCTTCAAAATCCTCAGAAATGAAGTTATTTGCTACTCGAGGCCCCTCTTCGTCATTTTGGGTTAAGGGCTGCTCACAGATCAGAGGTCCATCTGAAAATGATTAATGAATTAAATTTAAAAATACCCCCGCCGCAGCAAACCTGCAGACTAACTACTGAAAATACTGAACAAAGCATACAAACAATAAATAAAAGCTCGTTTTGGTTTGCTGAATGAAGGCTTTGCTGTTTGTCATGTAGCCATTTAGTTTCATCCATCAATAAATAAATTTTACCGTTGAGCTTGAAATTGAAAATAGTAGTCTTGCGCAATGTGTTGCCATTTGTCACGGTGGTTAATTCGTCGAAATCATCAATAACCTAACATTTAACCATTGCCTAAAAATATGAATTCAGCCACTGACTGGAATGGACTGAGTCAAACAGTAATAGAGTTAACTGGAATGAATTTGAGGTTCGAGTCGTACATTCAGCGCTTCTGTATTTCCATAGTTCGTGCAAAAAAAGTAAAATAAAGAGCTGTACGAATTAAATAAAATAATCCTTTAACTTCTAACTACAGTATTATTAATGTTATTATTAATCAACCTCAGATAAGGAAAGAATGGTATTAAGGTAGTGTAATAATGTTGTTGAGTCCAAATAAACCATTTTTATCCAGTCTTTATTAAGCTTGCCTTCTGTCTTCTGCTTGAAGATGGTGGAGCAATTGCAGTCTATGTTTGCACCACTCTATCAGCTGACGATAGTGAAGACAACTTAACTAACACTGAAATAATCATCCTATAGCCTACTATTGATATTTCATGATAAATATGCCCTTTCAAATAGCCTTAAGTAAAATATAATCATCATGGTTGACAATTTGAATGTTGTAAATCTTGGTACCAAAGGTATCGGTACCGACATTTCACCATCGATTCTCGGTCCCAAGAATTTTTGGAACCGACATTTGACGTTAAGTACCAACCAATCACTATTACAAATCCAAACCTACATGCAATTCACAGACTACTCCCGATCATGAAAACTCATCTGAAATTTCCATTATCCACAGTTTCTAGGTTGGATGAAATATTGTTGTTTATTTCTCAACCAAATTAAACACATACTGTTTAAACCGTAAATTATAAAATTTCACAACAATGAACGTACCGTTAAGAGGATTCTTCTTGTCCAACACACCGTTGCTCTTGGTCTTTCCTAGTTTGAGACTTTTCCGTACATTTGAGGAGAAGGAGCTCTTAGCCGGAGGCAGTGGGCAGGTGGGGGGAGGAGGTTGAGGTATGATACACCTCTGTCTCTCGTGAAGCTCACAGAGTTGACGACAAGTCTCTCTCATTGTATCAACCAGACATACCAACAGCTCATGAGCATCATGTTGTTGGTTGCCTTCGAAGATGGGATTCACCTCCCTGCCAAAATCATATGTTGCTTACAGCTCATAACCGTAGAACATAGCATTTGAATTCCAGAGGTGAGCTTCTTTAAAGAGAAGTCCTGCGTTCTATCACTAGAAGAGCTCACGCCCAAGGAAATAGAAATTAAATCTGTTCGGCTAATCTTTAATATTTACAAAGTAGGTATTTTAAGCCAAGTATGAATGTAGATGAGTGTAGGATGAGTTATACTGAATTTTCACAACATAGGCTATAAATTAGTGAGAACTGAAATTAATTTTTTCCCAATATGTATATATATATATATTTTTTTTAAGAGGTTGGCGGCCTCTTTTAACTTGCATTTGCCTTTCCACATAGACTAAGCGCCCGTGCGTGGATCGTTTACAGCAAAGCAAGGAGTGAGCCGGTACAGTACAAAGGTGAACTGTACTGATAAAGTGTTATCGGCAGTGACCAGGATCCGAACCCACGACATCGCTGCCTCGGGCCCGAAGTCCGCGACACTACCGACTGAGTCACCGACTCACTAAAATATTTAATGTAAACTGTAAAGTGTAATATAATATGATTTAATTTAAGTAGGTAACTTGTATTGGAGATATTGGCAATGAATAATAAAATGTATAACTAAATTTAAAAGTTCAAAAAGGCCAATATATAATAAATTAAAATAATTTAAAATAAAAATAAAATAATTTATTATATATTGGCCTTTTTGAACTTTTAAATTTAGTTATACATTTCATTAAGTAGGTAACTTGATAGAAAAAAAATATCAACAGTTTTATAATCTTTCCTTCACAAGATCTCTGATATTAAAATAAAAATTTTATGCTATTTTTAAGTGGTTTTGATGTTTATTACCCAGCCTCAAATAGTGTAATGGACCAACCGAATTAATGCTCACATAGCAGGACTATTTTGAGTTGAAGGACAAAAAACTCAATGAAAAAATATTTGGCCTCTTCCGGATGCAACAGTGTCTGATTTAACAGACAACCTCTACAATTAAGAAAGCCCTTAACAGAATCTGAATTTTAAGATTATCATCTCAATGATTTTTCTTAGCTAACTATCATATTTTTTATTTCTAAATGGAATAGCATGCTATTTATTTGTATCCTCTTTCAGTCATAAATTAAATGTTACACTTAGTTTGAAGTAGGCCCAGTTCAATACAATTCTTAATTTATTATATGAACTTGTTTGTTTTCTCTAGGACTTACCTCAAGGCAGTCAAGAAGATCTCAGGCTGGTAAGGCTCAATGTGGTCCTTCAGTTCCGTGTGGTGGAGGGCCTCGTATAGTTCATGTAATCTCAGCGTCGCCACTGCGGTCTTGTCTTCTTGACCCATGGTGGAAAGGTCCTTATTGCTCCAATTCTTGCTCCCGCCTCCGATTCCACGTCCCAAAGACGATGACTTGTTCTATGTCAAATACAACAATAGTAATTTTGGTACTTAAATATAACACAACAAACTGTTTATGTTTCGCTTAAAAATCATATACACAGCTGTTTAATGATAATCTGACAGCTAAGGGCCATAAATATTGCTTCTAGCTTATACAAATATTTGGAGGGTGTCAACACCCAAAAAATGCCAACTATAAAAACTACTAAAACTACTAAAACTATTGAAAATGCCAACTATCCATGTTGGTTTTTTCTTCTACGCAATATCAAGATATTAATATTATTTTCTAATGCAGTATTAATAACTAATAGCATTTGAGACAGTTTAGAAACACGATGTATACAAAAAGTATCTAACAGGTTACATATAATTTGTTATATTTATACAGTAGACTCCCACTTATCCGGACTCCTCGGAACCGAGGCCAGTCCGGATAACGGGTTTTCCGGTTAAACCGACGTCCCCAAAAACTTGTTAAAATTGTTTACTGTGATATTTGAATTAAATTTAGGAGAGCATTGTATTTATTTAGTAGACACGTGATCACTGGTCAAAAATCTTTCCCACGAGAGCAGTCGTTTCAGTACCGCCCACTTCCTGCCGATCTAGTGTGATGGTGCGCTGACTCGTCATTTGAAAATTCATCGTACAATTTAACCTCATTAAAAGTTTCTCTCAGGCTTATGAAAATTTAAAATGACCGCCATGTCGTACTGGGTTGAGATAGGGACCTCTATTTTTTGCTGATATTCTTCTTTAATAAAGGTCTTTAAAATGAGGTGTCACTCGATGGGGCTTTACATTTAAAATTGTTGAGCTACCCCCAAAATACTCCATTATGGGGTCCCAGGAAAAATTGGGATACCGTCCAAAAGGTGCAGTTTTAATTTTTATAAAGGTATGTGAAGTATAGTTTTCCTGGTGTCACCCATTACAAAGTTAACTTGGGGTATCCACACATTTGCCCAACCCTGTATAATGTGTATAAACATGATTTGATTTTGTGGCGTAAATTTGGTGGCTCAACGCAACTATGTCCATTTTCATTCAAAAACCCGGCAACAACTTTAACAAGAGATGGGCGTCTAGTGCTACTAATAGTAAAGGGTGTTACCTTTAAATGTGAGTATCTTCCGCTCAATTCGGTGAGATCAGCGACAAGATGGTGGAGGTTGTGTAGGAAGCTAGGAGCAAACCTCAGAGTGTACAGTACGCTGTTTAGGAAACACGTGTTCCCCAAGTTGCAGAGAGTTGCTACAGGGCTTACACCTAATCCCACCACAACAGACAATGTATTAACTCAATAATTGTATGAGAAAAGTCCTGGTAATATTTCTAGGGAGATGGAAATTCATAGCCAACCAGTAGAACTGAAACGATTACAGGAAGTAGACCTGAAGTAGAATCAGGTTATGAAGGACCGATGTAGACTCTGGATTGTCGTCTGCGTTATCAACAGCTGAAATTGGACAATTGTAGTGACGGAGTAGAGTGTTGAAAATATAATGGGAATCATAATTGAATTTTACATTCAAAATGTGTGTGCTGTCCCTGGTTTTTAAGACTATATATATTTCAAACTCTTCCAAAGTATTTAATAAGTTTCCTCTCCCACAGTAATGTAGAATGTCGAGACCGTCATTTATATCCAGCATATCATGGTTATTGTCAATAATATGTTGAGTGAATTTGGATTTCTGTAATTTTAGTGTAGCCTGACGATGGTGGAGTTAAAAAACCATGTTGCAAGTAAGTTTTGACACTACAATACATGTTAAGGATTATCTGACAAGGTACCTTTTTACCATAATTAGTCATAAAACGCAATCCTGGGGCTATCAAAATGATTTACAAGGGTATAACTATTAAAATAATGATGACGTGTGGCACTTCCTATTCTTATCAGAATCATTATTAAATTGCTATTGAAAACCAAAATTTATATTCATAAAATAGTCATAGTGGTTAATTGGATAGCTATGGCCGGGGCCAAATGAGGTGGTTTTGCCGCGCCAAGTTATGGGGGTTTCGTCAACATATTGAATCAAATGAGTGTGGCCACAAGAGGCGAAGTTTATCCGAGCCGCGTGAAGTTAAGTTCCCTTTGGAGGGGATGACACACAGTCTTATAAAAGACAAAAAAATAACGGTTCGACCGCGCGTTTGGTGCTCTTCTTCAGGCATTTCTAGTGGTTTTGAAAGAGTTTGTGGTTTGTGCATTTGTTTACCAATTATGTACAATGTTTGATATGGACAAGTTGATACGGTAATAACCAAAAAAACTCCCATCTATGGTTTCGCATTTGCTCGTTAAAGGTTTGACACACAAATGGGTTATCCGATATGAAGGGATGTACCCAGTGATTTCTGTTAACCTTTGGTTCCAGCTCACAAACAGCTTCTAATGCACGAGCTAACATAAGTGTTTCGTCCATGACTTCTACGAGTTAAATGGACTATGTTTTATTGCAGTACGTGGGCTGGGAAAAAACCAACAGAAAGCGGTTCACCCGCTCTGTGTGGCTGGACATTGATGGCGCGGCTTAACTTCGCACGGCAAAACCACCTTGTGTGGCCCCGGCCTAACATAAAAATGGCTGAAGAAGAAATACAGACACAACCAAACAAAGTTAGAGACAGGCAAATGACCATGCTGATCAATTAGTTACCTTCAGTGTTTAGACTGCTATCATCAGGAGAATGCGTCTTGTGGGTGTCCACCAGCCCTCCGTATCCATTCAGCATCACGCCTGCTGACCAAACAAACATCAGTAACGCCAGTTATGAGAAATGACACACAACAACAAAATCTCAATTCAGCCATTCAAACAACCAATATTTGACATAAGCCATTCACACTAACAATATGTGACGTAAGATATTCACGCCAACAATTTTTTACATCAGACATACATGTATATCTTGAAATCAACCATTCACGCTGACAACAATATGTCGCTTCAGATACTCACACTAATAATATCTGACATCAGACATTCACACCAACCACAATATGTCGTTTCAGACATTAACAACACCAACATTAGACATTTACAACAACAATATTATTGACATCAGCCCATTTACACCTACGATATGTGACTTAACATCCAGACAGATTAAGACCACAGGAAAAGAAATAACAATGGAAAGTCAAATTCATTATTTATTTGTCCAAACATAATCTGGAATTTCTTTACTTTGCCTGCCACATGGGCTTTTGCAAAAAGGTATCAAGGAAATTGAGGGATGATCTCAACAAAGGAAATTATGATGAGGAAACGAAGGATTGAAGAAATTTTACTTCAACAAATAATGTAAGAATTTGAATTTCTACCGCACTTGGTGATGTTTTACAACAAGGAATAAAAAAGGAACCATCAAGTGGGACATAAAATAATGTTTACAATTTGAATAATGATTTTTATTTAAATATATACATAATTAAGGTAAAGACTGACAACCACTGTGGCTCGGTTCTAAAAGGATAAAAGTTATTTTATGATGAGAAAAATACCTTTTTGTAACAGAACAAATAGACCTTTCTCCTTCTTATAAATCAACTTTTAAAAAATCAACACAAAATTGTCTCTACTTTTTAAAGAGGAAAACGCCAAGTCCTACTTTTAAACTAACAATCGAACAAAGACAAAGAAAAACAACCATGAGGTTCTAGGATTAAAACAAGAAAAACGATACGACTCAATCTTTTGAATACACAACAGAACCAATGAAAATTCAAAGTAAACTTCCAAGAAGATAAGACAAATAATAATAGAGAATTTGTTTTGAAATGTTTACGATCAATACAGAGACTGATCACAATCTTAAAACAAATTGTTACAAGTTACCACATTAGATATTTTATGTAAAAATACGACTTGCCAGAAAGAAGACCATTATGACCCACAGAAAGCAAAATATAATGATTAAGTTTTTACAAACAAACACAATGAAAAACAAATACTCATAAGGAAACAAATGAAGACATACAGGGTGAATTTTAATTTTTAAATGAGTTCCCCCCCTACTTTTTTCTACATTTCTTAAGATATCAACTTCGGACCACGTCAGATCATTGTAGTGTAGTAAGTACTTCATTTTGACTGGGTAAACATTTTTGGCCGCCATCTTGGATCCGCCATATTGGATACAAAGTTTTTTTTTTCAAATGTAAAGGTAGGGTTGTGACCCATTGTTTCAAGCTAGAATTTTACGCTGATTACAATGCCGCAATTAGTTTTTAAAAGTCTTGATCCGTTCTAAAGTTATGAGGAATTTTTATAACTTTATTTTCAGCCCATTTTAACATTGTGCATTTACAAATTAAGGCCATAATCCCAAAATAGTGCTAGATAAAGATAAGTATACACCACCATTCATTGTCGACCTATTATTACTTGGTTATGACGGAATTATTTTTTTGGCCGCCATCTTGGATCTGCCATTTTGAAATGTGATAAATTAATTTAAATATGAAGGTGGTGTTGTGACCCATCATTTTAGACTACTTTTTTATGCTGAATTTAATGCCGCAATCCGTTTTGCATTTTCATATTTGGTTTTTTGAAATATTGGAAATTCAAGTAAGATAATTTTAATATCTCATCAAGAAAGCCTGAGAAACAAAAACGGATTGCAGCATTGAGTTCAGCATAAAAAAGTAGTTCAAAATGATGGGTCACATCACCACCTTCATATTTAAATTAATTTATCACATTTCAAAATGGCAGATCCAAGATGGCGGCCGAAAAAAATAAATCCGTCATAACCAAGTGATAATAGGTCGACAATGAATGGTGGTGTATACTTATCTTTATCTAGCACTATTTTGGGATTATGGCCTTAATTTGTAAATGCACAATGTTAAAATGGGCTGAAAATAAAGTTATAAAAAGTCCTCATAACTTTAGAACGGATCAAGACTTTTAAAAACTAATTGCGGCATTGTAATCAGCGTAAAATTCTAGCTTGAAACAATGGGTCACAACCCTACCTTTACATTTGAAAAAAAAAACTTTGTATCCAATATGGCGGATCCAAGATGGCGGCCAAAAATGTTTACCCAGTCAAAATGAAATACTTACTACACTACAATGATCTGACGTGGTCCGAAGTTGATATCTTAAGAAATGTAGAAAAAAGTAGGGGGGGAACTCATTTAAAATTCACCCTGTATATTTTCAACCCTTACAAATTACTGCACACTTTGCACCGAACTGATGAAAATACCACCGCCACAGCAAACCTGCGGACTTAGCGAATTTCCATTTGCCTGATTGGATTTACACTAAAATGTCTCCTTAAAAATATCACATTTAGGCTATTCCCTATTTAAATAGAAATTGTTTAACGAGAACTTAGGTTTGCTGCAACTGGGAGGGTAATTTTGTTTGTAAAATGTTAATACTGTAGTTTAGTAAGAAATTAATGTAATTTCCAAATTGGGTCAAATCAAAATATGTTTATAAACAAGCAAACTACGACAGTTGACTTATTCTCCATAAGAATAACATGAGAATTTTAAATTTACAATTTTTTTGAATTTTTTCCGTAACCATTAGGCCAATAACGCTTCAATATACTAAATTCCGTTCCCATAGTCTGATCATGCTGGTTCGCGAACTCGTTTGAATAAATGTAGGTTTATACGTTTATACCAAATTCAATCAAATCATATCATTTTTGCTCGAGTTATCAAGCTAACAGATAGATATATATATGAATTTGAACGGATGGTGTTTTTGGCCTCTAGGGACCTCAAAACCAAAAATTAAATCGGTCCCGGGTCCACGTCTTACCACGAGTACTACGGTAATAGCTTATTCCCTATATGGGAAATTCGCTAAAAAGACTAAAAGAATCAAATTTTGTATTTGATTGGCTGTAAAAGATTTTGGTAGTGATTTTGATACAGAGTAGAAATCATAAATCTTTAAACTTAGGTAGCTAAATTATATACAGACCAGTTTAACCTCTAAAGTGAGTAAAAATTCAATGTAGACTATAGTGTATAAATTATACAACTTAATCCCACTATTTAAGAGTCTTCACCACCCCTCTAAAATAGGGCAAAACATGCCCTTTTGTTTAGCTACTTTCGATACTATTTGTCGTTACTGAATTTGGAAAAAAAGTGTTCTCTTGTAGTCAAAGCATGTAAAATACCTAAGTGCATCTCAAATAGATGTATTTTTATCCTAAGTATTGTTTACCCAAAGCTATAGAAACAATTTGAAAATCATTTTAAACTATGTAAGGTAGTAGAATGGCACAGTAACTCATATAAATAAAAAAAAAATTCAAAAGAATTTGATCAATAATGTGGGCTGAAGTGGCTAGATAAACCATGTTTTGGCTTGAATCATGCGGCTATTGTGTACTACTAGCCGCTTGCAAAATGTCAGGTCAGGCCATTCTTTACGTCTTGTCATTCATTGGATGACCTTGATACAATGACACACCCCAGCCACGGCCACCTTTTAACTACAGGCCGCGGCCTGGTAGAATTGACCACATCACAAGTGGTGTTGTTTAGTGTTAGACGTCCCATAAGATAACATGGCAGACAGGTGACATCAGCTCATTAATTCGCACTTTATCGATTTAAATTTAAATTTATGAACATAAATTTATTAAAATATTGAAAATAAAACATACAGAATTGAAAACCGAAACAATATGAATTAAAAATCTATATCTGGACATGTTAAGCGGAGTCAATATTGTCATAGTCCAGTAACCAATCATTCATAAATACACAAATACCATTAGCTGCTTTCAAACAAAACAGCTGTTACAACACCACTTGCGACGTTGCCACTTCGAAGGCCGCGGCCTGGAGTTTAAGGCGGCCGTGCTCCAGCCCCTAGAGCATAAGAGAGGTTATGTTTTTGTTTATAACCTCTGATTGTCACTGACAGTGATGCAACGAAACATTGGGCACGTTCTGGGAACAAGTACCGGTGCACCGGTGAATTACTCACCGGTACCGCCCTGGGGCAAGAGTCTTGGTATCCCAGAACGGTTAATCACCGGTTTACGGCACACATTGGATTATGATTTACACATCCACCTACTATTTGCTTTATAATATTTAAATCAAACAAACAGACTTGCCCTCACGTAATAAATTATTTGAAAATTATTTGTTTATCAGGTAATATCGAATTGAACAAATTATTCACTCATTACGTAATATAACCTATAAAACTTATGAACATTATTCGATGGACCCGCCATCTTGCCTTAGCTGCAAGCTGTTGTCCAAGAAACTGACCAATCAGAGGCCGCCGGTGTATTATGCACCGTACAATTTCTCCGGTGCATAAATCTTGCACCGGTGGAGGAAAAAGAGGAAATTTTTTTTAATTTTATTTATTTTTTTTTTTTAAAGAGGTTGGCGGCCTCTTTAACCATGCATTTGCCCGTCCACATAAACTAAGCGCCCGTGCGTGGATCGTTAACAGCAAAGCAAGAAGTGAGCCGGTACAGTACAAAGGTGAACTGTATTGATAAAATGTTATCGGCAGTGACCAGGATCCGAACCCACGACATCGCTGCATTGGGCCCAAAGTCCGCGACGCCACAGACTCACTAAATAGCTGTCTGCTACTTCTTCTACAGCTGCCCCGAGAACAAGAACAAAATTATTGGACCTGCTCTACTGATGCATTGGATAAGTTATTACAAATTATATTTATGTAGAAAATAAGTTGAATAATGCTTGGCTAAGTCAGGAAACAAGCGGGGAGCCCTTCTGGCTCACCTGATTATTGAAATGTAGGAAATCACAACTTAGTCGGTTGGGTGCCAGAACGACCCATTTTTTGCACCAGCGCGGCACCGGTGCACCGGTACATGTTCCCAGAACGCGCTCATTGTACCAAACACTAATTGCACCACTCAACAATTAAATTGGTGTGAAGAACTGATTAATTGAAATTCGAATCATTACAATTTCTCTTCTTCTCAATCCTTGAACCTCATTAGTCCGTTACTCGTGTTGTTATGAGTAAAACTATGCGGTTATGAAAGTAAACAATGCTGTTGTGTGAAACTTTTCAATTCTAAGAACTGAACTGAAACGGCTACTTCAAAAAAAGGGTCGTAGGTAAAAATGTTATTTTTATTTGTCTTGTTTTCGTGGCTAAGCCCCTATAATAATTGCTATTGTAAAGGCTTACCTTAGCAATTATATGTAAGCAATCCAGAGGCTAAAATGATTGAAATAATAATTATTTTTCATGATAACATCATTAAAGCAATTCAAGTATATAACAACATATTGATCCACCCTGGTTGACTCTCAAAGAGAAGAAATGATCTAAATAGGAAGAGCAGTGATGCTAGTGATTAAAATTCAAATGTGCGGCTCGATGTCCAAAGGTAGAGAAGTTTGCCGCTGTGTGTGTGTAGGTGCGGAGTCGTGTCTTTAGTAGTCGTTTGTGTACAATGTTTTCAGATTGGCGCACCTAATGACCCCGAGCTACCTGCCTGTCTAAACATCCTCCCCCCCCCAAGGCCATACCCACAAAACGCAACCACCCCAAGGGTGGTGAAGACTCTTAAGAATAAACCTGAAATTGGCTACATTCACTACATAACCTACAGAGGGGCAAACAGGTTAAACCAGGGCTCTTTTTATATTTAGAGCGGAGTGGTATTATGGAGTTTGGGTTAGCTATTTGTGATGGTCTCGTGGTCTGAGGTTTACTTCTGCTTCTTCTAGTTTTTTTAAAATATTTGTTGAGGATGACCATTTTGAAATATTTTATCAGGGTGTCCATTTTCCTGATATACTGTTCCTCAGTCAACAAATAATATCTTCTTCGATTTGACATAGAGGTTCCTTGAGGCATCCTTTCGACTACGAGGGAAAGATCCAATGTTTTGAAGATAGAAGAACTGGATTACTTAATCTTCGCCGCAGGCTTTTCTGAAAATATAACCAGAAATGTTAAATGTCGTGAAACTTGCATAGAATACTAAAATGTTGGATTAAAACTACTGCATAAATATTTTAGATGGATTATTGGCTTATACGTAAATAATTATGCTTACCAATGTGTTATTTTATATACTTACCATTGAGTTAGTAAGTATATATGATTATGTATACATAGGAACATACTGAATATAGTTAATGAATTGCAAATATTTGCCAAAAATATTGAAGTTCTCATGCACCTAACGGGAGGAGGTGAATTTCAACAAATAAAAATTATAAGGAAGAAGTAAGAGGGGAGTTCTGATTTAATAAAAAGTTATCCAGTAGAATACTGTATAAATGGAACATTAGAAATAGTTCCTGTCAAATTATCTGAAAAAATATCTCAATGTAAAGTATTAATTTGTTTTCTTATAATGATTCCCTTACAAGACAATGCACTGTCCTTGCTTGAAATCACAATTGGTATAGAGGTCAAAAAGCTGGGAAAGATGACAATTGTAAATTAAAAACCCCTAAAAATATATGTTATTTTGTAAATTGGTTTAACTACAAAAACTTACTATAAGTCTGCAATAATGATATATTTCCATTTAAGTAAATTAGACAAAACTTGTGACAGCTATCATAAGAACAATTTAGATGTTAAGAAAGTTAAGAATGAATGTCCCCACCAAACAAGAGAAGGCTGAAACCTGCAACTCATTTAAAATAAAATCATACCACAATACGTTCAACAATCAAATACAATAAAGTTATAGGCTACTATCTCCGACAGTTTATATTAAGCCAGGTTACTCATCTGTCTGTCAAAAAGTTCCAAAAAGTATATCTTGATTGATACTTATATTTTAATTAATCAATCGATCCCAGATCCTGAAACGTGTGAACTTTGTTTTTTACTGATCACTATAGAAAATGTCCGCAATAATCCTCAAAAAGTAATCATACAACTCATCTTTAGTCAAGTTAATCGCCAACCCCGTGTTTGTAAACTATCTGCTTGTTTAAGCAAAAGGTTTTACACTTTAAACCCACACCTCAACAAATCAGCAGAACGCCTTCAAATCTAGTATCAACTGGAAGAAAGCTTAGTTAAATACAGATGTATTGATTGGAACTGACTGACAGAAAATTATGTAAACTAGCTTATTTCAGTAAATTAACTTGCACTCACTATACTTGGTTCGGATTATTAGTCAATTGAGTTTGAATAAAAAATGTATAGCAAATAAAATTCTGACAAGATAAAAATGGGATGCAATTTAAATAATTTCTTTTTGCTTTATCTGCAAAAGCTGAAAACACTTGGTAAAACCATGCATTTTACCAAGTAAAATACATAAAATTAAAAATATTTCAACAAAGGTGCAACAAACAAAAGGATCCAATCATTAAGGTAGTAGATATAATACAGTATTATAATTTATTTTTTCTATATAGCAATAAATATATTGTAGTATTAAATAATAATAGCTTAATTATTACAACATGCACTATGCAGTGATATTAGCTGAATGACTACCAAATGCACTATGCAGTGATATTAGCTGAATGACTACAAAATGCACTATTCAGTGATATTAGCTGAATGACTACAAAATGCACTATTCAGTGATATTAGCTGAATGACTACAAAATGCACTATTCAGTGATATTAGCTGAATAACTAGAACATGCACTATTCAGTGATATTAGCTGAATGACTACAAAATGCACTATTCAGTTATATTAGCTGAATGACTACAAAATGCACTATTCAGTGATATTAGCTGAATGACTACAAAATGCACTATTCAGTGATATTAGCTGAATAACTAGAACATGCACTATTCAGTGATATTAGCTGAATGACTACAACATGCACTATTCAGTTATATTAGCTGAATGACTACAAAATGCACTATTCAGTGATATTAGCTGAATGACTACAAAATGCACTATTCAGTGATATTAGCTGAATGACTACAACATGCACTATTCAGTGATATTAGCTGAATGACTACAAAATGCACTATTCAGTGATATTAGCTGAATGACTACAAAATGCACTATTCAGTTATATTACCTGAATGACTACAACATGCACTATTCAGTAATATTAGCTGAATAACTAGAACATGCACTATTTAGCGATATTAGCTGGATTACTAGAACATGCACAATTCACTATTCAGTGATATTAGCTGAATGATTACAACCATTGACTATTAGATACTGAAGTAGGCATCCCATCTATCTGGAACAGCTGTCGCCAATTTTCTTATTAAAAAAGAACATAGGTATGTGAGCCAGTCACAGGATGGATAGGGTCTGAAGTTCTATTTTCTACCTTATTTATTGTTGCTGACCAAGTTGATGGGTCATAACAGTTGCAAAAGCTCACCATAAGTCATTCCATTTGTTTTACTTTGTCATATGTGTATGAAACATGTCAACAACAACAACAACAACAATGTTTGAGCAAGTACAGTAAAAGAATGAACTGTACTGATCAATTTTAGGTGGCGGCATCCGGATGCCAATCCAAAACATCGCTGCCAGAGATCCGTAATCCGTGGCACTGCTTATTCACCACAAGATTGTATTGAACAACTACCTCTACTAGCCATACAATAATTGATCTGGTAACTTTCAACATTTCTCAATATTTCTAATCTTAATCTCTTGGATATAAGTTCAACTAAACAGTCTTTTTTCAAGTAACTTACTTGGATCTGTATCTATGTGAGGACTAAAACATTTACTGCAAAATGATCTTTTGTTTCGATAAGTGTATTCAGCAAACAATGTACGTAACTATCTAGTGTAAAAATAGGCCTACAATTTAAAATATTGAATTCAACATTAGATAAAATCATTTTTCTAACACTTAAAATGTTGTTAACATACAGAAAAGAAGCAAAAGAACAGACACAATAAGCAGGCACATCATACAAAGGAAAAAGTGAGCAAAGATTAACTATACCCATACATAGTGTAAAAATAGGTTAGCAAGCAAACACATAAAATTTACAGGAACTAGTGATTATGAGACAAACACATTCTCATGCAAAAACTTGATGAATGCATCGGTGAATCATTCGTCTTGTACTTAACTTGAAGATGTGAAGTTTTCTGTATCCTTGGAACCAACTTCTATACCAGACAGCGGTGTCTCCCTTCTTGTTGTTCATTTTTAAATATAGTAATACGTAGGCCTACACTTTTTCATCAAACAGCAAAACGTCCCTTTTACAATATCTCAGCAATACCAGAAAAACAGGCAACATTGTCGTTTGTTCTGATTAATTTTTGCTGAAGATGTTGCCATCACTTCGGAATCCCAAGGTCCATAAACACCTCAAACTCAAGGTAATAAAAGTTTAAACATCTTAGGATTGTACATTACCATAATATCCTCATTATACAGGGTGTCCATAAAAAACGTTTCAGGACTTTGGGAAATGGATCCCCATACTAGAAGGAAGAAAAAAGTTTATGGGAAGGTATGTCCGAAAATGCATATTTACCCAGATATCCGCCATTTTGTTTTTTATACAAAAATATTTTTATCTGTGAAGTTTTTTATTCGATGATTATGAAACTTGGTTAACATGTTACCATACACAAGACCTATTATAGAAAAAATAATAAAGTTGTTCCGATTGTAAATTTCAAAATGGCGGCCGTTTGAATTTTTCTAACTTAAATGACTCGAAAACGGCTAATTCTATGAAAAAATGTCAAGAATACTTTTTTTTAGCATTTTTAATTGCCTATCAAACATTACCAAGATCAAAAAGATCGGACAAAAGATAACTGAAATATTACGTTTTTTCTGTAAAAATAAGGCAAAGTTAGTCGGGGAAACCGTAATTTTTGCCTTATTTTTACAGAAAAAACGTAATATTTCAGTTATCTTTTGTCCGATCTTTTTGATCTTGGTAGTAGTAAGTAGTAGGTCTTATTAAGACCTACTATCATTAGAAATTATACTAAAAAATCATTAACCGTTTCAAAATGGCGGCCATTTAAAATATTTGATGCCAAATTTCACGAAAACCATTAACTTTACAAAAAAATTGCAAGAGACAAAAAAGTTTGTAAATTTTATGTAGTTTTCAATGATACCTGATTTGTTAAGATTGGATAAATAATAACAGAGAAACGTGTTGTTTTCTAAATGTATGACCACTTTTCTCCATTTAAACAATGCTAATACTCCTTTTACGTTGTTTAGCATTGTTTAAATGGAGAAAAGTGGTCATACATTTAGAAAACAACACGTTTCTCTGTTATTATTTATCCAATCTTAACAAATCAGGTATCATTGAAAACTACATAAAATTTACAAACTTTTTTGTCTCTTGCAATTTTTTTGTAAAGTTAATGGTTTTCGTGAAATTTGGCATCAAATATTTTAAATGGCCACCATTTTGAAACGGTTAATGATTTTTTAGTATAATTTCTAACGATAATAGGTCTTAAGATTAACATTTTTGCAAAATATCAAAGCTGTATCTCAAACCGTTTAGGAGTTATTAGTTTTTTTTGTAAAAAACACATAAATACCGACAGTCGGTAAACTAGACACCACAGACCCATGTTCCTATGGTGAAATGTGTTTGTATTGACCTAAGGAATAACGCTATATACAAGTGTCCAGAGAGTTACGGGACACCCTGTATAGTAAACCCAAGCAGCAACTAATTCTATATAATTACAATCTAAAAATATTTTTTATTACTCTACATATAAAACTTTATCATTCACATAAATTAATTTTCTCAACCTAGACTTACTGAACAAAACCGACTCATTAAACTTTTCCAAGAATTCCAGCTTTAACTTTTTTATCTTTCGTAGTATTAAACTCCTACATATAATGCCTACATACACTGCCACTTTGTTTGGTTATAGAGAAAGCAAAGAAAGAAACCTTTAAAAACTTACACACAAATACATGGTCTCAAATCATATTGTATAACAATGTGTTTTAAATATCACTACTCATAGATATGAAAAATTCAATAATCAATTTTACAAAGTTAAGTTTTTTAATATTTTCAAAAATATTTGCAAGATTTAAAGACTGAAATTTTATTTAGAACAAAAATCATAACAGTAAAAAATGTTTTAAAGCCCAATACGTCCCTTTGTAAAAAAAAAAAAAAAAAAACAAGAACACATATCTAGACAAAAAAATTATAAAAATGTATATTTGATAATAATTGTTTAAATTATTGTTATACAGAGTTAGAATAGATTTACAGTCACTTTAAGAATTAAAGTCATAATTTATGGTAATAATCTGATACGTCTATGTTTGTTGGTTATTTCAACTCAAAGAAACAACTGTCCAAAGAAAATTAGAATAATACTTATCTGCCCTTATTTTGAGGAGGAGTTAAGCCCTTAAGTTTGAAAAAAGCTAAGCCATTTGTATTGCATTTTAAAAACCATTTAATTAAATTAAAATTATGTTTTGATAACTTTGAAACAGTCAAGTACTTATTACTGATGCTTGTTATTGTTGTTGAAGCAATCCAGGCACATTGCAGGATGATCCGGACAGGTTCTACAAAAGGTATTGACCCATTTGGCTCCTTTCCTGACTTTCTTTGTTCCCTCCTCATCTACAAGAGCTGATTTGACACTGTTTCTGGAGATAATACCAGCTTTGTTGACGTTTGCAAACATTATCACTTGATTTTAGGAAATTTCAGGCAACACCCCTAACATCACCAATGTTAGCGGCGATTTGATAGGCTTGCTAACATTCGTGAAATCACCATTAGAATCTTCAACGTCCTCAGCATTATTAATAACATCACCAACATTTTTTTTTGTCCTAGGACGCTAGGCACGAGTTCGGGATTGTTTGTCACATTACTTCAGGCTAGACCTAGGGGTTGCGGCATTATCACTTAGAAAAAATCCATTGGTGATCTTCAGTGAAATTTATGGCAATATTGCTAGCTGCTTTAATGTTTGCAGCAACATTTAGAGCTTTTTCAACAACATCGCTAGCTTTGATGATCTTCATAGGCCCTAGTGACATAGTTGGCTTCGTACTAATGCCTTAAAAAAAATTTACAGTTTCCGAAGTTTAATTTAGGATATGCAGATTGTCGTAATAGCAGGGCTCTACTGTAATTATTTATTCAAAATTATATTTTTATATTTTTAACAAATGTATTTTTAAGTCATATTTTGGTAAATCTGTATGATATCAATGAATAACCAGGACTTGTCATAATTTTGGTAGGCTACCAAAATCTTCAAAACTAGATATGATTTCATCAATTAAACATTTGTTTATTTTTTAAATCGACTAATTGAAAACTGAAAACAATTTGAATTACTGTTTCTGCCAAACTAGACGGTTTTAAGCACTTGATCTACCCATGGGTCAGCAAAAATTATAATAAGTATCAGTAGGCTACCTATGTATCTCAGGATAAATTATTATTAAAAATTAAAAAGAATTTGTTGTCCAATAAAAAAAGTTTGTAAGATCGACACAATCCAAAATTTGATAACATAAACGTAGCACAAGTTCTGAGGCTTGTAGGACAGCTTGTATTGCTGAAACCAACATTTGAAATACATAACTTGTGGACACACCATACTGCATGGTGAACATGGATTAGAGTCAGGGATTACAAAATTAAAATAGAATGGGCATATAATTCAAGAACAATTTCAGGTTTTCAAGGTTCCAAATTACTAAATTAAAACTTTTTAAGAAAAAAAAATAGGGAACTGGCTTACTTGTAACCTTCCTGTACATAATAAAGCGTTTTAAGAATCAAAATTAACACACAAAACAATTCAAAAGAATAAAATGTAACTTATAAAAACCTTTTTAGATTGTGAAAGCCGTTCACAGTTATTTATTTTAGGGTCAGTTTGAAACAATGATTGCCTTACAAAAAACTAAACTTCAGAATAACAGCACCGTTGTGAGAATTTCATTCAATCGTATCAATATTTGTGTGGTTATTTTCTGTGGTTGTGGAACTACTTAAGTGTCATCATACCCAGCATTCGTTGTAGGCCTAACATCCGTGATTTCTTGAGATTACAGTGATATCCATGAGGAGAATAAACATATGGCGATTATTGGCGGACTTTATAGGTGATTAGTAGATATTGGCAAGGAAAATCTAAAGTACTTTACTACAGGCTTGATATGTAAATTCTTGACATTGTAAAGACATTGTAAATAAAGTCTGCATCTTCCCCATTGAACCTTAGGTAATTTAATTAAAAAATAAAACTATGTAGTCACAAGCCCATACCTGCATCTATTGGCGTTGCCATAGGATAACAATATTTATAATGAGTGTCTGCAACTTCTTGGCAGAGTCGTATTCTCTTCAATGGCGGTGAACTTGGATCAACACCTAAGATAGTCATTTTTTCCTTCCCTGAAAAAAAACAACATGTTAACTTGATTAACCGGTTCATAAAATACATGAAAGATTCATAAGGCACTGTTCAAGACATCATTGATTTTTCTGTTTTTGGGTTCTGGCTAGGTTATCAGTATCCTACAATAAGATCAAGTAAATTGACTACCGTAACCTAAACCTACATAGGGACTAGAGCACTGAGCCAGGGTTACATCTGGCATCAACCTTTAATTTACTTAGGAAATTTGGTACTTCGGTATTATTCCGCCCATTGTCAGGCCACCCTTATACAGCACGCCACAGCGGTTAGGTTGGGTTATCATAGAAAGTACCGGTATGACTCATCTGGTATCCTTCGATTTATAAATACACGAGGAAAGTCCTACAAACATATTTATGATAACCCAACCTAACATAACCGCCGCAGCGAGCTGTAAAATAAGTGACCTCCGTATAATACTAAAGTACCGGAAATTTAGCAAACAATCAAATTGAGTAGAACCTTTTCTCAAATGTTAATCAACGTGCTGATTAACTTAAGAAGTGTACTTCTTATAACTTTAGCTCATGTCCCTAGGGAAGTAGCTATTATCGTAGGTGGCACGGTAAGGCCTAGGCCCTGGAATTACTTTTTGATGTCCCCAGAGGCTTAAAACACTAATTTATTAGTTTATTTTATTTTATATTCACCTTGTGTGCAGGGTTGCTACCTTAGGTTAGGAAAAAAACAGGACATAACCCCCCCCCCTCCCCCCCGGATTAACATAGGCTTAAATACTCACCACTGACATTAGGAATTTCAGATAACAAATAAAAGAAGCACAATTTTAGGCTGAAAAGAATGGTATGCCTATATCACTTATAGTTCAAATGTAACAAAGAGTATCAATCTGATAGGTAAAAAACAAATTGTGCTCTTGGGATTAAAATCTCTGTATTTTGTCTTTATCTTGTCTAGATTATTCTCTCATTTATATTCTTCACATTTTGCACTAAAAGTCATTTTGTCATCCAAACATTTTACTTCCTTATGCTAAAAATAAAATCTATTTACATAAAAGGTCCAAATAAAACTCGAAAATGTCATAATATATTATTCAGCGCATACTAAGTCAGAATCAGCGCGAAAATAGTCAGAATCACTCCCCGCTGCTGCCCTGTTATTCAAACTAGACCTCCCTCTAATGGTTGGTCTCCAAAAGTGGTTCATTTTGTGGAAACATGCGGGATGTACTCCCCCCTTTCAGCCTGGGCAGTAAAAATGGCTTCTAGACTTTGCCTTTAGCAGCACACACAAGACATCTACAGAGTTTTACACCTGGAAGCCGAGTAAGTATAAGACCGTTAACCCCTCCAGGGCCAGGCATGGGGTTCTCATCTTGCTGGACAGAAACTTCATCCCCCTCAACTAGAGACTCTATACTTACAATAAAGTCATGCCTATTCAGTGGCTTGTCGGTATTTTTGGAATAGAGAATCCATGTGTCAAAAAGTGCCACGTCTGTAATGTTGTCATAAATTCTCTTTCAGTATATTTTTGTTTGCCTGGAACCTGATACATGGTAAATCTTATGAGTCTACTCCCCCCACGTTTAGATTGTACTTATGGATTAGAATTGGCTTACGTGTTTGTCTCCCACTCTTACTCGTTACAATGTCTTTCTGCTTGTAACCTACCAATAAAATGTCTTTTCCCCCAAAATAAATGCTTTTTGCAAGGGTTCTGATTTAGTTTCAATTACCTTTTTTGAAAGATTTTACTTTTTATTTACTTACTGTCCCAGTAAGGCAGGCCTATGTTTTGTGATCTAATAACTTTTGTGTAACCAGTAGCTTAGTATAGTAAGTTAATTGTCTATGAACAAATGGCATCCCTTTCCTAACAAACTACACTTTCTCATCAAATGCATTTAACTACCTTAAATTGTGTAAAAGGGTCATCTCCATCTTGGCCTTGTAAAAAGCCCTTGCCAGGATAAAGGTCAGTGTGTAAAACATTTAAATGCGGCCAAAACCCAAGAAATCATGTTTAGCCTTAATAAAAATGTTTCCAGTGACGAGTCTGATATTTATTTAGCCTTATTGCCCGTAAACTTTAGGCTACTATTATGACGTTCATCCATTGCATGTGTTGTACATAGCGTTAATGATGAATAAAAATTCTTGATTCTTGTCTGTAAGACTGCTGGGTTTCACCCTGGATTCGGAGCTTGCGTGGGATGACCACACAGATGCACTTTGTGTAAAATTAAGTAGAGTAAGACATATCTTGAGGAAGTTGACCTCTGAACTACCTTTTAACTTTTTGAGACTTGCTTTCTTTTCTTTTTTCCAGGCCCATATTGTATATGGCACACTCCTGTGGGGTCACTCCCCGCATGCTCAGAAAGTACTGCTCCATAAAAGAAAGGCTATCCGAATAATATGTCAGGTTCGCTATCTGGAGCATTGTAGACATTTGTTTGCTGAACTTCGCATTATGACTGTTGTGTATGTCTATATTTACCAATCTTTGTTAGCTATTAAGGACATGGAAGAAGATCTTGTTTGTAACAAGGATGTCCACTCATATCTCACGAGAAATAGAAGTAATGTAGGCTACATTTAAGTAGCAATAGATTGAGTAAAACTAATAACTGTTTTCTTATTACAGGCATAAAGTTTTACAATGCTCTCCCGGAAAGTGTTCGGTCATTGCGGAAGTCAAAATTTACTAAATTGTAAAAGATTGGCTCAAAACAAATCATTTTTATAAATCTGTTGAATATTATGATGCTCTGAAGGCTGGCCATTGCTTTAATTTGTAATTTTATTTATATACTCAGGTCCTATGTGTCACAATTTCATTTTCTTTTGTTTTTTTGCCATAACTTCATGGTTTGCTGCTTTGTTTGCTGTGTGAGATTAACTAATTTCAGCATGGTTTGTAATGGTGAACATTTAATTTAATTATATGAATTTGTTTGTTTTATTTTTAGCATAGTTTTGACGTTACCTATTGTATTTATTACTGAATGGTATAATAAATCTTTTAAATCTCTCTTGAATCCCTACCCAGTCTTGCAGTCTCAAATTTCAAATTTTTTGATACCGAATCTGTCATGTCGTTTGTTGGGCATATACTTGATGTAAACACACCTATTCTTCATGCCTATCATTGATTTGTCAAGAGATATATGTTCTGTTCTGGAATGAAATAGGCCTATTTCTTGAATGCTGCATTCATTAAATCCAAGAAAAATCTTACATTATACCAAGGATTGTGGTTAGGTTGGTCTTTAGGAATAAAACGAAGAGATCTGACTTGCACCATCGACCGTATAGCTTCAAACCTATTTACGGACATAACACTAGAGAAAAAAGGTGTCGCTTGAGATTTAGACTTGCTCCAATCGTCTGTTATATTTTTCTTCTTGATCAACCCCATATTGAGTACCAGTGCAACATATTTTTTTATCTCCCTTTGTCACATCGACCCACCTAGTTAGCCTACTCTTAGGCCCAAGCACTCCAGAGTTTCTCTATGTATTTATAATTTTGTTAGCATAGGCATTTGTATTCCTAACTATCAGCAGCCAAATAAGATTATTAAAAAAAGATAGAAGTATTCAATAGGGTTACTACTACGGGGCGGGCAATTTATAATTCCTGGGTGTCTTACTTCAAACTTTTCCTCTACATCAAACTCCCATTCAGGTGGATGTATTCTTATCCATATAGGATTCAAGTTTACATTTATGGGCCCATTAATGGTCCAGGGGGAACATCAGGATCATTAGGTGCAATTTCAGGAACTGCAATGTTTGCAGCTTCAATTTGTCTAGGTCTACTGTAGGCCTAGGCCTAGGAGGCTGACTCACCTGAGGTGCTGGAATTTCTAAAGATAGGGTAGGCCTAAGTTACAATTGGAAATTTCATTTATTGCCTGTTCAACATCAATAATTGAAGTATCAATAAGTAGTCTTCAGGTCCAGGATTCCAGATTTCCCCACTTCCAGATGAAAAATCAAGAAGGGATTCATCGATTCAACGGAGCTTTCATTATTTTCACACACACCGTTCTGACCAATGTCACTATCAGGATCGTCGGCATCAATACATTTTGTATGGCACTTAAATTGCTTAGTTCACTCATTTATAGATACTTTTTCTTTTATTATGTTCTGATAAGACAAAAACACTGCATAGGAATTAATTGTCATACTACAACAGTGTAATTGTCAGACAACAGTCAATGCCGGCAGACGACAGCTGACTAGCAAGGCAACAATTCACAAAATCCAAAGACGTATAAAACGGATAAATTTCACTTTTGGTTTGCCGACTGCCTTCTAAATATAAACGGACTCTTTCCCTTCATCACTATATAAAAATCATTCTAATCGGCCGACGATTATTGATGTCATGGCTGTTATAGTGACGCGCTGTAACAGGTATCGACTTTAGCGTTTTAAATAGGGTTAAAATAGACGCGAACGCGACTCGTAGCGGATAGAAGTTAAAGAACAAGTACCGGTACAGCTTTAAAAGGTATGCCTGAGCTATGGGAGGACTGCAAAAAACTACTAAGTCTAGGCTATCTCCAAAAAATTACAACGTTTGCATTTTTACTTTGACAAAACTTTTGTTTAAGTTGAGTTACTCTTTTGAGATACCAAACAGCTGGTTAAAGTAAAGCAAGTACGAATACGTAGCTGCGGTAAAAATCCGTTACGTTCCCACAACTCTATTTTTTCCAATTAAGCCTACACTTCTATAGGCCTAGGCCTAACTTATTGAAAATTTTGGAAAAGGTTTTTGATCACACGTCATATAGCCTAAATTTGGAGAAAAGACATAAAATATTACAGTACCGTATAACCTTTGACTATTAATACAACAACTAGACATTCCATCCCCATGTTAAAGTTGTAGCCAGGTTTTTAATAAAATTTGTCTTAGTTGATGTGAGCCACCTACAGATTGCGCTGATCTAAATTACTGATTTCTGCCAAATAGGCTACACGATGGTTTTTACCAAGTCAAACTGGTGGAATGACTTATTATGAGCTATAGCAACTGTTGGGACCAAGCAACTATGTCAGTAACAAAAATTAAGGTACAAAATAGAGTTTTAGACTCTAGCGCAATCTGTGACTGGCTCACACAACTAGCCTACATTCTTTTTTAGTAAAAAATTGGCGACGGCTAATCCATAGAGATGAGATGTCTTTTTCAGTATCCAATAGTCAATGGTATAACTAATTACTGTACTGCAAATTTTAAGTTGTCCAGTAAGTTTGATTGGTTAGGTTAGATAACACTGTTCTAACCTAACCCAACCAAACTTCTCGAAAAGCTTAACATTTGTTTTTAAGTGACTGAACTAAAATTATTGTTATGTAATTGTTGCCACAAAGTCAACAGTGATTCATAACCGCAGGTCACTACTGGCGATGCTAGAGTATATTCTACTATTTTGTGTGTTTTCTCCAATTTTAAATAGGTAACGTGTGATCAAAAACCTATTCTAAATAGGCTATTGTATTTTTCATAATTTATTACCTAAAAAAGGTTTCAATAAGTTACCTATAGAAGTTTTTGGAAAAAATAGAGTTGTGGGCACGTAACGGATTTTGACCTATAGCCTACTTACTAAGCTGCTAATAAACTGATAATAGTGTAGGCCTATCCGAATTATAAGGAGATAAGCTTACTTTAACTGCATAGCTTCTAGGCTTATATCAAGCTAGGTTAATTAAAAGTGTTATTTCTCAAGATAGCTTAACTTAAACCCGCTAATTTCAGTGTCTATTTTAAAAATAATTTTCCAGGGCAGGCCCCCAGGGTTTAGCCAAAGTCTAAGTTAAATCTAGTGTCAACAAATTTTGGTAACCTTATCTCTTTGTAACTGCTAGGGCCTAAGTTAGATCACTCACCTAGCTCAATAAGTGGTTTGTGATATTAGGCCTACAGCCTATTTAAGTTAACTTAATTTTTTATCCAAACTCCATATGGCGTAAAAACCACATACAGTGCTCAAAGATTCCAAGTTTTCTTAAGCTCAGATATTTAATATTAGCAGTCAGGCATAGGCTATGCCAGTATAAATCCTAACCCTAAATTACAGAGGGCTAGGCCTACATGATTAAGTTAGTAAGTTAAATGCTCCATAGTACTATGAAATGGAAAAAAACTTGAGAAAAGTGCAACAGACATTTTAGAAACATTTTCCTATTTCGATGAACTTTGGTGACACTGAAAATGTAAAGAACTTTTCTTCAGGGCAACCTGGCATGTCTTCTCTACTCAAGAGATGGGGTTTTGAAAGGTCTAAGTTTTAGAGCAAATATACTGTTTATAATATTGCTTTAGATGTTGAGATAGCCTTTAATTAGTGAGATAAAGTAAATCGTGACAAGCCCCCAAAAAATTAACAAATTACAACCACTAGGTCTGGGTCAAATTGGAACTTAGACTTGGAAAATTCATGGGGAGTTTCCTAAAGTAAGCTGGTTACATTCAGGATTGAATTTAGCGAAAACTTTTCCTAATATAAAATAAAGCAAAGCTAAAAAACTTACGAGCGATGTATATATGAATACATGGATCCTCCTTGGTAAATTTTGTTAAATTATAGAAGATCAACCGGTTACACTGAGGCTTTATTACACTGCCATTGCCATTGAAGCCATTACTTCTCTCTTCTTAACCAACCAATCCATCCAACCAAACCAACCAATTGTAATTCATTTTTGCCTTCTTCTACTCCTACTTAAACCACTGCCTTCTGTAGCTATAAAAGTAATGATTTTCCAATGCTTCAAAACGTTATATATGTATGTACCTATAACAAAAAATGGATTAAAAGGGAGGTGCTGTATGTATTAAGAATAATTGTGCCACAACCATTTAAATTGATAATTATTTTCAAATTGTGCCGACATTACTGTCATTAAAAGAAAGAACTCCGATAATAATGCGAAACTTAAATCCACCGAAGCTGTGTAACGTTACCAGACTAACGATTAAAAAAATGATGCCTAAAGCAAAAATTATCAGTGGTAGGTTTAAGGGAGAAATAGTCTTAATCCCGCGAATACTGATGATTTCATCCGAATTACCCTTTGAATTTAAGCAACTACAATTTCCTTAGTGTCTTGCTTTCGCAATCACCATTATAAGGCACTAGGGGAATCCCTGACTATCGTTGGTTTATTTGTAGAAAAAAAAATGCTTTTCACACATACAGATGTATTTTGTTAGCGCAGCAACGCGCGCCGGGTAACTGCTAGTATTATCATATAAATGGCCTGGAGGCTTAACCATTGACTATAACAATAGTGTTATATAGTCAATGGCTTAACCATACATTAATAATTTATAAGAGTCTAATATAGTAGGGTTCCTAAATGGCTATACTGCTCACCTGCCAAGTAATCAAAAGTTTAGTGGCACACCCAGGGGGGGGGGCTTTGGGGGCTTAAGCTCCCCCCCCCCAAGGACCTAAGGTTAACTCTTTATGAGGGTCAGGAGTCAGCTGTATATATGTGAAATGTTCACTAGTTTTTATTTTTAAAATATCGTTAAGTTTAAAGCTATTCTTACGACAGAATTTAAATTAAATACTGCACAGCAAGGAGCACGCGTTTTGTAACGAGTATTTATGCAGACAGACAGAGACAGCACAATGCTCACTTACTTGTCCTTGACGTGCTCGCGCTGTGTGCTGTGTGTAGTTGACCCCGTCCGCCCATAGGTAAAGCTCGGCACTGCCCCCTGAGTGTGTGGGAAACACCCGGTTAGATGTTGGGTCAGTCGTCATGGTCAGGTCCGGCAAACTCTTCGATAGTGTGTGGAGTGTGGGGGGCTCAAGTAAACGGTAAAAACCGGAAAATAGTTCCTATGAGTCAAAATAAAGAGAAAACAAGAATACAACCTTTTACAATTGCTTTGTCAACCAAATATCCACCATTTGTATTTTCTACATCAATATTTTTATATCTAGGTATTCTTCCCACAGAACATAATGAAACTGATTTGTTAGAAAATAGATATAAACCAAGGCTCAATTAATTAACCAGTACAAACATTTGTTTTTAAATGCTGTATATATAAACATATATATATTACTTGGTCCAGTAAAATCTTTTTTAAATGGCTGCCATTTTAATATTCGTAATTTAAATTACTAAAAAATTGTTGATTATGATATTAGGCTAATTATGAAAAAATTTAAAGTACACTTTTATTTAGTATTTCAATTTCTTATCAAACAACACCATATTCAAAAAGATCCAATAAAAATAGCTGAAACCTTATAAGTTTTAGTTATAAAATAAAGGCAAAAGGAGGTGACTGCAAAGTGAGGTATTCTACCTCATTTTATAACCAAACCCCCACTGCAGCAAACCTGCAGACTAAGCGAATTTCAATTTGCTAAATCTTTTACTAAAATATTTCCATAAACAAGACATATAGTTATTTCCCATTTCAATAACATTAGATTTAACGAGTATCTATATATTTGGTGCTAACGGGAAGGTAAAAAGTGTTTTTTCCACCAAATGTCAAGTATATAGGATTAAAAAAATAAATGTACCAAAAACCCCTAACCGAAATAAAACTGTTGTAGGTTGCTTGTACTGTATGGATGTACAGTATGTTGAACAAATTTTGTACATTTATTTTTTTGGTTAGGGTTCATCATACACTACAAATCATAGACACTATTGAACCTCCAAATATGTAATTCTTAAAACACATGGCTCACTTACTCTACAGATCATAGTCTATACGAGCCTCGTAAATAATATTGAAGGTTCACTTACTCTACAGATCATAGTCCCTATGAGCCTCGAGTCTTATATTTAAAAATACAGTAGGAAGGTTCACTTACTCTACAGATCATAGTGCCTATGAGCAAAGCGTATGAATTGAAGGGTTGAGTGGATGAAGGGGGCAAGTAAAAATTTTGTAAATATTGAGTTAGGTGCATGGATGAAGGGTGTAAGTGATGCTCTATTTAGGACACTGGCTCCCATAGTACTTTGATAATAACAAAAGTATAATAACAGAGCAGAGATAAGACTGATAAGCATATAATAAAAGACAGTTATTACTTGCACATTTAAAAAATATTTAGTATTTTTAATATTGTGGTATTTCTTTTGCATAGCTAGCTTTTAGTGTCTATTTTTTGGACAAAATTACAGGCCTGCACATAAAGTCAATGATAAAGACTTTAAGTAAGTTGACTTGTTACATTTAAGTTTATTTTCGTGCAACAACCTTATTTAAATGTACTTTTTATGGTAACATGTTGAATTTATTTTAATCGTTTACATCACTTAACCCCTTATTCCACTACGAAACAATTTTTTTAAGTGGATAAAGGAGGTAAGTAATAGAAAAAATAAAATTTTAATAGTAAGGAACATTTCAATTTTTATTAAGTATTGTGCAAAAAAATTTACTTCTCTGCCCTTCCTAATAGCGGTTTAAGAATTAAGATAATTAAAAAAATTAACAAGTTATAACCTGCAAACTTAAGTCCATTTATCTCAAAAGTAACAAAATGTTACTTACCCCCTTCATCCACTCACCCCTTCAATTATTACATACAATCTTGCACCCGTGCGGTGGAGGGAAAAGAGGAAATAGCTGTCTTGCTAGGTTATCTCACCAGGACTATGCACAGGTCAGTGTTCCCAGAACGCGCTCAATGTTTCTATCGACAACTTTAAAATTGTGAAAAAATTGTGTTTAAGAGAGCGTCTAAGAATAACCCCTTTAGATGTAGCTGTTGTAGGGATGAGCATCGATAGTAGATGTTTTTGAAACATCGATGATGATTTTGGATGAAGTATTTGATCGAAGTATTGAAATTTCAATGTTTCCCATACCTAAATCTTTTTAGTTTTGATAAAAATAATATTGGTCTTTAAAAAAATATAATTTTTTTATGTATTATTTATTCTATTGAAAGGCTGATGAAATATTGAATCAAACTGGACTTAGACAAGTAGTGAGTGAGTGACATAACTATCTACATTTGTGCGGTGCTTGTTCTCATGCTGCCTAAAATCAATTTATATTTGTAATAAATTTCAGTGGCAACGCTCCTGCTTTCCAACATAATAAATTAATACTGATATTTATTTTGTCTTGCAAATGTGAAAGAGAAATTGCCAATCTAGAACCTCTAGCTAGCAGCATAGACCAACCAACGCAATGGTGTTTTTAATCAATGCTCGTAGAATATGCCAATCCGTTAATTAGCTGAGGCAGTACAGAGAACAGACGAAAAACTGAAAAAAATCTATTAACAAAGGTGTTCTCGCTACATCGATGGTATCCCTAAGCTGCCTCATCCATTTCTACGACTCTCTCCAAACTAAAATAGACCTTAGACGAATTGGAGTAAACTGCAAGGTAAAATATATTCATCTGACTCATGACTAAAATCATTGAATATACTGTAGATGTAATTGTTTTATTCATGACGTGAATGTTAAAGTCTGCCATGCAGCTAGCTGTAAATAAATTCCACCATTAACTGTTCCTGAATCACAAAGCATATTTAACATGCTCAAATTAATGCATTATATAGGATGTCATCAAAAGAAGTAAATACTAGGGGGTGATTACTACTAAACACAGTAAATAAACTGTAATTAATCAACTTTTTCTAATAAACTTTTATTAAATTCACATTGTATGAGTCAACAATGAATAAACTTAAACAATTTGTAGGAAAAATACATTAATATACCATTGTTTGTACAAAATATGAATTACTAAACTCTTTACAAGTACAGTAGTTATTAAGTAGGTTATACACATAACAGTACAGTATGAGGAATAGAATACTTAACAGTTGCAACACACATATACAGGGTGGCTGAAAAGTAACTTGCACCCCCCTTTAACTTTTCAACCATTTGAGATATTTGAAATCGGTTTGCGGCAACCTTCTTAGATATGAGGGGCTACAATAATCATGGTAAATTTTGAATATTTTGCCCTTAGGGGTAGCGGGTAGCTCAAAATTTTCAAATGACAAGTATAGTCGAGTTTGGTATCATTTTACAGGTCTTGACAAAACAAACACATTGACATAAAGAAAACCAGAATCGGCTCACTAATAACAAAATGGCGCCCTAAATCCAAATAACCATGAGGGTGGCAAAAAAAATAACTTGCACCCACTTAAACTTTTCAACCATTTGAGATATTTGAAATTGGTTTGGGACAACCTTCTTAGATATAAGGGGCTACAATAATTAAGGTCAATTTTGAATATTTTGCCCTTGCGGGGGTAGGGGGTAGCTCAGAATGTTCAAATAGTAAGTATAGTCGAGTTTGGTACCACTAACATAAGCAAACATATACATAGAAATATAAAATAAAGGAGGTGACTGCAAAGTGAGGTATTCTACCTCATTTTATAACCAAACCCCCACTGCAGCAAACCTGCAGATGAAATAAAAATTTCATTTTGTTCGTTTTACAAATAACATAAAGAAAATAGAAATCGGACCATTAATAACAAAATGGCAGCTAAAAATGATTGAGACAATGGTTATTTAAAGTAATTTTGAACTGCCATTTTGTTACTAATGGTCCGATTTCTATTTACTTTATGTTAATTGTTATGTTTCGTCAAGATCTACAAAATGAAACCAAACCCGACTATACTTGCTATTTGAACATTTTGAGCTACCCCCTACCCCCGCTGGCAAAATTTTCAAAACTGACCATAATTATTGTAGCCCTTCATATCCAAACAAGTTGCCGCAAACCGATTTCAAATATCTCAAATAGTTAAAGAGTTAAGTGGGCAAGTTACTTTTCAGCCACCCTGTATATTTATGTTTTGTATAAGAAATAAATAGCGAGGTAAAAAATATCCTCATCAAAAACATATATAAATTACAGTGTTTTATATAAGGTCAAAGTAGCCAAAAAATGGGCTTTTAGAGGTGTTTCATGGTTTTGTTGATTCTTATCTAACAGTATGATTTGTATAAATTAATAAAATTGAGAAAAAAAGTCAAAATTAAATGTATGCAAAACAATTCTTCATTTACCTTCTCTCTATGGCAGATATCTGATGATTTTTAAAGCCACAGTCTATTAAGGCGGTTTCAACTTGATCAATGAAATAGCATATTAGTATTCTTAGATATCAATACTACTGATACTTATAAATACATCACCCTGATTGGTAAAATGGTAAAATAATCATTACCTTACAACACCCTTTCAGATTTAAATAATACCCCCGCCGCAGCAAACCTGCCGACTAAGCGAATTTCCATTTGTCTGAATTGATTTTCAGTTAAATATATTTTAATATAACATTAGGTTTAACGAGTACCTAGGTTTGCTGCTACAAGGAAACTAATAAAGTGTGTTTTTGAGTAAAATATTGATAGCTTAGTACAAAATAAATAAATTTGCCAAGTTTGATCAAAATATATCCATAAACAAGCAAACTACAACATTTGACAATATTCTCCATAAGAATAACATGGGAATTTTAAATTTACAATTTTTTTAATTTTCTCCGTTACTAATAATCGAACAAAAATACTTTTATATACTAAATTATTTGTTTTTTTAAGCTCTTTAAAAAGGTCAAAAGAGAAATCGGGAAATTTTGTGTTTTGAGGGTCAAAAGTGAGAAAAACCAATTTTTACCCCATAAAACCCCCCGTAAAGCCCCGTTCCCATGGTCCGATCATGCTGGTTCGCGAACTCATTCAAGTTTATCCCGCTTTACACCTTTAAACCAAATTTCATCAAAATCGGACAAAAATTACTCAAGTTATCGCGTTCACGGACGTATATATATATATATATATATATAAGTCTATATATATATATATATATATAAGTCTATATATATATATATATATATATATATATACATATATAAAAATTTGAACGAATGGTGTTTTTGGCCTCTGGGGACATCAAAATGAAAAAGTAAATCGGTCCCGGGTCTAGGTCTTACCGTGCCACCTACGGTAATAGCTACTTCCCTATAGGGAAATTCGCTAAAAACAAAGTATTATACAAGTAAAACAAGAAGTTCCAGTTCTACAAGTTGCATTGATCAGTAAAACCCTGGATTGGAGTTAAATGTTAACATAAGATTTATCTTTGATTGATCTTTATTTGTAGGCTACTAATCTTGTATTAATTTATGTTTATTTACAACATTTTATAATTTTTATGACGAGACTGATATCGTGTAATTGTTGAATGGTCAAATACATTCTTGATTCAAAAGTTAATGATAAGTAACAATATATTATGAATTATAGCACTTCATTAGTAGAATGGAACAATGAAACCAAATCATAACTACTTGCAGGGCTGGCCTAGTTATTAAATTATCCAAGGGCATACACCCTTTGATCTTTTAAATATGTTAATAATATGTTTAACCTTTAGTTAAACAGATAAAAATATAAAGATTAAAAATAGATACATTGCCATTCATGATGCAACTGATTTGTTAAGTGGTCAGTGGAATGGATAAAAATTACAAGTCATTAAAAATATATTTTCATAATACCTACAAGTTGTCTATAAATTAAATCTATAGTAAGGAGCTGTTTTGAAAGGATTTTTTTTTCTTTTTTTTGTCCTAGGACGCTAGGCACGAAGCCTGGGATTGTTTTCCACATTACTTCAGGCTAGACCTAGGGGTTGCGGCATTATCACTTAGATAAAATCCATTGGTGAATTGGCGGGGATTGAACCCGGGGCCTCAGGGACTGAAGTCCCGGGCTCTAACCACTACACCAGCTCGCTCCCCATTTTGAAAGGAATGGAGTAAGCCTACAGGTAGTTTATCAGAGAAAATTAGAGTTTTGAGTCAAACAGGTACATACATAATTAGGATCACAAAATATAACACTGAACTTTCATGCTAATCTGACTTCTTTGCAGAGTAGATTGATAAAAAGTGTCAGTTTAAATGTACAATCTATCTACAAATTGGTTGATACATGGGAAAACCAACTGAAGCAGACCATGATGTAGCATTTGACCAGCTAAAGACAGATTTCAAGCCACATAAGCTGCAAAATAAATATTTGTATACACAGAAATTGATCTCTTAGGCCCAGCCCTGTCAAGGTATGCACTGATAAATTTAAAGTATTTATCAAAGTGATCAATGCATTATAAAAGTACAGTACTAAATTACAAATATTACACACAATAAACACAAAGCCAACTGAAGTTCTAAATAAATAAACTTTGTACACTTTAACGTTACAAACAATAACTTAAAACTAATGGAGTATAAATGTCTCAAAAAAAGAATCTTTTGTCATGTACCGTAGACTCCCATAAAAAAAAATGCACTCTGGAAAATCTGGACTGGTAAAATGGAATATTAACTTAAATTAACTGATTAAATAACAAATTTGTAAGACGATATTTTGCCAGTTTCCTGCCTTTAATTTTCTGGAAAAAACCGTTGTTTTTTATTTTTTATTTTCTGTAACGAACAAATAAAATTACTTATGTAGCTTTTTTGTAACTGTAGACACTCTTTATAATGCCCTCGGTTGTATGGTTTGTGAAGATAAGTTGGGCTTTGCTAATTAATGCATTGCATTGTATGCAGTGTTGAATTGTTTAATACTACACTTACAGGGCGACAGCAATAGTAGCCTTTTATCTGCCGTTACCATCATTCTGAAGGATGCATGGTTAAGTTATGACTGACTCTAGAAAAACTGATTTAGTGGAATCCTGATTAACTGTCAGCCTTACTTGTATTGGACTTTGAGAGTCTAAGGTATATGTTTAACACAACTACCTATTAAGGACAGATTTTAACAAATTGTCATTTTAAGCAAATTAAATCTATATTATGTGTCAGTTTCAAATTGCACGGAAACTTGGGTTCTTTTCTTAAGTTACTGAGATAGTACAAAATTAAAACCTAGTTTTTTGCTACATACCTACAATAGTACTAAATTCCATATTACGATAGCTTGCTAAATGAAAGTTAATTTAATCTTTTGAGACCCAGGAATTCCCCAATTGATTGAGAGTAGGGGATAGTAAATGTATTTAGAGTAAGGGAAAATCAAGAGCTTGGGAAACAGGTTTCTTTGATATCAGCTGTCATTGAAATACTTTATGTATGGAGTTATGAAATAGTTATTTGTGTAACTAGTGGTGAAAGTGGCACTTTGCTGCACACGAGAGCAATGTTTACACACGAGCCACAGGCGAGTGCGAAATGATGTCGAGTGCAGCAAAGGCACTCCGCTATTTTTCCTCGGCAAGAAATGTGCTCCGCGTTTTGAGAATATAGTTCCGTATGTTTTTGTAATTTGAAGTGGTTTCCGCACCTAAAAAAAATGCGGTAAAGGTATTTTCTTGTTTATTAAGATCGTAGGAATGTTTTAAAAACGTTTAAAAGAAAAGTCCAGAAAGTTCAGAAATACCAAAACTATAAACACGAAATGACAGGTTAAATCGTAGTTATAATAGTCAATCAGCTGTTCATAGTATTATTATCTTTTAAGTGTTGCCAACCTATTTCCAAGCGTACACAGATTACGTGCATAATAGAACCACGCTGTTTTGTGTTGTTTCGATAGAATCCTGATGTGCGACAAAGTATAAACCGTACGACAAAGTATAAACCGTACGGCAAAGTATAAATATGCAGCAATTAGCAGCTTTATGTACTATAAACAGTACAAGGAAGCCAACTTTGTCGGGTGACTGTAGGAAAAAGAAATTTTTTGAAGTAAAAGAAAACTAGGTTGATTTTAAAGCTACTCGAAGAAATGTTATGTTTTCCATCAAAACGTATAAGACTTAAAGATAACTATTCTATCACATACAAGTGTAATGTTTTTGTTAGTCTTTACAGGAGAATACACAATCAATCACTGCTATCTGGAGTAGAAGAAGAAGAAACACTCTCTTCCACCCTCTTTTGTGTCAGTCGGTTGTAAATGTCTCTCAGTCGATGTAAAAGTTGTCCGTACTGATAGACTCCTCGTCTCTCACCAAAGGGATCCTAGAGAATAATAAATAATAACCAGTGATGTTAGCGGATCAATTATTTGTGACAAGTAAGGTAGGATAGTTTAAAACACATTTGACAGATTCGACTAAATGTGTTACAGTTTATGCAGGACAAATTTTAAGAACCAATAACAAAACTATACTATTGTTAAGCTCCAGTCACAATACAAGCTGTGAGTGGCAGAGCCTAGGAGGGTTAAGATTAAGGAGAGGGCACAAGAATAGGGATATACATGTTACGGTGAAGCCAGCTTTAGCAGAACACTAGAGGGGCACGCGGAGCTGTAGAGTGACAAAAAGCTGCCTTTATAACATGGGAGAGATAGGCAAAAAAGCGATGCACACGGTTTCAAATTAAAATTCCCGCTAAACTAAAACAAATGTGTTATTCACTGATGGCATTCTTAAAGTAAATTAAATTTCCTATCAAATTATGTAAATATTTTCTGTGAAAACTATTATTTATTAATTTATGATATAAATTAATAACTGTGGCGAAATGCGCATCAGGTATAAAAAATATCATCAAGAAGAAGAAGGCAACAAAAACCAAAAAGGTAATATTATTTGTTATTTACTATTGAAGATCAAGTTACTTTTATGATCTAGGCTATCTATACAAATTAACAATTTATGTGTTCCTTCAGAGTTTTTCGAAATAATATATATACATTTATTTTAGTCCAGTGCATTACATATTAATTTATTGAGTATATCCAGTAAGGTCATGACCCGGACAAAATTGATAACAGGCTGAAAATTGGTTGAAACGTTCAGAACAATGTCCTGAGTGGCCCACACAAAGTCCCAAGAAATCCCAGTTGGGGAACAGCCGCCATCTTGGAAATTTAGATTTTTTGCTATATCATTTGAAATAATTGTCTGAAAGGCCTTATTTATGTCTCAAATTAAATGTTTTGGACTCATGTATGTGGGTAATATATAATTAAATTTTGAGTTAATACGTTCTAAGCATACATTTTATTTATATTAACCTTAAAATAATATCCATAACAATGATATAAATTTACAAAATATTTACAAAATGAAGCTTTTTCTCTTTTTCCATAATGGACTTGTTAAAACCATTAACCCTTTTGAAATTTCTTGCAACCCACTAACTATGCTTAGTCATTGGAATTGGTTAAATATAATGCTGATAGCCTATATCTAAATTATGTGGTAACAGCTGATTAAATGAGTAGCTAGTATGAGAAGAGTTAAAGTCAGCTGTAGTCAACCAGAAAATACCCCTCACAACCAACACAAAACGCTTTCTTTGAGATTGTTATAGTTTTAGTTGAAATATCATGGAAGGAACTATATGGCATTGACATAATACGTCAGTGTATGGTAAAACACGTAATGATGGAGTTCCTGACTTAATCAAACACTCGAACAGTGTAGTGGTGCATGTTAACTGTATAAAAGGAATACACCTGTCGCATTGCCCTGATGCCCTGTGACATGCATGTACTACCTGTTAAGCGAAATGTCCGCACGTTACTCGGTGAATTCAACTTCAAACGTCAATGTATGTTTTGTGAACAAGACATTAACTCTAAAGAACTTAAGCATCCAGAACGCCAAGTGCCGTATTAGTCCACTGTCAAATGTACACCCGTGTGCTCCTTGATGAGGCAGGTGTGGGAGTAGTCTTAATCTCTTTGTTTGACCTTTGAGAAATACAATTTCGATGGTGGCACTCTTGAAAATTGTGCGTTTGAACGCTGTGGGTAAAAAACAAAATGGCCGCCATTTAAAATGTTTAAAGTCAAATTCCATGAAAACCAGCTATTAAAATAAAGTTTTGCAACACATTATTTAAAGTCCTTTTTATTCCAAATCGAATGACACTTTATTTGCGAAAATCGGATAATAAATAAAAAAGTTATTTAACTTTTGTTATTAATGCTAATTATCAAAATGGCAGTCATTTTAACACCACAAAGTTAAGTTCCATAGAAACTAGTGACAAAAACATTATAAAAGTTACATAACTTTTTTTATTTATTATCCGATTTTCGCAAATAAAGTGTCGTTCGATTTGTAATAAAAAGGAAAGGACTTTACATATTGTGTTTCAAAGTTTTGTTTTAATTGCTGGTTTTCATGGAATTTGACTTTAAAAACTTTTAATGGCCGCCATTTTGAAATTCGATGAGCCTAATCAAAGATTTTTTCGGAGAATGTTAATGGTTTATACTTAAAGTTTATACCAAGTTTCATAAAAATATCTTCAAGGGCTATTGAGTTATGAGTTATTTTCAAAAAATTCAAAATGGCGGATTACGGCTAAACTAAGCCGAAATCGAAACAAATTTATACAACATTTTTGACTTATTTTTGCACATAGAATCTGAATCTGCACAGTCCACAACGCTTTACTGAAACACCCTTTATTACTTTTTGAAATATTTAACTGTCCTGGGACATTACATCAACCCTGATTAATTTTATTTATGAAAAATATAAAATTATGTTTTATGAAATAATGGTTGATCCTACATAAAAACTGTAATCATATTTTTTGTGCAGATTTAAAATAGCTACATTTTGGTATCAACAATTCTTTTGTAACCCTAACGGTTACTGATATAAGTAAGAAAACAAGTTTGCGATGGCGGCCATTTTGTTTTTTACCATTCGGCGTTCAAACGCACAATTTTCAAGAGTGCCACCATCGAAATTGTATTTCTCCAAGGTCAAACGAAGAGATTAAGACTACTCCCACACCTGCCTCATGAAGGAGCACACGGGAGCCTGTATATGTACATTTGACAGGGGACTATATAGTGTCGTTACAACGCTTAATTTTGTTTCATCCGTAAAGACTATGGCTTTGCAGCGTTCTGACACTTGGGCAGACAAAGGAATGTTGAGAGTCAATACCAAAATTGACCTAGTCGCCAGTAAGGCTCGATACCATCGTGCATGTTATACACACTTCAGTCGTCCAGAAACATTTCCGCCTACTTTACACTAATTTCAGGTAACGCTGGGTCCCCAGAAAACTCAGTGAAGAAAGAAGCTTTTGAGGTACTCTGTGAATATTTGGAAAATAATGACGAATGCTAGTTCTCCTTTTGGGAGTTAATCGAGTTCATGAAATCCTACGCTCCACATGAACCTACATACAGCGAAAAACACCTGAAAAGAAAGCTACAAAACCATTTTTGTGACCAGTTTGTCATTGCTGAACAAATTGGAAAGCCAAACGTTCTTTGTTTTACAGGGACAGCCTACAATATTTTATCATCGAATTGGTACACTGATAAGAACAGCAATTCTGAGAAAGAAAATATGAGAATAGTAGAGACTGCAGCAAAGATTATCCGACATGAGATCAGGTACCGAGTTTACGATTGCTCTGTATAACCAACCAAAGAAAACATTTCATCAGGAAGCAAAGATATGTTACCAAAGACATTGAAAATAATGATAAGAACAATTATACAAACACGAAAGTCATTTAAAGATGATAAGGCTTTAAAGGCAACTAATATCGCTCATGCAATTATTGCTGCAGCTCCATTTTCACACACTTTTACCAGTTTTTCACGGCGGTTAAAATTCACGCATAATTCCCAATTTTTTCGGAATTCCCGGTCGCTGACAACCCTAGACACTATTCAGCTTAAGTTAATTATAATGTCATTAACGCAGCTGGCACAAAACCTATAGAACGCAGTATGCGTGGGGGGAGAGTAGGGCTGCCTCTCACCTCTTCAGTACGGCCGCGCTGGCTTCAATGAAACTCCGGCGTGTGTACTCCTTAATGTTTAATCCTCCTAGGGCAGAGCGACGACGCTGACAATAATTTTTGTGTATGACAATACATGCAGGCAGCAAACATTACATTTTTAAATGCCCCAATTACCACTCCACATTCTGTCACTTAGCTCGCAATGTGTCACATGTACCAGCTTACTGAAAAATGCAAAGACGCAAACAGGCCAAGTTTGTGAGAAAGTTAAGTGATACGGAAACCGAAGTAGAAATAACTTTGTTCATCCCTTCCCTTAGCCTACGAAACAAATGAAGGTACACACAAAACCTGCCTCTGCACTTGACGAACCATCTTTGTCACATCTAAAAAGGCACTGCTACGTTTGACAAGTCGTTCTCGTAATGATGCAACACTGAAGGTGGTGGGTGGCATCTACCAATGAATAAGTGTACTATTCCGAGCTAGGACTGTAGCACATTGGCCTTTAGTTTCTAATTCTTTTATAGCTGTTCCCGATTATAGTGAGTACGACAGAGACAGATGTATTGTTTTCAAACATGAAAACCATTATAGGTTGATACTATGTTAGGTTGTGAACTCCTACGAGAAACATTTAGCTGTGAATTGGATCTTTTAAATTCCAGTTAATAACGCTCTGGTTATTTTTTGAATTTTCCATAACATTCTCAAATATTGGGTGTACAAATATTGACAGATTACTAGCACTAAGACTGATGACTAACACCAAAGAGAATAGTTTGGCTCTTTTTGAATAAAAAAACAATCATAGCAGATTTCAGTGGATATTAAAATTAATACCGCCTCGAAGAGTTAGCCATGGGTAACAAAATTACCTATCCAGTATTTTTCATATATTCAAGCGTTGATGTAAATTTAAAGATGTTGCCTAACCTACTAACTCGCCTGTAATAATTTTTGTTGTGTTGGCGTATTTAAAATTATTGTTTTCTTTGTTTAGCGTAAAATATGATTTAAATTATTCGCTGGTTTGTGCAAACCCATTTGAGGGTAAACACATTAAGAGATATATAATGTACTGGTCTTATAACTTCTTTGGTTTCTAGACCCAAGGTGTATCTTTTGTTTTTGTTTACATATCATTGATTCCAAATGTTTCAGTGTCCGAATATTTATAGTATTTTTAAACTGGACAAGGAGGTAAAGTGGAGTCTAAACAGCAAATACTTACATTCATTGTAGTGCCTGTGAGCCTGTTTTTGCTCTGTGCGAGGGTTTCGTAAGACTCAAAGAACTGCAGAAAGCTCTTCTCCATAGCTTCGATCAGAGGAGCTGGCATGTTGATGGCAAAGTCATTGTCCAACATACCAATGACAGCTACTCTTAGCGTCTCGTGTTGAATTATCTCATTGTACCGGGCTACATCTCCAGGTACTCTTTCCTAAAAGATCCAACTCATTAGAAAAACCTCGTATGTACCATTTGCTGTTACATTTTTGAAGTAAAAAAGTTTCAGAAAATCCTGTATAAAAATTAATTATTATTTAACACTAATACCGAAACCCTACACAGGCTGACGCTAACCGAAACCCCCGGTCTGTGAGACCTCATTTGAAGATAATGGACCTCGCTTAGAAACACACAAACCGAAACACTGGGCCTGAGAGACCCCGCTTTAAAATACACTAACGCTGGGCTTCTGAGACGGGCATGTTATGAACAGACAACCTGTCAAGGTCACGGCACCCACGCAAAATGAACAAACAATATATCAACAGGTATGAGATGAAAAGGGGGGAAGGTATTGGGGGAATGGAATTCCCCATGTAGACAGTGTTGCCAACATGCGTTTGTGAAAATTCCCGTGGGCCTGTCAGACTGGGGTTTCGGTAAAAGTGTTAAAATGCAATTATATGTTTTGGTAAAAGTTGTTCTTTTAGATACAGGGTGAGGCAGTGAGAGCACCCCGATTTTCTTTCGTTGAAACATCATAAGCAAAGCAACAAAGAATGAACAGCTGTGCTTATAACATAAATCAAACTATGCAATTTTAGTGAACATTGTGCCTGAGGGTTTTAACACTGAGATTTTGATGTAGGAACCTATTTTAAAAATAGTGATTATTATGCAAACACCCAGAGATTGTTTGGACCACATTCCATACTTGGTCAATACGGCGCTGTTCCAGATTGGAAAACTATAGGGAACTGGGTAAAATGATTTTGGATAACAGCTTAAACCATAAAAATAATCGGTGGGTGCCGCAAAACTCTTTGTACACCAGCAAATGTTGAAAGAGTGTGAGTCGCAGAAACTTAAAGTCCAAAGAGGTTTGCCAGAATGCTTTCGTTGTTGGAAGCTTTACGTTGGCTCTTTGCTGTCTTCTCCCTATAAGCTACTTGAAATTTAAGGTTTTTTCAAAGTTGCCCTAGAGATTTTCTTGAATTTCCAAGAAACTAAAGTGATTCCTGAAGAAATGTTGGAAGAAGTTTTCAATGGCATTTTCAAGTGACTGAAAAGGAATGTCAAGTAGGATAAGGACGTCACATAAAGGATTTTGTTTTCAAGAAATGGAAAAATTACTTTGTTAAGTTAAAATGGCAAAAGATAAGCTGTGTTTTGATGTGCTATTTATATGTATAAGGGTAAATAGTATTGAATTTGTTCTATTTATAAATTGGGGCGCTTTCATTGCCCCTCCCTGTATAAATAAAAATACATACAAATAGTTTTTCAGTAGCCTATTTCATAACAATTAAATATTTAGTTTATTATTAAGATTTGTGATGAGTATTATGATGTATATTATTAAAACTTACAATTGCATATATATAAAAAAAAGTGTTTTTCACACTTATTAAATTATACTTAGGCCTAAATGGAGAAAATCTTAATAAAAATATTAGATAGTGTCTAATTTAAAATATATTTATTTCTGCTATGACTATCATTTTGCAGTGTGCTAAATTATGAATACACCATTATCTTATCAGATCAAACATAACTGTACTTAAATTATCGTATTCTACTAGTAATAAGAATGAATCTTTATCTGTACAAAAATAAAACTTCACCAATAATAAATTCAGTACATGTTACAGTTAGAAAGGTAACCTTTTTTTCAATCCAAGATAACTTGACAGAAATTAAGCACATTATCGTACTTTCAGGAAGACTTACATTCAATTAGCAGTATATTCTCCTGAATATAAACCTCACCTCAAGTTGTCAATATTAATTTTTTTTCAATCAATATTGATGTGAACCAATATTTTACATAATTACAGGAGACTCAAGATAGCTCAAATTCAAACCCAAGCAATCGTGTAGAGTGTAGACATCACCATCCTCTCCCGCGATCGCGGCAAAATTCTGATTATCTCCTGCAACCAAGAAGACATCAATATCGACTCCCGCAGTTATGGAAACGTCATTGTCGTCTTACGAGACCACGGCAAATTCATGAACATCTCCTGCGGCCATCTAAACATCATCATCGCCTCCCTTTGTCACGGAAAGGTGATCCTCGTATTGTGCGATCGCGACAAAATCATGAATTTTGAGATTAGATTTTACATGGTCCATAAAATTTCCGTATGAGACAACAAAATAAAGACAAAATCCTGACTTTTTCAAGACCATTATGATATTCAATACTGATTTCCGGCTTTCTAATTCTTGTTTTTCCCGACTACTAGACAAAATGTTTCAAAGCTTCGAACTTGTCAAAATAGCAATTTTAAAAAACCATAAGTAGGCCTATATACAAACATTTAGATAGCACTGTCATGATAATACTAAATCAATACATTACAGCGAGGGGTTGGTAGCAGACTTTGAACAACCCCGCGCCACGTGACACAACAAAAACTGGTGCATAAACCCACTCCACAGTTGAATATTACAGTGTTAGGAAAATGCCCTTGCCATAAGATAAATACATGCACTAGACAACTCGGATGAAATTCAAAATCAAGCAGCCCTATACAATCGCATAATTCGGCAGCTAGGAAAACCCGCCTTTACTCAAGACTTAGAAGTGATTGGTAAGTAAACGCCATATAGAAACACTGAATTCATGTGTTTTCAATACAATTCAAATGAAAGGTTGATTTTTAAATCTTCAAACCCTACATTAAAAACGTTTTATTAAATGATTAAAATTTTTGTTCTGATCCCTTGGCATTTGACTTATCCAAGATCCCTGCGTTTTGATTGGCCAAATGAGAAGCTCACCCTCTCAAATCCTGGTTCATTGTGGTAAGGCTTGTCGGTGAGAAGACTTTGTATGGAGATGAGGACGCTAGAGAGGGTCTGTGCTGGACTCCAAGCTGGTCCACTCCAAGTCCTACAACATGGACAGTATAGGCTACAGGTTTCTGTTTCAGAAAGTCCAGCTACTTAAAAAAAATTCTATTTAACCCTTCAATGTGGTTTGATGAGCCTACTTCATCACACATAAAAAGACTTTGCCACGATTTGACGAGACAATGTCGTCATTACGCGTCCTAGTAGGTGGTGGCATATGACGACGAATTAGGTACGGTAGGCTAACTATATCGAACTAGGACTGTATACAAAAAATTGTCCGATAGTTGCTCAATCTTTTACTGCTGTTCCCGATCGTAGCGAGTGCGACAGAGTTAGAGGTAGGTACTGTTTACATTCATAATAGGCCTAACTATGAAAGTTTCTTATTTTGGAAGGACATGAACCCTCTAGAGAACTATTTAGTTGTGAATATGGACCTAAAACTCCAGTTGATAAACCCCCCCCCCCCTCCCAGGTGTTTGGAATTCTATTTAAAAAGAATTTTATCCTAGCAAGCACTATTACTTATGCCAAACATCATCAAAGGGTATAACGAGAAAAATACCTTCCTTATCAGCATCTGACGGGAGTTAAAAAATCCTGTCTTGAAGGGATAAATCTTAAATCAATAATCTAAGTTTGATCATTGAACTTGGTACAGACAAGTAAGCTGTTGGCTCAAGTAGGCTATTGCAAGACCTTCACCGTATCTTTTCACAAAAATATGTAACTTAATCCTCAATACGTATAACTTACCAATATTTTAAAACGTTTAGGCTTCTAAAGTGAATAAATTGGTCAACTCTCGAGTAGATACTCTCTCTGAGGTCAATGTTATCACGGCAAATTAGGATGGTGGTTTAGGCTAAGAAGTGATAACAGATTAAAATACTTACTTTACGAAATTAGGGTATGGACAACTCACCCTAAAATACTGAGACACACTTTTCCACACTTGTAAAGATTCGGATTGAATCTAACTTTATTTCCACCAGTTGTCATTAGACGTACTTTGGGAGGCCTGATCGGATAATCAGGTGGGAATCGGAGGATGAAATAGAAAAACCCTCCTTCATAAGGAGTATCAAAAGCTCCTGTGATGAGAGCATGGACAACAGTCATATTTTGATCATCAGGCACGACTAGAATACCTGGAGGTGGTTCGTGGTAGATAGCCATCATATCCCTAAAACAAATACACAATAGGCTAATGTGTTGTAATTCTAATCATTGGAAATTTTAGCCTACTCTAATTACATTAGGCCTAACAAAAAGCTAAGATTAAAAACTGACAGATGATGTGTAAAACATTGGTAGAAGGATTAGGCCTACCGGTAGCCTAGCCTATATTCATGTTGCATTCTACATAAGCCATGAACCAGAGATAGACCCAGACAAAACTGATAGGTAACCTTAAGACTGAATTCTTGAGGAATATCTACTTTTCCCAGGCAAAGATGGGTGCTCAACTTAAATCTATGAACGAGAGTGACTTAGGTTATCATTAGCTAAGGTTATGATTTAGCTTCTTACCTCTTAATCCTTAACAAACATGAGGGCGGTGGATTTCCTTCCTCGTCATTAAAGGGGGCTAGTGGATTCCAATCAGCACTACTTGGTACAAGGTTTTGTGCTAATAATTCATCCAAATTGTCAATATTTGAAGGCTGAGGAAGACTATCCGAACCGGGAATTGTGGTCACTGCTGGTGGACTGTCTTGCAAATACGTCAAGGGAGTAATCCCTTGTGCTTCGATTTCCTCAAGATTGAAAAAATGCATCATATTGCATCTATTGTATCACAACGCACGAGCTTAGAGAAATATGGGGTACAGTTTCTTAACGGGGCTACGCCAATATTGATTGAAACTATCGAATCGAAAATATTGATTAATAATCGATATTTTTAAATATATCTATTATAAAATAAAACTATCATAACCTAACCTAACCAACCAAACTTGCTGGAAATATGCCTGGCAGCAATTAAATAGGTAAGCCCCTACCTAAAGTAGGCCTAAAATCACAACAGCGCAGCGCTGGGACAGAATATCATGGAAATTAGTAAGCCACAAGTAAATTCACGTCTTGTTTCTTTCAACACAACATCTATTAAGGTCTACTAACTACCTAAAGCTTATCAAGTTAAGTTATACAGTTAGTAACTGGTATTCCGAAAAGTAATAATTTATTAGACCACAACAACAAGCAGGTCACTTTATCTGATTCTTCTATTCTGACAGTTCGAGTTCAGTTGTAATGTTCTGTCTGAGTGAGTTTAGTGTTCAGTTCAGTTCAGTGTAAGTGTAGTAAAGTTAGTTAGTAGTAGTGTAGTGAGTGAGTGAGAGACTTCACTGTGCGCACTTCGACTCTCGTCTCGACTCTTCGACTCGACTTCACTTCAACTTCAGTCTTTTTTCCTTCTATTTTGTCAAAAATGGCTGGCTTTGATCTGTAATAACAATGCAGCCGCGTGGTTCAATATTTTACACATATCTTTTTCATTTTGGTTACTTCCTTCGAGTTAGTATTGTCATCTCAAATGAACAGTTTGTTAGTTGCATGGTTATACAATTGCCAATAGTATGTTTTTGTTAACATAGTTAATATTCACATGGTCATTATTATTTTGTAATTTGTTTTTCAAAAACATTGGGATATTTATAATGGTAAGATGGGATTTTGAGGAAGGTCAGGGTTGAGTGTCTTCACTGCTTGGGGTCTATCAAGCAGACTTTCCTAACCCGAAAGAGGATAGGACCGTGGAATGAAGAATCCACCAGTCAGGAACACACGGGAGAAACATTTAGGTTTGTTTTGAGTGTGTCAGTTGGGTGTCAGTGTGTTTTTTGTATTCTCTAAAGAGGTCTTTTGATCATGCGAAGGAATGCGTTTAACAATTAGTATATCTCTAGGTCTTTGGTCTTCATTAGATCTGTCAAAGTGATAACTTGTCCATACTTCTTGTCGGTTATCTTTGTATTATTTTTTTAAAGAATATGCTACTCTTGCGTAACTATGCTGTGGACATTCTAGTAATATGTGTTCTATTGTTTCAACATTGTTATCCGTGCAGTCATCCAACGTGGTGTGAAATACTTTTTGATTTTATGTAGGCTATTGTTTACGTTTGCGTGTCCAAATCTAGCTCTAAATATGCTAATAAGATCGTATCAATTCATTTTAGTGTTTCTAAACCAGGGGATCTTTTTGTACTCATTTTGGATTTTTTGTACCATTTTCCTTGTTTATTTCCAGGAGAGTTTTATTATGTAATTTTACGAGATAGGATTACCTGTGGGTTTTAAAATCCTCGGTTGGTATTTGTATGTCTTGTAAGGAGATTCCTTCTGATATTGCTTTTTTTGCTAATTTATCAACTAACTCGTTGTTAGTCATTGTCATAAAGCAATGTCCTGGTATCCATTTGAAGATTATATTTTTCTCACATTCAATAGAAAGATAAATAATTTTTGACGTTAATCTGTTAATCTTGCAGCAAAGTACACAAACATTTACTTGATTATGTAAATTTCCTAATATTATCCAAACAAGACGATTGAAATTTTAAGACATGTGTATAACAATCATGTTGGTGACGTTTCATTTAGCCAATTATTTAGAAATCCCTTCCTCTGATGTTGGGATAAAACTAAATATGGCTTTTTAATAATAGACAAGGGAAGACTAAAGATTAATGACAACTATAGATTTATGTTTGATAAATTTTATAATGGCCAAAACTAAGAGTATTGATGCCATCTTCCAGAATAAACCTCTTGTCATCATCAAAAGATAGCACTTTTTTATTCATTGTTAAGGTTTTAAGGTGGTGGTTTGTAGATTTAATTCTTGTGACAGCATCATAGTAATCTTGCCCAATTGCAAGACAGTTTAATAATGTAGGTGTCTATGGAGATGTTTAACAATTAATTAGCACCCTACTCACTTCACTTTCTTAACCTCTAAGGTTGGATTGTCTTCTTCTTCTAACCATTTTAGAGGAATAAGAATATAACTTTGGCCTTAAACCAAAATATTCATACATAATATGACCATCTAGTTCGTCTTTAATCTTACCAAATCTTTAACGTTATTTTACATGGGTACCATTTATTAAATAAATTCAACAGTTTCATTTGTATGTCAATGCGTTGTAACGTAATGTCGGTGTTGGCAAAGGTTACACACTCCATGCACTGCTTTATTGTTTAAAAATACTTATATCTCGAAAACAGCTTGAAATACAGCAAAACGGTTAAAATGCCAGCCTACTAAATGGGTTTCAAAACTATTCTAGAATTCTGGCAATAAATATATTTTAACTTTAATAGATTCATTTTCTAAAAAAGCCTATGCTGTTCCATTAAAGAATAAGACAGGGTTGGTGGTTACAGAAGCCATTAAGACCATTCTACCAAAGGGGGTAAAAAACATTCAATCTGACAATGGGAAAGAATATTTTAATAAACATTTTAGCAAACTAATGAAAAAATTAAATATTATTCATTATCATACTTTTTCTACAACTAAGGGTGCAATTGTGGATCGTTTCCAGAGAACTTTAAAGAATTGGTTATATAGGGAATTTAGTGCTCAGGGGAGTTATAAATGGTTGGATTTACTTCCAAAGTTAATTAGAAAATATAATAATAAGATGCATAAGAATGAAGCATAACCAAGTGAGTGTTAAGAATAGTAAATATGTGCTTGATAGGTTGACTTCTAAAGCGCAAGTTAAAAAGCCAAGATATAAGGTGGGTGACAGCGTAAGGATTTCCAGGTATAAACACGTGTTTAGTAAAGGTTATACCCCAAATTGGACAGGGAAGCTATTTACAATAGCAGAAGTTAAGCATACAAAGCCTGTGACTTATATTTTAAAAGATATGAAAATGGCAATGTAATCAGAGGAGGATTCTATACAGAGGAGTTGTTAAAGACCAAGTATCAAGACATGTATTTGGTAGAGAAGGTGATTAGGAGAAAGGGTGATTTGTTGTATGTAAAATGGCTTGGGTTCCCAAGTAGCCAGAACTCATGGATTTGCGCAAAGGATGCCTAAAGGTAGCGGCATTTCACCGCGTCACCACTGGGGACGAGAAGCGAGAAGCGGGGAGCATGTCCATGCCCTCGGCCGGTATCGCGCTCGAGTTCTTGTGCAAACCTCGCACTGTCAAGTTGATGATTTTGAAAATATATATGGGAATTGATAGGACTTTATGGAGTTGTACAATAGTATGGAACATTTATATAGGGGTGTATAGGCCGTGGGCAGGAATTAAAAAAAGTGGCTAAAAAAGCCCACCATGTTATTCTTATAGGAAAAACGCTCAAAGTGACGCTCAAAACAAAAACACTTCCTCCTATTGCATCTACTTAAGACCTAAATGGGAATTATAAGTCTCCCGTTTCTCCCCGTCTACCTGAGGAATCCGCTGTGGCAGTTTCAGTTTTTCTACCCGTCTCGAAAACACCCTTATAATCCTTCCAAATTTATTTGGCAGTTTCGGTATGGGCCCAGAAAACATACTACTGTATGTTTTCTGTGGTATGGGCTATGATCATAAAACGGCGTGGCAGTTTCGGTGTCCGCCTTATGACGACATAGGATCACTGACGGACAGGCAATATAAATCATTTAATTCAATAAATGATCCTGGGCCACTAAGCATAATGATATTTCTATATATTTATAAATGTCAGGTTAAGTGAAGAAAGGGCCATGTGGCCCTAACTTTGCCTGAAAAAATAAACGATTTTATTTAAAGAACAAATTGATAATTTGTATTACCATACAAACATTTGATTTACTCTTGATTTATAATTAGTTTGATACCGGTATTAATTTAAACAAATACTATACTTCAGTCACTAAATGTTACTGGAAGACATATAAATTGTCTTGGTACCGGTAGTAGCTGTAGGTTCGATCGATTCTGGACCGAGGTGAAATTTGGTACAAACGTGTAAACCCACATCTATTCAAATGAGTTCATGAACCAGTATGATCGAACCATGAGAACGGGGTTTTGTGGGGGGTTTTATGAGGGTAAAAATGGGGGTTTCTAAGCTTTACCCTCAAAACATAAAATTTCCTAAACAATTTTGAAGAACTTAAAAAAACAAATAGTTTAGTATATTGAAGTGTTTTTGTGCGGTTATTTTTTACGGAGAAAGTTCAAAAAGTTTAAAATTCCCATGATATTCATATGGAGAACAAGTAAACTGTTTTGGTTTGCTTGTTTATGGATATATTTCAAACCTGGCACATTTATTTACTTTATACTAAGCTATTAATAATATAAAAACACACATTATTACCCTCCAGTAGCAAACCTAGGTACTTGTTAAACATAATTAGTACAAAAAATAGATTTATGTGCAAATCAAATCAGGCAAATGGAAATTCGCTTATTCTGCTGGTTTGCTGTGGCGTGGTTATTTTTATTGCATCTATACCTGCGATTCAGTACTGCAGTACAATACAAAAGTAGTAAGATACTGTTACGTTTACATTGTCTCAGTCGATAAGGCAGTATGTAGTTCTGTTTACGGCCGCAACGTCGCGTCGCACCACTGTCGTCGGAACAACACCCCAACAATCCCAGGAGGAGACCACCCGGACCGCGGTGTTTTGAAGATCGCTCAGTTTTATCAGGTGCTTTTTTCGGTGCGGAAAGTATCGAGTGTTGTAGTATTTTGAGAGTGTGTCAACATGGATACTGTGGCCTCGGCGTCTCAACAGCCATCGCAGAAACCCAACTCTTCAAATCATACAGGTGGGGATTAAAAAATATAAAGATATACATCTAGTTACAGGTTTGACCAAATTTAGTGTCGCCTAAGAATTTTTATTAAATTCGTATAAAATGACATTTCTTGTATTGTTTACATAGAACGTTTCATTCAATTTTAGTCCAATGAGAATTAATTCAGAAATTAATTCTGAATGGTTTCCACAATACATGTGTGTGTGTCATTGCATTGTAAACATAATTAGTTTCATAGTAGGCATTCCTAATTTCAACATTTGTACAACTAGCAGTTTTTATTTTCAATAGCCATAACAGAATATGGCCCGAAAATCCTAACCAAACCAATACTTTTGTGATCCTGGGTTGACAACCGGTAATCGAGAGATGAAAAATGCAGTTGACATATTTTTCATTGTAGGTTTACTCATTTAAATCTACGGAGTACTGTATGTGTTTTTTTTTTCGAAACAAATGTTAAAGATGACTTTTTTAGGGTCTTGTTATTTTTAACCCTTGTGTTGTTTTCAACATTTCCCACTACATTTCTTTTGATACCTGATAATATAAAATAATAAATATTCGATAAATAAATATTAAATATTATTATATAAATAGTAAATATTCAATACCTTTCTAAGAACTATCTATTTCACAGATACATCTTTCATTTGTCTACATCTATATGCTAGAACCGAAACTTTGCAAAACTTGTTGATTTCCCGGTTACTTACGTTTTACAAATATAACAACAACTGAGTGAATTTTTCTACAAAATGTCTAGTCAATAACTAAACTAGAGAGTTTTTGACCTACTACTAGACTACTTATACTACTACTGGACTACTAGACTGGACTATTGGTCTTGGTGATTCCAATGATCAACAGTTGTATAATGAATAATATGCTATTCTAAATAATTTGTATAGTTCTGTAAGCAAGATTTGTATACCCCATCTAATTTTTAGATTTTTTACTTGCATGTGTAAAAACACAAAATTATTAGAGACAACAAAACAAAATTTTTATTATAATAATAATTTTTAAATAGTAGCCTATTACTGTAATTATAGTTAGCTACTGCCATTTCAGAACTGAACTAATATTTTCAAGATTTCCATTCAAAAGAAAGGATGAATAAAAAGGAATAAATAAATAATTATGAATGAATACAGTTAAATATGTAATATAAGTATGAAGAAGTAAAATAATTTTTTTTCTTTTTAAATGGGGGTTGATCTACTAATTTAACTTAAAGGGATGGGCTTCAGTTTCCAATAAATTACTTCATCCTCAATAGAAGTCAGTTAAAGTGGATTATTTTTAACCGTAGCTTCTAGTTTGGTAGTGGTAAATTATTTACTGGACACAGATTTTCGTCGGTGATAAGTACATTTGTGTACATTAAACAAATGTGTGAACCGTACAACTATTTATTCTAGCATCGTGTATAAATGTGCGTGATATTATTATAGTAAACCCATAGAAAGTCTGTCTTTACAAAGAAATATTATTAAATTCTATTAAAAAAACAAAACGAATTTAAAAAACAACATAAAAAAACGACGCATAGTAAAGAGATTTGTATGGCCTATAAAAACATTAATTTACAAAAACTTATAAATTAGAGTTATGGTTAAAACGATATTTTGAGCGTTAATCCCAATAGTTCTTCAATATATTATGCGTCATCAATAAAGTCTAGCAAGTATTAATCATATGTACGCGTCTACTACTAACACAATCACGTAAACGAAAATAATAAGTATTAATAAAAAAAAATTATTTTAATTCCTCATACTTATATTACATATTTAACTGTATTAATTCATACTTATTTATTTATTCCTTTATATAATCAGCGAACAAAAAATGCATAATTTCCTAAAGGAGATTCATTTTAGAAATACTCCCATGTATTTCATATTTTAAATAAAAAAAAGATATTTTAATATGCATTACCAAAGCCATTTGGGATTATTTGTAAGATAGCTCTAAGAGAGAACTTTTCTAGCGCAGTCTCTTTAACTTCTTACTTGTATCAGGCTATTTTATAAGAGGTCCTTCATTATATGGATCACACTAACATAACCATCGGTTAAAACTGTAGAAAATATTAGACTAGTTGTGCAGTATTGCCTAAATACTAGTAATCTAACCGATTGGCATAACTTAAATTATGCCTAACCAGTTAAAATCTAAAATTAAGGGGCAATTTTAGAAGACCACCTTAAAAAGCCTGTATGGCGAAGCTCCGTAGCAAGAATAGCAAATTACAACATTTATGCTGTGGTTATTTTGAAATTCCCTTAATCATTAAGATTTCTTAAATTCCTTTGATGATATTAAAAAACCAAGATCCCAAGTTTGAAGTGTGTTTTAAAAACCTTATAAATTATGACCAATGTATATAATATCATAGCACATTGGTTGTAGTAATACTCGAATCGTACCCAAACTACTCCATAATTAATTTCTTTCGCGTCCAACTCCTGATCAAATAATATAACACTTCATGTTTACTTTGCACTAGACTCACTTTGATAACTGCCATTGAAAGCCTATAATTGGACATTTAAGTCAAATAAAACCACAAACACTTCGAAAACTTTACTCAGAAGCAGAAAATATACTTATTTTCATAAATATTTACTCGCAAATTAGTAAAATGCAGGTACATACAACATAATTTTATTGATTTGTACTGGATGTTAAGTTAGATAATACGATATTTGAAAAAATAAAAGCTTTCGCAAATGGTTTTAAGTAGTAAACGCCAATTCAATACAAATAATAGTTTTTAGCGAATTTCCCAAATAATAAGCTATTACCGTAGTTCTCATGGTAAGACCTGGATCCGGGACCGATTTAATTTTTCATTTTGAAGTCCCTAGAGGCCAAAAACACCATCCGTTCAAATTCATATATATATATATATATATATATATATATTTATATATGTGTCCATTAGCGCGATAACTCGAGCAAAAATTATCCGATTTTGTTGAAATTTGGTACAATTTTGTAAACCTACGTTTATTCGAACGAGTTCGCGATCCAGCATAATCGGACCATGGGAACGGGGGTTTATAGGGGGTTTTATGGGGTAAAAATGTGTTTTCCCCTTTTTTGACCCTATCAACAAAAAATTTTGCAATTTCTTTCTAAACCATTTTGTAGAACTTAAAAAAAGAAATAATTTAGTATATTGAAGCGCTGTTGTATGCATAATGGTCACGGAGAAAATTCAAAAATAGTGTAATTTAAAATTCCCATGTTATTCTTATGGAGAAAATGAAAATTGTTGTAGTTTACTTATTTACGGATATATTCATAAAATTTGGCAAATTTATTTCTTTCATCCTATACTATTGACGTATGGTCAAAAACACTTTTTACCTTCCCCGTAGCAGCAAACCTAAGCACTCGTTAAATCTAATGTTAATTAAATAGGGAATAAATAAGTATTATTTATGGAAATATTTTAGTAAAAATGTAATCAGACAAGTTGAAATTCGCTTAGTCTGCAGGTTTGCTGCGGCGGGGGTATTTATAGTTTATGTTATCGTAAATAAATCATAGCAAACTCTAAACTTTGTTTCACGCCCGCGATTGTTTTAGTACAGTTGTATAAAGTAATTGTAAGCTGTAAAGACTAAAAGTCAGCTGTTTACATTGTTGCATTTGTATTAAACAAGATGATTAGTTAAGACTAAATTGCACTTTTGGTAGAAATTACCCGTAGACTTCTGAAAATACTTGCAATAATAAATAAACGTGGAACCGTAGATCATTCTTGTTCTCTTATGGATTGGGCGTCCTTATAGATGAACTGTCCGTTATGTATATGTCGCTATTAAACTGTCTTAGTAATGTCAATTTCTGATAAATTTATGGTATGTTTTCATCTGGGTTTTATCACAGAAAACATACTACTGGTAGTATGTTTTCTGTGGTTTTATGTACAGTGCACGTTGATGTTTTTTTATTACTAGTTATTTTATTCCACTTAAAACAATTCAAATAATCTATTTGTACACTATTGTTTTAATTTCTATTACTATAAACACAGGTTAAATTGGTGATAGAAATTTATCTTATACAAGTGAAAAACATTTATTTGACATCAGCGTACACAAACGCAACCGGAAACGTAACTCTTAAAACCACAACAGCCTATTCAGGCTCTAAATCGAGATTAGAAGTCTACTTGCACTATTCAAACTTAATGGTTCGCTTTAGTTCTGCCATTAAGTAGTTACTTTAAGTACAAGAGTTACTTAGCTGAATACAATCGTAAGGTATATTTCTGTCCGGTACAATTACCCAGAGTTCGTGTTGATACGTACAGTTTATTGCTCCTTTTTTACCTCTTATGAAACCTTTTGTTTGATTTAAGAGGTTGGCGGCCTCTTTTAACCCTCCATTTGCCTGACACAACTGCCTGCACGTTGAACGAATCGAGCATAACAATAGGCACCCGGTAAAGTACGAGAACGAATTGAACTATAAACATTTTTATTAGCAGCGTCGAGACGTGAACCCACGACATCGCGGCATAGTAGTCGCGCTACCGACTCACCCATTTTAATCAAATTCAATTATTTAATTACTGATGCTAATAATTTGGTCAACAAAAGATTTCAGTGAATGTTGTACAATTTATCTTTCAAATAATCGAGAAACATTTATCTCACATAAGCACATGCTTAAGATTTTACAAAAGTCTAATTGTGGAATCAAAAGTCAATGGTGGAACTAAGTTTAGTAACAACCTTTTAAATATTACATTAGTAAATAGGTAAAGCAAGGCCTGATTGAGGTTCCAATCAAAATGACGTTTGAAATCTAAAACTGTAGCCGAATAACTGAATATGTACAGAGAAGCCAAAAATACCAAAAATATTATTTATAAAAGAAAAATATTTTGACTAAGACCACAGGGAACACTGAAAGTGTTGACTTTCTTTGCGGACAGTGTATATAACACATGGTTTCCACTTATTTTTATTTCATTAATGGTATAGATTATAGAGGCTATACAAGGTGTACCCCCCTTTACGATTGCTTTTGGCCTTTTTACTCTGGAAAAATGGTGTGGATTTTTTAGGTCGAGGCAGAAAAACACTTATAATAAAAATGGGTCCAATACGCCTGGGGTTCTGTCAGTCGATTGGTGTTGGGTTTTTACAAATAGATACATAAGTGTTGAGCACCCTATGATTAACTTTCAAATTGGTGTGCATTTAAAATTTCCTTCTCAAATATCTTTGAAACTAGTGATTTTACAAACTAATTATAAAGAATATACCACTCATAACTTAGACCACAATTCATTTCCGTTGCAACTGACCTTGTACTTATATCAGGTGAATCTTAATTTTTGTATTTATAGTATTTACAATCATCAAAATACGTAAATTTTCTTGGCATATGATTTGTCACAAAGTCTAAAACACCAATAATCTATACAATACAAAACAAATAAAATAACCTATACACACTTATGTGAGAAGTAATCATTTTAAACATACGCATCTCCCAGATATTCTTATAATGAGTAAAATGCTCACTCTAACAGAACGTTTTTAGAGATGATTTGAATTTAGAGATGGAGACTATGTTTTTAATCTCAGCTGGTAATTTTTTATACATATTTTGCTAGATTAAGTCTATGTTGAACCGGGTTTATAATGTTTTTGAATTTTGTGTTATGGGGACGAAATGTCGATTGTCCATGAATTGTTGCTGCACATCTTGCTCGAACTCAAAACGTCTAAATAGACGTTAGCTATCCCTTATAATTTGTGTTCGTATTGTCATTTTTGTGGGACCGTGTATGCATTTTGTGATATTTTTCTTTATACTCAAGATTATCGGAGATATTCTACACATGGTACAAAGTAAAATGGGATACTTTGTGTCCTATCTGATAGTTCCCTATCTATCGCTCAGTTTTAAGTCAATATATTATTCTCTAATTTGAGTTGACACCTGATTAAGTAATTTATTTTTTTGTACTTTTTCTTTTTGTTCAAAAAATGATTTATCGATCATTTAGATAAAATAATACAGTTTTATCATCGCAGCGTAAAGTTGATCATACTATAGAAAAGTTTAGATTCATATATATTCACAAGCATTTTGGTTGCAGTGTTAGTGTATAGTTGTATGCAAAAATGAGTTGGCTTCATTGAGTTAACACTTATATCATTGTAAATCTATAACAGTAAAACAATTATTTATGTATATTTAGAAATTATTGAGTTGAAATTGTTCTGGGATTTAATTTAATAAAGACACAAGAGTAAATAATTTACTGGTCATAACATAATACTCCATAATGGTACGTCTGTTTCAACTAAATTAGCTCTACATTGCGAACATGAATTGATTCTGTGCCTCGGTTTGCTTGGTAATGAATAAAGTTACCAAGCAAGCCAGTCGTGTACCATCTAGGCGTTTTACCTAGTCACGGAACAGGCTCATTTAAAACAAAGTAAACTCCCGTTTCGCGATACTGCAGCGCCAGAAATACTTTCCTAATTCATTTTGAAATGTCAGAGACCAATGTTTAAATCTAATCCTTTTTCTATAAGATGAAAGAATACATGGACCAATTTATTCTTCAAAGACATATTTTTTATTATTCACAAAACTAACATCTCTATTAGGCATTTTAGTTTTAGCGAATTTACTATATAGGAAATAAGCTATTACCGTAGTACCGGTAGTCATGGGAAGACCTGGACCCGGGACCGATTTACTTTTTCGTTTTGAGGTCCCTAGAGGCCAAAAACACCATCCGTTCAAATTCATGTATATATATATATATTATATATATATATACACAGTATATATATATATTTATGTATGTATGTGTGTGTGTGTGTGTGTGTGTGTGTGTGTCCGTTAGCACGATCGCTCGAGCAAAAATAATCCGATTTTGATGAAATTTGGTATAAACGTGAACACCTACATTTATTCGAATGAGTTCGCGAACCAGCATGGTCGGACTGTGGTAAGGGGGTTTAGGGGGGTTTTATGGGGTAAAAATAGGGTTTTCCCATTTTGACCCTAAAAAAAAAACAAAATGTCGCAAGTTATTTCCAAACCATTTTGTAGAGCTTAAAAAAATAATTTAGTATATTGAAGCGTTATTATGCGCGTAATGGTTACGGAGAATATTCCAAAAAAATTGTAAATCCCATGTTATTCTTATGGAGAATAAGCCAATGTTGTAGTTTGATTGTTTATGAAAACATTTTGATCAAACTTGGAAAATACATTCATTTCTTACTTAACACATTTTACAACAAAAACACTTTTTTACCCTCCCTGTTGCAGCAAACCTAAGTACTCTTAAAAACTAATTCTATTTAAATAGGGAATAAATGTGATATATTTAAGGAGATATCTTAGTGTAAATCCAATCAGGCAAATGGAAATTCGCAGGTTTCCTGCGGCGGGGGTATTTATGTAATATGGTAGGTATATAAATAATCTGTAATAATAAGTCCATTTATGTTCTGGAAATTCTTGTATATATTTGTTTGTAATACTATAGTCTCGATTGGTCCAAGTATATAGGGCTACATACTAACCTTGCGATTGGCCTACCTATATCGGCCGCGGTGGATCCAGGCAACGGGAAAAATAATAATACACCGCCGCAGCAAACCTGCAGACTAAGCGTAAGGCGTGCCCAGTTGGAATTTCACAAAAAATTTATTTTTTAATTTTCAGATGTAACTTATTCTCTTTTTTAAATAAAATTAAGTTTATGATTATTTACGGTTGCTGCTACAGGGAAGGCAATAAAGTGTGTTTTATTGAAATGTTGATGGCTTAGTAAAAAGTAAACAAAGTTTACAAATTTAATCAAAATATGTCCATAAAAAAGCAAACGACAACAGTTTATCCCCTATTCTACCCTATTCTACAGACAAATAACATGAGAATTTGCATAAAATAAAATTAAATTGTTTTTTTTGTAAGCTCTACAAAATGGTTTAGAAAGAAATTATGAAATGTTATGTTAAGCGGGTCAAAAATTGAAAAGTATATTTTCACCCCATTAAACCCTGTACCAAAGTCCGATTATGCTGGTTCGTGAAATCGTTCGAATAAACGTAGGTTTTCCCGTTTGAGCCACATTTTATTATGATCGGATACTCTTACTCAAGTTGATATATATATATATATATATATTTGTATGTATGTATGTGTATGTATATATATGAATTTTAAATTGGTTTCGGTCTAGGTCTTACCATGAAACCCATGGTAGTAGTTTATTCCAATGTAGGAAATTCGATAAAAAACCATCGTGCACATGTTGGAAATAATAAAATATCTTCAATGTTATACCTATTGTGAAGCTTGAATTTTACTTTCGTTAAAACACACTTTTTATTTGAATCATCGATCACAAAAACAAAACAAAATCCCTACAGCATAAGAACACCATAACCGGTACGGCAACTGTAAAACATAAGAAAAGTGATACGCACTTAACTATGTTAACAAGAATTTACTAACTGTTATTCATAAACTGGGACACTAGACCCTATACCGGTTCCTTATAAGTTAGAAAATTATTGGCTTCGTTCGAGTTTGTAATTGTGAAATAATGACATTGACTATATTGATCTGTTTGCTTTTGGCACTCTATTCGTCGATATCTATATCTTAGCCGTTGTAGTAGTAAGATAGTGTATTTTCAGACAATTTTCGTGGTGTTTTCTTTTACTCCCATTGGCCAACTCACGATGTAATCGTAAGGTTACGAATTTCTTTGAAGGGTATTTATTACTTGACCATCCAGTGGATATAGGTAAGATAAAAAAATCATTTTATAATTTGCATAAACACAAATTCATAGATTATGCAACAGTCGCAAAATGTTGAAAAGAAGCAGAAGACGCCGCAGTTGGATTCAATTGGCTTGCGGGTCTTCAGAAACCATCCAAGTTCGGTCTTCGTCAGTCATTCCAACTAGCCCGAGACCTTTCGCAACTTTATAGAGTGGCGAGAACTGGAAGTTTGGTCAGTCAGAAGATTCCACATGAACCCTTCCTTTTTATCTGGCCTACGAAACCTTTCCAAAAAATACAATCTGACTTGAATATATATTTAGATGTCAGAGTTATTAAAACCCCGTTTAACTGTACTTTGATTAGCCACTATGAACTGCCATAGGTGATTTGCAGATTATGCATTGAATCTTTTGGAGCTATATGACAGTGATTTGATCGCTCAGCTTAACTCTACCATGTATTTAACCAGCCAAGCAAGAAACATTAATTATATTTGCTTGTGGCGCAGTTTGAGGTTATGCTGTTGGTTTAAGCGTTTAACTAGGGTCTCATCTATATGAACGAGTCCTAGTCATTTACCCTCAAATGGAACACAGGTGAAGAACCACTTAACCACTTACAGAGTGATATCATCTCTTCTCTCGAATTGAAGCAGCACAATGATGGATTCGTGATCATCCCAAGTTAGGTACACTCCGTTGAATGTATTTTGCAAACTAGTCAAACTAACAGAGCCAATTAATAATCCTTTCATAAGTAAATAATACTAAACCCTATGGTTATGCTAAGTAGTAGACACTGATCCATTACAGTTGATAATTGGTAACATTCTTAGTAATAGGTTGATGGATCTACTAGTGCTACTTATTTAATGATTATCATATCCTATTCAAATTGTTAACCAGGAAAAAGTTGTAAGAAATTAGGAACCATGCTTGAAATTTGTGTTCCTTTAAATTGTTCAACCCACAGACAAATTCTCTGTGTTTTTTTTTTTTAGAAAAATAAGTATAAAAGTTCTTATGATGTCAATAATCGTTTTAAAGTGGCTATGAGTGTTCTTGGTTATAAATGAATCATTAATCACATTCAACCTTTGGTCAGATTAAACTTATCCAGTTAATGTGACCACAAAAGCCAAATTTCTCTCATCTCAAGTTGAAATGGTGAAAGTTCTCCCACCATAGGAGACGGTTTTGCATGTTCACGTGCTATTCCAATATCGTTGATTTGAAAAGTGTTAACTCTCCCTTATCCACGGGAGTGCCCCACGTTATGAATTTTAGCTGCTAGTATTTTTTTAAATTTAAGCTTCTTCTTCTAGGCTTTAATATGTTCTGCATCTTCAAGGACCTACTTTGATTTCCTTCTTCATAGGCTCACGTCTTGTCTTTCTCCCTCTAAACAAGTTCTTTCCGCCTCCAAAGGTTTAAAAGTGATCGTACCATATGATGCAATTTTGAAATATAAGTTACCTCTCATGGGTTTACACAGGTCATTTTCATGATAAGTTGGCATTGGCTCCAATTCTCTATTTGAAGATAATAACAATTCTTTCGTGTACATAATGCTCTCTCTTTTTTTGAATAAATAAATAAATTCTCCCTCAACATCAGTTTTTACAGTTCGCATCAGTAGAGATGAGATCTTCTTTTTCATGTGAGTTATCTTTCTGAGTCGGTCGGTAGAGTCACGGACTTCGGGCCCAAGGCAGCGATGTCGTGGTTTCGGATTCTGGTCACTGCCACAAACAGTTCAGTTTACCTTCGTATTGTACCGACTCACCCCTAGCTTTGCTGCATACGGACAGTTAGTCCATGTGGACGGGTAAATGCACAGTCAAAAGAAGCCGACAACCTCTTAAAACAATTTATGAAGATCATCAAGATTCTTAGACAGAGCTGAGGAAGACTCCATACAACCGTTATCTGGAGTTTACATAGACCCTTCTCTTGTTGGATTTACATTGGTATTTCATGGATACACATAGATATTTGATATATATACACATTGTATATAGATCACTTGTATATATTCACATGTATTCACTTGTATATAGATATATATACACATTGGTATTTCATGGGCTTAGATGGATCCTTCGATTGATGACATGGAGTTTTCTTCACCGTGGGTATACAAATATCTCCTCTTTATGGGTTTATGTATCTCCTTCCCTTAATGGGTCTTGGCATGATGTTTTAGGTTTTCCATGTTTTCACAAAGATCCTAAAATGTTTATGTGTATTGCCCATCTCCTCTTAATGTAGTTATATAGAGAACCGTCATGGATTTACCATCCTTCCACTTATGTGGTTTTAATATGTTCTACTCCTCTGTGTACGTAGACCCTCTCTCTCACAACATCCATTCTTTCAATTGTTTTTCATGGATCCTCCATTTTCATAGACATTTCCTTTTTACGGGCTTTCAAAGGTTCTGTTTTTCTATGTGTAAACATGGATTTCCTATTTCAATTAATCGGGTTTGTCTCTATTGATGGCCCAAACGTGTCGTCCGCGGCTGCAGGTACCTTAGCCAAGACGGAATTTATTTTTAGCTATTGGACTTGCGTTTTGGGTTGATGACTCTCCGGATTCTATTTCGAGGCAATGTCACATTTGTGGTTCAGACTTTGTTATTGTTCGTTTTTCAACTGTAATGATGTAAATATCAACCTCAAAGTATTAATCAACAAACATTAGCTCCCCTGTTACGTTCTACAGCTATGGGGATTCTATATATTCTTCAACGTGCATACCAATGGGTTGTTCACAGTTAGACAGTATAAGCTTTTACTCTGCCTATCTTGATGTAACTTAAGTTCCGGGTGTTGATTTGTGGACACAGTCAATACACTACTCTTATATGATAGATACATACATTTAGATACATTTAGAATCGTATTTTTAAAATGAAGAGAAGTAATGTGAAAAGTAAAGAATTAGTTATGGATTTTTCAACTTAATTGATAAGGTAATTTGATGTGTTAAGGTTTCGACTCAATTATATTTTCAGTATCAGCTGGTATATAACGTTCACGAAGTTGAATTTTCTATGTCTTCATCTCTTTTAAAGTAATATAAAAATCTAATGGTTTTAAGACTTTTCAAAATAAAATTTTGAAGATACTATGTCCTCGATGTGACTGTGGATTCCTAATTTGTAGTCGATACCTTGGAATTTCCATGTGGATTAATACAAAATTGGGTAGTTGTGAAGTACCCAATAAGTTTAGGGTCGCAAATTTAGTTTTTTACTCTAGAAACCCCGGTTGCAATATAGTGGGGCGGAGTATTTCGGTGCAATGCGGGAGAGTATATCGATCGTCATCTTGTACCCCTACAAACCTCCCCTCCTCCCACAACCCCCAGCCTCCCTGGACCATAATATCGTTCGTTGCCCCATAACAAACCCTTGCCTCAAGTTCATTCACTCTTGGCATTGTCTCAGATATTTCTTATAGTACCGTTATGGCGAATTACTAACTACTATACAGCTTCATATTCGAAAACATGGCACATGTAGTTACTATTTTTGTGATTATGGTAGAAATTTATTCCTTTTCATTGTCATATGAAGGCAAAAATTCACTAATACTTCAAATGAAAAAGTACATTTTCATCATGCATATTGCAAAAATATTCTATTAAGAATTGAAACTTTTGGTCACTATTTTTATTGTTTAAAATACATTAGCTTATACACCACTGTTGTTCACAACATATATATGTCTGTTTGTTTAGACTTTACTAATAATACCGTGAACTTCTTGTTCCTAATGCATAATTTGTGAAAATCGAAAACGAACTTGCATTGTTATGTTTAAAGTTGTATCCTGCTTTAGTAAAACACAATCATAAAGTAGCACAAAACTAATGTTATTACTATACAATAAAACGAATAATACAATGGATACGCTAAAAGACAGCTGACTCTTCAGCGATTTTTTTCCCAGTAGAGCAGAAACTGTGGTTTTACGGTCAAATCACAAAATAACAATGACAAAAAATTTGTGCAGAGTAAACAATAATTTGTAACTAAATAATAAAGCCATGTTTGAATACTTTTGGTAAGTTATACCATTGACTTGTTCATTGTAAATGACTGAACTTCACCATATAACGCTACTGAAAGCAACAGCCAATTACTCTTCAATATTGGCGTGTTTCATTTTCTTAGATTGTACTCCGTATTTCCACTTGAAAATTAATTGATTAAACATGGCCTAGTAATTTAGTTTCTATTTATATTTATATTTCTACGCCATTTCCATTTTGTGGGTGGTTGTGGAGGTTCAATAAGGACCAAGTACAAAGTAGCTTACCAATGTATAAAATTTAAATTCAGTACGTTACATTTGTTTGCGATTTTTGTTAGATGGTTCGTTCGTGTTTTCATTCAGTTTTAATCGAGCCAAGTAAAATTGTTAGTGTTTTGTCCCATAAGAGAAGCCATGCAACCAGCTTTCGAATGGTTTTGGTAGAAACAACTTTCTAATGTCAAACGGAAGTGGTCATGTTTTTTTGCAAGTCACTTAAATGATCTATCAATGAATGGGAATACTCTTTTATTGCATGACATGCATAGCTGAGTTTCAATTTAAATATAAATATAATCGCAAGGATTGCTCTGCGTGATCAGAATCCTCACTACGAAACTCGTCAAACTTTAGCTTACCATCACTTAAATACTGTAGTTGCGTAAAATAATGATCTAAATGTTAATTAAAACACGTACACTTTGTTAGTTCACTGATCGTTTATTGTTAACTAAAATCATCTTGCACCTAGAAACAAATTCGACTGACCAATAGCAAAAGTCACTAGTAAGATTACAGCAGATGTTGTAGCTAGCTATCCATAGAGTAAGAAGTCTTCTATCTTTGTAATGCAAATGGCTGGGGACCATTCAACGTACTCTATGTACAGTTTGCCAGAACGTTCAACTGCAGCACACCACACTGGCGCAGCTAACAGCTGTGTCAAGCTAGGAGGGGCTTTAATTGCTGTATGACATCACCTGTTTATTTTACCTCAGGTGATGATTCTCTGTGTTACCAACTAAACAATCGCAAGGCAAAATTTTCCTCTTAGCTATATAGTGGTTTAAATTACCTTGTTACTGTCAAAACGATCCTTTGTAGTTAGTTAGTAAGACTACAGCTGTTTCATGCTTCAAATGGAGCACATCATCAGGTCAGAAGAATGTCAAGTAGTCTTCATATTCCTCGCAGTGGAGTTCTGGCAGTGGTGGTCTGGTCGACCAATATTAAATGTTTCGTGTTTCCGTGTGTTATGTGTTTTGTTGTCTATTTATTATTAAACTTTTGACGAACTCCACTGCGAGGAATATGAAGACTACTTGACATTCTTCTGACCTGATGATGTGCTCCATTCGAAGCATGAAACAGCTGTAGTCTTACTAACTACAAAGGATCGTTTTGACAGTAACAAGGTAATTTAAACCACTAGTTAATTCAGACGATCCAGAGGCCATTCCACCATGAAATTTCCTGTTAGGGTTATTAAAGCACTGAGAGTTAATATATTGAGCAATTTGTTTGTTTATAAACTGTATTTTGCACCAGGTGATGATTTTCAGCGCTACCGACTAGACAAACCCACTATAATATTTCCCTGATAGAGTTATTAGAACTAATTATCAAATGCAATAAATATTTATGGAGTACAAAAACAGTTTTCAAATATGGTCACCTGTCTGTTTTAATGATGATTATCTCCGGCATCACAAATTGAACGAACCCATAATATTCCCTGTTAGAGTTGTGAAACAAAATCGAGTAATACAATAAATGTTTACGGAATTTGTGAATAGTTTGTAGAAGCCCTTGAGTGTCAGTCTTTTATAGTGAGCGCTGATATTTTTCTGAGTAGTAAAAAATACTAATTTGGAAAAATGAAGATGTCCAATAAACATGTCTTAAAATGTATTGTATGTTATAATACCTTGGACTTTCTTATTCAAAAAGGTGTTATTGTTTTAGCTCAAACAAATGTATTTAAATAAAAAATATATGAAAATGTATGTTAACAATTTAAGAAAACTGGTTTATTAATAAATTTTAAGCTTCCTGACCCAGTTAGCCTGACCCAGAAATATTTTCTACGTATCAGTGACGGAAAATGTATGGTTAAATTAACATTCTCTAAAAAAACGCAATTACAGGAAAGACAAAATCACAGAAGAGATATAATAGTACAAATGAAATGACACTAAGAAAATATGTGATCTTCAATATATAGATCTCAAATAATGTTAGACTAGAGCCACAAATTTCAGTTCATTATTTACATTACGACTTTGTACAACACAGAGAATTGCAGATTATTTAAATGTAAATCGACTTTAGACCCACCTAAGCAATTCAGTTAATCCAGAAGATTAAGCTGATTTAAAAAAAAATGAAACAAGAAATTTTGAACATTACAGGGTGTAACAAAAATTCGTAGCAGACTCTAGAAACAGGCTACTCTTTCGTAATTAAGTCGAAAATGTTCATTAACACATTAGTTGGATTTCCTCTAGTTTAGGAACAATACAACATTTTTAGCGAATTTCCTATATAGGGAATATGCTATTAAATTATCATGATAAGACCTGGACCCGGGACCGATTTACTTTATCATTTTGATGTCCCCAGAGGCCTAAAACCGTCCGTTCAAATTTATATACCAATCTGTGTGTCCGTTAGCACGATAACTCGAGCAAAAGTCATCCGATTTTGATGAAATTTTGTGCCAACGTATACATTTAAATTTATTCGAACGAGTTCGCTAACCAGCATGATCAAACCATGGGATAGTTAGACCTAATTCACGGACGAGAAAACGGTTCGTAGCAGCACGAAACAGCTCTAGAGTATTCAAAACAAGGACCAATTTACGCAACAAGCAATCTAAGCCTTTTAAATCTTTTAAAAGATAAATGCGGGAAATCACTTAGTTGAAAACAATCCAGTTCGAAAACGGAATGATAAAAAACCAAGTTAAATACTGTTTTCAACGAACCCGTTTTTTGACATAACATGGTGTGTTTCCCCGTTATGAGTTCTTTTAATCACCGGCAATGAAAGATGTGTTTATCCTGTTAGGTTTTGAGGTTTGACAATTGGCAGTAGGTTACCAATAATTTGTTTCAAGTGGCCTGACCCAGACGGCAACCCACTCCGTCCAATTCTCTAGTATGTTGGGGGGGCGTCGGTTTAAACACAAGGCCATCTCTATTATAAACAACGCTACTCACTACCTAGGCTTAGCCACACTTGACTGCATGTATTCACTTGGCCAATTTAAAACCCCACGATCCAATAGCAATAATCTTTAAAATTATTGTGTACGAAGCAATTCTTCAGAAACTAAAAAGGTTTTATTCGTTCGAATGTGTTTTATTTGAGTTGTTATCGAGTAATATTTTATAGTGCACTATTTTGCGTGAAGTATATCAAATGTATACTTTATTAAAATGTATTAATTTACGAATAAATTGAACCTTTACCAGTAATTGTCATTATCAAGTCTGCAAAGTTTTTGTTGCAATATGGACTAGTAATCCACTGAAAATTGTAAAATGAATGTGTTATACCTTACGAAGATATTGATCAGATCCAAATGTTCAATCATTTCTAATGTTACTTGTTGCAGTGATTTTAGTATATTCAGTGTTACAGTGAATGTGTATTAAACATTTTAAAGGTGTATTAGTAGTTGTTTGGTAGTTAATAAAAACGAGTAAATAGATAGGACTAAAATAAATATATTTGTAATCGATTCGTTTTAGATCGGGAACCAATGGAATATAAAATAAAATGCATTAATACCCATAGCATCCTCCTAGCCTAGAATAATATAAACAATCCTAGAATACAAAATATTCTTAGCAATGCAGATTAGATTCCATGTAAGACAATCTGAATTTTGACTTCTTTCATAGTTTGTCACCACATCTTAAATCAGATGTAAAGCCCTGAGAGATGCTGAATTAGTTAGAGAAAAGGAAATCTATGAATAGTTAAATTAAAAGCCTAGCCAGGAGGATAGCCTAGCCAGTCTTAGACATGGCTTAGATTACGTGCCCATGAGTGGGGAGTGAGGCTGGACATAATGGATTCTAGGGTTTAAGCTCTATAAAGTTATAAAATGTAAACACCATTTTACCTGCAGCTTTTCTCCGGATTTTACACTTGGTGTTTATACAACAACTACTCACGTAATAAGAAACAATAAAATACCACTTGAACCTAATGGTATGTTAAAACTTCTCTGACCGATGTTACATCTCTGTTACTATGGCAATTTTCTGTAGTTGACACAGCTGGGAGATCACAGGTGTGTATCCAACCAAACAATTCGTTGTTTGCTTTAGGGTAACCTTTATAGTAAATTTTGTAGCTTAGGGATTTTTTGATGCGGACGTAATAACAGTCGCATTTAAATAACAGATAAATCAACCTTAAACCTAAATCCTATTGGGTGTTTTCATTGTGGCTCTAACCAATAATCAGTGGTTTAGCAATGGCAACCTGTCTCCTTAGGCTCCCAGTTAAGAAGCTCTGCTAAAAGATCACGTATTTGTTTAATCTACCTCGCTCCCCCAATCCACGAGGTTACCTCCCGCTATCTCCGGGTCCCGCCACCTCCGTGCCCCGCCACCTCCGAATTTCAGAGTGACCCCTATAATCCTCGGTTACTACCTGCATTAAGACTTTCTGTCCTAACCTAACCAAACCCAACCTAACCTAACCCACGGGCTAAATTTTCATTAAATCTTCCATCCACGGGGCTTCAATAAAAAAATATATGGAATAAGAATAAAAATTTATTAATCTTGGTAATATTATTAACTCACTAACAAAATTCAATCTGCAATGACAGCTACCAACGCAGGCAGTGACGGGATTATAAGGGTCACTCAAGAATTCGGAGGTGGCGGGACAGATTTGGGTTCGGAGGTGGCGGAACGCGGAGATAGCGGGAGCACACGAATCCACGACGATCTGCCAGGGAGGATAGTCGATAAGGATCCATAAACTACCACCATGAACAGCATCTTGCTGATGGATCTGCCACAGAAAGCCAAAGTACACCTCATATTCTATTCAAAATAGTTATAGTTGCCGAAATCTGACCCAAGTGCAAAAGTAGGTGGAACCAAGTTTCATCGGAAGCAATAAAATTGGTTGGTCTTCAGAACGTAAGTAAATCCTGAATTCACAGCTTTGGATTTAGTTATGTGAAGGGAGGTCTATTTATTTATTTTTTTAATATTTCTTACTTTACAATCGTGAACTGTGATTTTGGTATTTAGTTAAAAAATAATATCAGACAATTGTAGTTATAAGCAACACCTTTACTTATCCCTTATCCATCTCTAACTCAATCTACTCCCCCCTGCACAACATGGACCCCCAAATTACAACCACATTGCATATTTTAGCATGTAGCCACTAAGGGTCCAGAGTATATCTACTAAGGGTTATTCCTGGCAGATATGACACCATAAGTTATCTTTAAAGAATATTAAAATCTTAGCCATTTGCCTACAACAAATATTTACCATAGTATCTTATCTCCAACACTTGACTAGTTTGCAAGAACACTTCATATCAGCTACAGTAGCCTACAACAGACACGATAACAAACGACCTTGTTCGTCTTTTGCTCGTCACCAAGATTTTTCTCGCGGTTCATTTAATTTTGTTAGTGATTTGCATTTTAAGCTAAGCGAATCGTTCAAGAAGCTATCAATTGATATAATCGCTGATTGTATTAAGCCCTTCAAAGTGTGTGTATGTGTGAGGTGAGGGGGGGGGGTTTAGTATTTGTTGGTTGTGTTGGTTGTGTTAATTACAAGTGAAACGTAGAGTTTTAATGCTTTGAAACGATTTAGGATAACCTGAGTTGATAACCTCTACCCAATCTATAAGTATCCGTTTTTTTTATATTTTAATTGATATTTTACAATTTTAAGTAATAGTGTGACATCAAGTATGACGACCAATTGAGTGCTTTCGCATATACTGTATCACATATTCATACAACAAATAACCGGTTATTTTGAAATCGTCCTTAACAAAACAGTAAATCTTCTAGAGAAGTTTCCTTCATAACGCTACAACGCTATAGTAGCAGTATTTGAATACATTTTTTAATTGAAACTTTCAAATCGATTTCAGTTTTAATCGGTTTTTGGCCGTCTACTCTGTGCCGTATTGACCTCTGATGAGAATCAACCTTAAACTCGAAACATGAACAGCAAAATGAGTACATTTGTAATCATACAGTATGAACTTAAACAAAGATTGAGCTAGTTTTCATTTGAACTAAGCGATTTGAAAGGTTGTTGGGTCAACAATTTGACTTAATCATTGTAATAAACGATAAAAAATACTCAATCTTCACTTAAGTAAAGATGTGTAATTGAAAATAGTTAGGGTATTTAACGAGCGCTTTTAAAACAGTTTTACAGTGTACGAAACTATTCTACAACTTCCAAAACTATTTTACAACTTTGGAAAGTGTTTTACAGCCTCCAAAACAACATTACTACTTCAGAAACTATTTCGAAACAATTTTACAACTTCAAAACTGTTATAAACTTTTGAAACTATTTTACAATTGTAGCTACTACTTTACAGCTTAGTAAATTATTTTACAGCAAATGTTAACGCAACATTATGGTTGAGCGGTGGAGGGTTAGATGCAGTGTCCTTTTGTTGTGTTGACATTCCAGTTAATGGGGCCATGGCATGGGGTAGGGGGTTTGGTCGATATTAAGATCAACTGAATACCGTTCACACTATTTCGTAAAGCATTGTACATTGTACCCCCCTCATCATATGAAAAAAGGATATAGGAAACAAGTTAGAAGAACTGTGTAAAACCCCAAAATACGACACGTACCTTAAGGGAAGGAACACCTCTAAATTCGTCTATCTGTGCAAGTTTGATTGAAACAAGTGATGGATAAATGTTCAAGTCATTTTTGTTGACATAGACCGTAGTTTTTGCACTGCGGTCTAACATAGGTACAACTTTGTGTGAAATTGAGTTGTCAAAACTCAGAAGTCAGAAACCGTGCACACAAGTTCAGCATTGTATAGTAAAATTGTCTCGTTTTATAGATTTAAAAAAAATTAAACAACTCTTTGGCTGGAGAGCTACAAAATATTGATTCAAAATAATGAAAAATAGGAAAACCCTCTGTAGTAGTAAAATGGACGAGACTCTAGCTATAGTTAAAGTAATATTGAAGTAAATTTGCGAATTATTTTAACCCGAGAATGAAAGAGACAAGCATGTTTATAGGGATTTTTAGATAGAACCATTGACTATACATATAGTCAATGATTGAACATATTTCTAGATATATATAGATATGGTTAAAAAATTATAAATCGAATATTCAACATTTAAATTCAATCTATTTTAATTTCTGGAATTTCCAACTGAAACCTCATATATCTAAGTCTAAGTAGATGCTACCCGGACTTACAATACTGTGCTGTGGTAGCAGCAGGCTGAACAGGCAACAGCCTATCCGTTAGGATTAGGTGATTGTATTTTTTTTATCTGGTACGCTAGGCACGAGCCCGAGATTGTTTTTCACATTACTTCAGGCTAGACGTAGGGTTTGCTTATTATCACTTAGGTAAAATCCATTGGTGATTTGGTGGGATTTGAACCCTGGACCTCTGGAACCGAAGTCCTGCTCTCTAACTACTAGACCAGCTCGCTCTCCAGGTGATTGTATATGTATATGATAAATCAGAAGTACCATGGTCGCCGGATGATGGGCGTGGCAAAGGGTGCGAATCCAACCATGACATCACTCAAACCAGCACTTCCTGGAGTTACCACTCCCCGATCGTCCGGGTCATCCTGACATCCAACTTTCCGGTGCCTCTGGACCCCTTCAGCACGCGCGCGATCGCGTAGCTGCGAAACTGCACACTGCCCACCTGCGCTCCTCTCTTGTGCACTGTCAATTGGCTTAGAAGCTAGAACGCTGGTTTCTGTCCTAGATGCCAAGGTTCAAGTTTTGTCAACCACGAATGGCTTACCGAATATTATTATGAGCATATTATTGATGAAGGTTGATCCACCGTCACACATTCCATGTAAATTAATGTATATTTTAAAAATACAAAAACTCAGGTAGTTGTTGTTGAATGTACATTGATAATGCTACATCCTGATAGGTTTGCTTCCCTTAAACTGTAGGTCCTCGTATCAAGTTAAGAGAAGCATTTGGTCAACATCAACGCACTCAAGCCTTACTGAACGTTAACACACATCAAATCAAGCTTCAAATTTAACCATATGAACAGGTTTATTGCAGTTCCAAAGCCAATGCTAAATCTTAAATATGATTTGTAGGATTTTTTAAAGAGGTTGGTGGCCTCTTTAAACCTTGCATTTGCCGTCTACATAGACTAACTAGTGCGTGGAACGTATCTAGGAAAGCAAGGGGTGAGCCGGTACAGTACAAAGGTGAACTGTACTGATAAAATTTTGTGGCAGTGACCAGGATCCGAACCTACGACATCGATGCCTTGGGCCCGTAGTCCGTGAGCCACCGACTCACCTAACACACATGGAACATGGATTCCCTGGTTCTAAACCTTGCTCTAAGCTTTGACAAAGCGTTCCTCCCTTTAGTACTGAGCCTAATTATATTTGATTTTTTTTTTGTACAGAGTTCTATTTGAGACTCTAAGGTACCTATTTGAGAGAGAAGGTAATTTTCAACCTATGTGTGGTGGCCAAGGTGGAAAGTCAAAGAAAAGTAAAAAAAGTGTTCAAAATGGCCCCTAAGGTTGGGTAAACAGTTCCAATGAAAACATTTCAAATAGGTGACAGATTTGTTAGGAAAGGTCAACAATAATCGAGATTTCCACTCGTAGAATTCAGTATTCATACAGAAATAGTTTACCGTAGACAATATCCTAGTCATACAATAAATATCTTAAAATCAGTAAATTAAAATTTGTGATAAACGGTAATGTAACGATTGTGACTGTTTTAATAATTATTGTTTGTAAATTTTGGCCTCACTTGCACAGTTATCAAATTAATTCGCATAAATCAACTTCGTTAACGAACGAAAAAAATGTTTCCATCGAAGATTCCCATAGTAATACCTTGCTTGTTTGAATTACTTTTAAATTTAGCAGTAAGTTAATATGTGTTTAAGTTCTTGCTCGATCTATGAACATATCCAAGCATACCCACTGATGTACGGAATGGAATAATTAAAAGACTAACTAACTAGGGCGCACGCCACCGACCCGCCACTGCCTTCCACTGTTTGTATGTTTACTGCGACTGTCATGTTCATTTTAAATGGCTACAACTTTTGGCTTGTTTGCTGAACAGTTATGTACCTTGGTCAGAGACTTGGTAATTAATAGCTTCGAGGTAAATGCAAAAGCAAAAAAATGAGCCTCTCTTCTTGTTTACGTTTGCAAATTTTATGGATCTACTGACTGGATAAAATAAAACTAAACTCGTATATGTAGATTTTATAGGATTATATTTATATTCTTACTGTTGTATTTCACATAAAAAACTCTGTATATACAAATGCATTATTATATAACTTCATGCTACTATGAAACAAGTATGAACTCGTATATAAATAAATAAATTAACAGCATTTCTAGAGCAGATGAGTTCAGAATTCTTAAACGCTCTAAGAGGTAAAATTTATCAAAAGAGATTTTAATCATTTTAAATTTTTTAAGGGTTGGTTCTAGCCTAAGAGAAAGAGGAAGCGAATTGAGAATCTGCATTCAAGAATATAAATAGATGGAATTTTGAATTGGCAAAATATTCTCGGCATGATTTACGGGTTTGCAAAGAGAAAATTGATCCATTTTTTGGAGTTTAAAAAAGTTTTGGCCTGCTGGCACTCTGCTGGGACGTTTCTTGTATATTTGAATTAAAATACATCGATCATTTAAGTATTTTACCATTTTTGAACTTCGAGATACTATGAGAGTTTACAAGTGACATAACCTATATTATTTAATTTCGTAGGGTTTATTCACTTCCAAATACGACAAAACGTAAGATAGCGAGTTACTGTAGGCTTTTGACGATCCAAAATTTTAACTCTCTTTTTACTTTAGATCTTAAAAATTGAACTATTTATCGTTCCTTAACAATGTCCCTTGAATTAGTCAAGCTCGTCTGCCTTTTCCAGTGAAAACAGAATTTATTGATTACATTTACATTCTTTAACGTTATTTTCATAAATTACCCTACTATCGACAGACAATACACACTATAATGATGCAGGTCAAGTTAGATTAAAAGACAGAAGAAACCCATAAGATTACACTTATTTGTAGTTAAAGTTTTACATACAAGTTTTAATGTGCGAGATACTTTTATTTTAATTTAGCAGTAAGTCATTTAAGTTATAATCAATTATAGCCAATTCATTTCAGGGCCAATAAAATGGATTATTCAAGTATCTAAAGATCACACAAGGCAATGCCAAGTTTCAAAAAATGTTATTTTGTGAAAATGTACGCTTATGACTATCAGGATGGATTTGAATTTAAGATTTAGCTTTACATGATTTGTTTATCTAAATAACCGAAGTGTGCTGACGTTTTTAAGACACACCTTTTATATACTTTAAATATCTATATAATTAAACAAAAGGAAAATGTGAGATGTATTTTTAATAATTATTTTATTAGGTAGGTACTAAACACGAAACCAAACGCATACCATACAAATTATCTACCCTCAACTGTATTGCCTTCCCTGATTCTCTACCATCACTGTAATATTCATTTAAGTTCGCGAGACTAACCGCCGAAACCGAATAACGCAATTGAGTGAAGTGAAAGTAATTTGTTGAGAGTAGATAAAGGCGGGGGTGGACAATAACTACCCTGAGACACGGAAACTAGCTCGAGCACAAGTGCAAGCAAAGCGCAAGCAAAGCGCAAGCAACGTAAGCACAAGCACATTCAAACTGTACATAGAAACGCTCGGTGAAACGCACGACGCACAACACGCGCAGATGAAATGTCACGCGATTTTTACTTCCGTAAACCCACCCAATCCTGGATTGGCAGCGAATTGAGCTAGCTGCAGATGTAGCTATAAATATAGCTAGCACCTTTGTAGCGTTTGATTTATATAGGACCTCGTGGATTGTAGTACCGACGTGAGGTTTAACAGTTCAATTACTATTTGAAAATATAAAGAAATCCTTTATAACACTTTAATTTACAAATAGGAAATATGATGTCTATTATGAAGCGATTTTTACCATAAACGGCATATACTTAACTCTACATAATACTATTGACTTTATACCATTGACTATATATACCTAGTCAATGATAATATCCAGTTTGGGTATCGGAGTAAATACAGTGCTCGCTAGTAATCATAAGATATTTAGTTTGATCTTAAGAAAAGTTGTCAGTATTTTTACCTACGGACGTTTTTTTAAACTTGCCTTTACAATTCAGTTCTTAGGATAAGGCATATTCAATTATCAGTATTGTTTGCTTACTTAATTGCAGCCTTGTTTTTTTAGTTTTCAATACAAGTTTTGGACAGTAAGGTTCAAGGATTGAGAGAAAAAGTAAAATTGTAATGCACATACCATCAACTTATCAACTGTTAAGGCAATTTTAATTGATTATAAAATTAGTGAGAGGTTGGGACTATGAGTTAGCCTTTAAGACACTCGTATTATCTACCCTCAACTGTATTGCCTTCCCTGATTCTCTACCATCACTGTAATATTCATTTAAGTTCGCGAGGCTAACCGCCGAAACCGAATAACGCAATTGAGTGAAGTGAAAGTAATTTGTTGAGAGTGGAAGGCAATTTTGAAAATATGATTTAGTTTAAAAATGTATGTCAATGTAAGTTTTAAAGACACTCGCCAAGGCTCGTACCTTAAATTTTCTACTCGCGTAAACTACTATAATGGTTAAAGACATTTAGATTAGTTTAGATGGATAAAACGCTTACAGGCACAAAGTGGGTGGTTTTGTTTGGAAAATGTATGAGTTGCATAAATTAACTCATATAAGCTGACTCTTTTGCCTGTAATAATTATTAAATAACCAATGATAAAGTTCAGCTGGTTCCAGCTGAACTTTATCATTGGTTATTTAATAATTATTACAGGCAAAAGAGTCAGCTTATATGAGTTTAATTTATGCAACTCATACATTTTCCAAACAAAACCACCCACTTTGTGCCTGTAAGCGTTTTATCCATCTAAACTAATCTAAATGTGTTTCGCCAAATTGATGGAATAAACTATGAACACTACATAGGTGTCAATAGGAGATCACTCAATTAAATACATTTTAAAATTAAGCAAAAACAAAACCATGCACTTTATCATAGCAAAAAAGTACTGGCAATGGATCAGACTTTTCTCCATAAGTTCTGCTTCCAGATGTATTTATGAAATGACTCAATGATTACAAGCATAGCTTAATTTATAAATTGATCGTTTATATGTACAAAGGAGTACAAAGGTAGTTGAATGGTGACGTAATAATTAATGAAATATTTTATTATTTTATGACCTTTAAATTAGGTGACATGTCATGTACAATGTTATAAACATAATTATAAACAATTCAAGAGCTATTTTCAAATTTCCAGAAAGACAAAGTGCTAAGACGAAATAAGTTTCTAAGTAAACCTCGGATCTTCCTATTCTAACTATAACTGGTCCAGTCAAAAATGTATTTTATTTAGATATCAAGGATTTATACACAAGTAGAAACCATCGTAAGGGTTTAAGAATACCCCGTCCTCTTTTAAATTTATGACAAGCTGCTATACCCGTGCTTTGCAACTGGAAGAAAATGTGACCTAGAGAGCTATTAAAGTGGTGCTGATGTGTGTTTTAAAACAGCAAACTGTACAGCAACTCTATGATTTAGTTTGAAAATATAATCAGTTTTAAAAGCGTAAAACTACTTACTTTCAAATTCCTACTTTTGATGTTAATAGATCCATAAGAATACCTTAGTGTAGCAATAGCATCAATTGCTTCATATTGATGCTTCATGAATGACATGTTATACCATAATTCTTCAATTTTAGTCAAGCCTCTTCACATGTAGCTTACTTCATAAATTAAAAAATGAAACTTAGAGCAATACTACAAAACGTATACAACCTCACTTTAAAACCAAACATAACCCTCCTCAATCTACATAGAGCGTCACAATCATTTTTTTTGAGTAAATAAACAAACACCAGTTCATTGTACTGACCAGCTGTTTCATTAACTAAATTAAATCATTTTAACATTGAAAGCATGCCAGGCGTAGCCCTTTGGAAATCAGCCTGTGGGGCAGAGCCCTTAGGAAATTCGACCATATCAATACTTTTTGACAAATCTACACACTCTAAGCTTCATTTTGATGTTCCATATGCCTATATTTTTATTTGGTAAATGACCTTAACAGTTTACATAAAATTTGATTGTATCACTTTAATAATATAATGGATAGATTTTCCCATGTGTCATCATGTTCCACGTTCTAAATACAAAATACTATGTTGTTTCAAAGATAAGTAAAGCAAACAGATAACCGTCAACCAAGTTTCAATGATGAGTGAATGTTTAAGTCGTTCAATGCTGCCAACTTAACAAAACAAAATTATGACAAAATCTCAGCGAGAAGCCTTAAAATATTGTATCCAGATTAAAAAACGTATTCGTCCATACTTGGCTTACTACGTTGTAACAACATGCTGCTTTACGCGTTGTGTATAGGTCGGATTAAATCCAGCTAAACTTAGAGTTGGTGAATGTATTGATCGACTAATTTATTAGCTTAAAACGTCATACTAAAACTTCGGTAAAACGTTATACTTGCTTCAATAATCAATATTATTAGTCCATTGAAATTAACATACAAATCATGCACTCCAAAACTTGCCACTGTCGAATGGTCTGACTTGACTTTAAATTATTTTGACATAGGTAATAAATGGTACGGATGAACAAATTTAAAATAACCCTGAAACACAAAAAACAGAAGGAATTTTAAAGTACAATAAAGCATCACACAAAGGTGAAAACCAGTAAAAGATAACAGATTTTCCATTTAATAAACTCTAACCATACCAACCATACTATACGAATGAATATCATCTTTATTTCCATTGCGTTGCAGGTTAAGATTCCAGGGCAAATAAAAAATAATGCATTTAAATAAACGGTATAATCCCATGTGACCGTTGATTTTAGAACTGGAAACTAATACAATTATCAGATTCGTTACTGTACGTCATAATAGGGGTACATTTACAATTGTCGTACCATACGATAATTGTCGTGCATCTGGTATCACTGCGACTGCAGTCCAGTCTTTTGACTGGATTATTTTTAAACCTTCGCTTCCTGTCGTAGTTGTTCGCCGTGCGTGTTGTTTCAGTCTCTCTCGGTCTTCTGTCCTTGTGGGCATTCGTCGTGTCCACTTCTCCTGGACATCGGGCCGCCGCACGCCGGTCATGTGCAGTGAGTGAAAATGTGGGTCCTGTTCTTTCGCTTACGTCAAGTCATCTTTGAGCATCTGCTGCGCTGGCTGAGGTTCTCTGTCATCCCTTTTCGTCTGATAAGGATACATTTGTTATCAGGTGGTAGTTTTTGTCATTGCTTACAACGTCGTGTACTATTGGTGCTTAATGAGTAATTAAACTCTAAAATATGTTCAAGCTTATTTTGAAATCTTGTAATATACTTGGTTAATATTTTTGAGCAAGAGCTATAGAGTTAAGTGGGTTTATGCTATTAAATTCTTCTTGTGCTCTCAATAATTTATACCATATACTGAATATTAAATCGCTTTTTGTACAGTTATTTCAGTACCATATTTAATTTTTTGGGGGCGTGACGAGTCTATCGGTTTGTTTGAGATTTGAATAAAGGGTTCCTGAGTTCAAATCTCGCTAATCACAAATTCTTCTACAATTATACAGGTGATTTGGAGTTCAGGTATTGCCATATATTATATGATTTGTATTTATGTGCTCGGATGGTCTAATGGTTGTATTGTAGTATTTGTTTACCGGAGACCCGAGTTCATGTCCAGCCAATCACCAGTCGCGATTTGCTTGTATTAATTCTGTGGCCAGGTGGTTCGGAACCCACTTCAGCTATATAAGTCCACACATACATTAGGGTAGGTCTCGCTTTGAAGAGAACTGCCTCATAGTTGGAAATCTCAATCTACTAAAACCTTTACGATGAAATACAGTGTGTAAATTAAGTCTTGAAACAAATCTGTATTTAACCGAAATAGATAGAAATATTCTGTTTGTGGCAATAATTGTTATCTCACCTTCCACAATTTTTTACATAAAAAAAAATGTTAACCCCCCTAACAGGGTAGGGGGTAGGGAGTGACTTATTTTTTAAATTGTTTGTGAAATTGGTACTCTTTCACATACAGTAAATAAAACTTTGGAACACCCGCCATTTTGGCTAGGCGTGAGATATTAACTTCGGATTTTTGTTATTGTGTTTCTTTTGACAACCCCTTCAAAATGAGGGGTAACTCAATAGGGGTTGCTATTTGAAAAAAAATAAGTCACCCCCTACCCTGTAAGGGGGTTTAAAAAATATTTTTGATGTAAAAAATTTCGGAAGCTTTGTTATTATTGCCACAAACAGAATATTTCTATCTATTTCGGTTTTTAAAATACAGATTTGTTTCAAGAGTTAATTTACACACTGTATAAACTTTGATGGGTTTTTGATCTTTGTTATGGTGAAGCAAAATTTACGTATTTATTTTTATTGATTTGTTTATACAGTCCTTGAATGATTATGAATGTTTATGGAGGAAGCAATAACAATGATTTATGTTCCGAAGCCCAAAATACCTAGTCATCAGTATTTAATGTCAATGAGTTGCTATACAGGGTCTAATAAACAAGGTATCATTAGGCCTACGGCAAGGTCGCGTAGCAAACATGATCTTATCATACATGCGAGTGACGTACGTGCATTTTAATTTGAAATTAAAATAAAAACAAAGTTTTAAAATATTTGTGTTTGGTACTGTAGACAAATCTCATAATAAACTTATAACTTAAACACAATATTTATATGAACTGCATCATACGCGTCAATGCAAATAAGTACAGTAGGTTTATACGTGAAATAGTTATTTGTGTAACTAATGAGCAAAGGACATTTGCGCTCGTGTTACTCATTATATTTTTCCTACAGTCACTGTAAAGCATATCAATAATTAGTCTTTCAAACACTATACAACACGTTTTTGTTAGGTTAAACCCAAGCGTTGAATGGAATTGGAAATAATGAACCAGCTGATTGTAGTCATAGTATCTTTAAGTGTCACTTATTTACAAGAGTACAAGTGTAAACAGTAATAATCAGTATAAACATAATAAACAAGTTGATTGTTCTGCAAAATATGCTAATAAATCATTTTCTGACAATTTTGTAACTTTCTTACTTACGCACCAAGAGGAAAACAGTTCGTATGCTAGTTCATACTTCTTTCTTGATTTTTCAGTTAACAGGTTTAATGAAACATGTTTTGCAGTTTCTGCTATTTCTTCTGGTCTACCCATATATTCACAATCACTTTCACTGACCTCATTATTTAGGCCCACTTATAATTAATAATCTTTTAAATACTACACTTTAGGTTATGTTCAAACTAAGCGTTGAACGAAAATATAACATAAACTATAAACACAATACCTCCGCCGCAGCAAACCTGCCGACTAAGCGAATTTCCATTTGTCTGAATTGATTTTCAGTTAAATATATTTTAATAACATTAGGTTTAACGAGTACCTAGGTTTGCTGCTACAAGGAAACTAATAAAGTGTGTTTTTGAGTAAAATATTGATAGCTTAGTACAAAATAAATAAATTTGCCAAGTTTGATCAAAATATATCCATAAACAAGCAAATATTACAACATTTGACAATATTCTCCGTAAGAATAACATAGGAATTTTAAATTTACAATTTTTTAAATTTTCCCCGTTACTAATAATCGAACAAAAATACTTTTATATGCTAAATTATTTGTTTTTTTAAGCTCTTTAAAAAGGTCTAAAGAGAAATCGGGAAATTTTGTGTTTTGAGGGTCAAAAGTGAGAAAAACCTATTTTTACCCCATAAAACCCCCCGTAAGGCCCCGTTCCCATGGTCCGATCGTGCTGGTTCGCGAACTCATTCAAGTTTATCCCGTTTTACACCTTTAAACCAAATTTCATCAAAATCGGACAAAAATTACTCAAGTTATCGCGTTCACGGACGTATATATATATATATATATATATATATATATATATAAATATATATATATATATGAATTTGAACGGATGGTGTTTTTGGCCTCTGGGGACATCAAAATGAAAAAGTAAATCGGTCCTGGGTCTAGGTCTTACCGTGCCACCTACGGTAATAGCTTCTTCCCTATAGGGAAATTCGCTAAAATGACAGGTTAAATCGTAGTTATAATAGTCAATCAGCTGATCATAGTATTATTATCTTTAAGTGTTGCCAACCTATTTCCAAGCGTACACGGATTACGTGCATAATAAAACCACGCTTTTTTGTGTTGTTTGGTTGGAGTCCTGATGTGCGCCAAAGTATAAACCGTACGACAAAGTAAGTAAATACAGCATTTAGCAGCTTTCTGTACTATAAACAGTGCAATGAAACCAACTTTGTCGGGTGATTGAATATACCTCAATAAGCCTTAGTCTATCAGTAGTGATTATTGATTCTATTTCTTTTGTGTTCATTTTAAAATTAGCTGTTTTACTGGGATTGCCAAACAAAACAAAAAAGTACAAAATACAGTACTAGAAACGTGTTAAAAGGCTCTTTTTATAGATATGTACGAATGTCTTCCTAGTAATAATTCACTGATGGAAGATGTAAAGTAGTTGATAGTGTAAAATAACAAACCCAATTCTAATATGAATCGTATTGTTCCACTAATGTGACTCATTCAATATTGTTATCACTGTAGAATGTACAATTTGGCAATTCCGTTGATTTTTTTTTTTAATAATACGAATGAAATTCATTTATGTAACGAACAGTCATTGAGTTCTAAATGAGGAATTGGGCTCCTTTGAACATTGTTTACGTTAGTGTTACTTTTTGAGTTTCACAATTGATTCCAGTCCTTCAATTAAGATTTTCCTACAGTTACCTGACAAAGTGGGCTTCCTTGCATTGCTTATAGTAAGCCAAATAGCTAGTTGATGCATTTACTTACTTTTGCCGCACTCATTTTACTTTTGCCGCACCATTTTTTGCCACACTCCAGTATTCCAACCAAACAACACAAAACAATTTACATTTATTAGGCACGTTAATAGGTGTACGCTTGAAAATAAGGTACTACGACTACGATCAGCTGGTGCAGTTTTTCTCATTTAGTTGAACGCTTGGATTTAAAATAACCTAAATCGTGTTGTATAGTGTTTGAAAGACTAATTATTTATATACCTTATAGTAACAGTAGGAAAAATATAATGTGTAACACGAGCGCAAATTACCTTTACTGCACTAGAGAAAAGTTCCACACTCGCATACGGCTCGTGCGTGAACATTTCTCTAATGTGCAGCAAAGTGCCACTTCGCCCACTAGTTACACAAATAGTTAAATAAGTTTTTTGAAGAAGATCAGTTTAGCAAACCTCTTAATTTTTCGTGCATGTAAACTCATTATTTCCTTGCCTTCTTCACTGATGTTGTATATATGTTGTATACAAGGTGTTATGTACTAATGGTTTTTATTTTAGTATTTCAAAAATCCGATGTGGATTTTTTTAGAAAACGATTCTAAAATAAAATATTCATAAGGGGCTTTTCTACTTGAGTGGGATTTCAATTTGAGGGTAACAGGTTCAAATCCTGCCAGTCAATAATGGCTTTAAATATGCGATAAAGGCGTAAATTGGCGTGGTTCAAAGCCTGTTGTAAGCTATAGGTATAACACTATAGAAAGCATAAAACTATAGATATCCTTTGCGAAGACAACGTCGTCTGTATTGGATAACGCACACCTCTACAATCCATTAGATAATTTAACTAATGCCCCATTATTTGTGTCTCTAATTTTTTTCAATGAGCTCAGTTGGTCAATCATTAGACAATTTATTCTAATCCTTTTTTCAACAACTAGCACTACGTTAGATGCAAAAGTTAGACATATCTTTTACTTTTTTTTAGAATTGTAAACCTAAATATTAAAATTACAAATCTATACGATGTTCTGATATAAACACACAGTTATTTTTACCCAGCTTTTATTAATTTAAATAGTTTAAATACATTATAACACATCTGTAAGCTAGTTCACTTCTATCATGTCAACGTGTTGATATAGCTGCATAAACCAATCGATATATCGATCCTCCAGTGCAATGTATCGATTATCCGATGATCGACAGTGCACATGAACATTAACGACAGTGTAGCTAAGTGTGTACCTGTCAGATTTAACCCGGTCAGGTTTGTTAGTTTGGCCGAATTGAAGCTATCAATCATAATGGAAACTTTCATTCGTATTGCAGTGTGAAAGAAAAGGTGACTGTCGTAGTCTTTAATAATACAGTTCGAGGTTCTATTTTTGCTACGACCCAGTAGTTTGGAACCTGTGTAACTATTATTCACCTGTAATTAATTTTTATTTTATATATTTACATACATGGCCAGACTGTAAAAAACACCCACATTTTCTTTTGCTGTCCCATGATAAGCAATGATACAATGAATTAACAGCTGTGCTTACAAACTCAATAAAACTACGCCGTTTTAAGCACGGGTCACACTAGGCTGTTCGCCAGCCGCTGGTGACCAGCAGCTGGCACCAGCATCACCGGCTCACCAATCCAGGCTGTGTCAGCTCAGTGTCAGCTGCTAATTTTGTGGTCACATTAAGCTGACAGTCGCGGCTTCTTTCAATTCGCCGCTGATGCCAGCCTAGTGTGACCCGTGCTTTAGTAAACATGCTGCTATGGAGTGATTACTGTGTCAACAGTGATAACATTAAAAACAAAGTGATTACCATGGTGTTTTTCTGTTGAAATAATTTGTAAGAGTTATGATTCGTTTGCAAATACTCAGAGATTGTTCGGACCACATTTCATCTTTGCTCGACATGGTGCAGTTTCAGATCGGGAAACTATAGGGAGCTATGTAAAATTATTTGGAACAGCTTCAGCTACAAAAAAGTGGAAGCCGAAAAGCTTTCTATCACTTTCTTCCCACCAGAATATGTCACTGTAACTCCAAGTCCAAAGAGGCCTATCAGGTGTTGAAGGTTTGATGTTGGCTCTTTTCTTCTTAAAAGGGATGGTCCCCATAAACTACTTTAAAAGGTTTTTTTTGCTCCAAAGATTTGATTGAACTAAAGCTAAGGATATCCCACGGAATTTAAGCGATCCCTGAAGAAATGCTGAAATGTAATCGATAGAATGTTCAAGCTACTACAGCAATGTACAAGGACGTTGTTTTCTAAAAATTAAAAAAATGACTTCGTTAAGATGAAATGTCATAAGCTTTACGTGCTATTTATGGTAGTGGGTAGTATTAACATTGTACTATTTACATTTTGGGTGTTCTCATTGTCTCACCCTGTAATTATTATAGTGAACAAGTCGTGTCAATGATTTATATATGGGTTAGATTGTCATAACCTATTTTATATCTTACATCTTTCTTTGAACTTTTATTATTTTTTAGTATTTAACTTAATTTTTAATAAAACCCTTAGAGAGAAGCCATTACAATTAAAGATCTCTTTCAGCAAAGAGGAAGAAAATCCATCGATGGATGATTATCAATCAGAATCATTCACTTTAGACTTAAAGGAAACCGTTTTAGCATTTAAATCCAACGTGCCAAAGAAAACTATGTTTGAGTAAGTAAAAGTTGTAAGTAGAATTAGTTGCATACAAAACATGTTAGTATCCAAATAAAATAATAAAATTATTACGATACTGAAAAAAAAAACTTTTAAATCCCGTAACACAACCCAAAAATTACCTGAACTACCTTTCAATCTTTTTTGCTAAGCTTGTAAATTTAATAATCATGCCAATTCTGAGTATTAAGGATTCTCAAAGTTTGTACCCTTTATGATATTTTATTTTCTTTGAAATCGGAGAATACAAAGTCAGTTTGAATGCAACTTCCACTTTTACTTTCGAGTTTCCACTGTTGATTTCAATGAAGAGCTTGTAACATATGTTTGTCAAAACAAACAGTAAATTAAAGAAACGTCTTATAACATTTAAAAGTATTACACACTTTTTAAGTGTTATAAGATGTTTCTTTTTTTTACTTTCCGTAAATTTAATAACACGTATAATGCTGACCAAGAAGTTATTTAAACAATAATAGTCATAAATGTATCAGTGACGTATTAAGTGAAATACAATTATATTGCCAACGAGTTCGCGATCCAGCATAATCGGACCATGGGAACGGGGGATTATGGGGGGTTTTATGGGGTAAAAATGGGGTTTTCCCATTTTTGAACCTAAAAACAAAAAAATTTGCGATTTCTTTCTAAAAAGTTTTGTAGAGCTTAAAAAAAGAAATAATTTAGTATATTGAAGCGCTGTTGTATGCCTAACGGTCACGAAGAAAATTAAAAAATAGTTTAATTAAAAATTCCCATGTTATTCTTATGGAGAAAATGAAAATTGTTGTAGTTTACTTGTTTATGGGTATATATTGATAAAATTTGGCAAGTTTATTTATTTCATCCTATACTATTGATGTATGGTCAAAAAACACTTTTTACCTTCCCTGTAGCAGCAAACCTAAGCACTTCTAATGTTATTTAAATAGGGAATAATATGTCTTATTTATGGAAATATTTTAGCAAAAATTAATTCAGACAAGTTGAAATTCGCTTAGTCTGCAGGTTTGCTGCGGCGGGGGTATTAGCTAATTGTGTTAGCTACGTAAAATTATGTTAAGAGAGTTCGGCGATGCCAGAAATACAATCGAATGATTCGTGATTTACGGATGACGGATCTGGCACAAGTTCAAAATATAAAAATTCTAATGAGAGAAAAGTTTATGCCAGTGCCAGGACAAAACTATAAGTGATTCAAGTGGGGCTGTAATTATTATAGCAATAATTATCAATACTAAAGTTATAAGCAAGACGAAAATATTATATGACACTAGAATAACGAGTTAAAAATGGAAAATTTAAATGTTTGCATGCTACATTTTAGTATTGTTAAAATGCATTAATATCTAGGTTACAAAGATATTGACTTAATTATTTTATTATAATAAAAAGCTATTAACTTAATTATTTCATAATGATAACAAATAAACATTAACATTTTTTTGTGACTTGTTTAGACGCATTTTCATTACTAAAATGATGGCTAGGCTATGATACATTTCCGAAGTTTTAGTATCCAAACAATTTTCCAACATTAAATATACATTTATTCTGTTCGATTGCTATAGAAAAAAGGAATAAGATTTAAATATTCATCCCGAAAGGTTTGACTAGTTTAATTTTTATATGCATTAAACTTAGAATACCCTATGTACATGTCAGGCAACAGTTTCATTTGATACCAACAAATAATCTCAGTTAGCTTAATAATATTGGATACCTTTTACCACTGTACGAGACTATTTGTAACAATGCGATTGTATAACATCCCAATTAATCACAATTATTAGGCTATATTAACACTCAGTCTGGGTTTTGTGTCAGTTTCTGGTACAGCTCGTGACACCTAAGCTGGCACTTGGCCTAGCGCGGGCAGTGTAGGCGGGAGGAGGGTGGAGGTAGGGAAAAGACCGGACTGCAAACATTTCTACTGCCTCACGGGGTTGACTCCCCTTGCATTGTACTCGAGCGCCTTCATATGGGTCGCGAGGACAGTTGATGCAACCCGCATGATGGGACATAATGTTTTTGGAATAGGTTCTAGTAGCGATAGGCCAAGTGCCAGCTTAGATGTCACGAGCTGTATTGATGTTTACAAGATTCAGAATTGGCTTTATAAATCTTCACTAAATCCCGAACCAGACATGTTGGCGATGGCATACACATAGACAATAAACATAAAAATATGTCATAAGCTACATATGACCTTGCATAAGCTTGCGAAGTATAACAAATTGCCAGAATCACATGAATCCATTAAGGTGTTGGTATAGGGGGAGGAATTATTAAAAATACCCCCGCCGCAGCAAACCTGCAGACTAAGCGAATTACCATAAATTCCATAAATCCGATTTAAATAAAATTAGTTTAACAAGTACTAGGTTTGCTGCATCAGGGAGGGTAAAACTGTTTTTTTTTTGTAAAATGTTAATAGTTAGTAAGAAATAAAAACATTTTCCAAATTTGATCAAAATATGTTCATAAACAAGCAAACTACAACAGTTGACTTATTCTCCAAAAGAATAACGTGGGAATTTTAAATTTACAATTTTTTGAATTTTCTCCGTAACCATTAGGCGCATAATAACGCTTTAATATACTAAATTATTTGTTTTTTTAAGCTCTACAAAATGTTTTGGAAAGAAATTGCTAAATTGCTAAATTGCTTTTTTGGGTCAAAAATGGGAAAAACCTATTTTTACCCCATAAAACCCCCCGTAAACCCCCGTTCCCATGGTCCGATCATGCTGGATCGCGAACACGTTTGAATAAACGTAGGTGTACACGTTTATACCAAATTTCATCAAAATCGGATCATTTTTGCTCGAGTTATCGAGTTATATATATGAAATTGAACGGATGGTGTTTTTGGCCTCTAGGGACCTCAAAACAACAAAAAATCGGTCCCGCGTCCAGGTCTTACCAGGAGTACTTATTCCCTATATGGGAAATTCGCTAATAAAAACAGACTTTGTCAACATTCGTATACATAATAACTAAGGTTAATCTGCAAAAAACTGTGTTTTACTACACCGGTTTAGCATTTGAAGCCGCAAAAGGTAGTTAGTAGTGTATTACTGTATTATTTTTCCGTTTGCCAATTCCGTATCAATTTACGGTGATCAAAAATGAATAAATACACGATATATACAGGCACGAGTAAAATATCAGTTACATAAACTGGAAACTGTATGTGTCGAGTTGGGCGTGTCGCGTAAGGACTCCCCGGCCAAATTCGATTCCAGCTCCAAACCACAATTTACCCAAGGGGTATTAAAAACACCACTACACCGCCCCGTGGCATTGCAATGTTATTACATGTTTCTATCTTTGATTTTCTAAAACATGGAACTACTTAACTTTTCAGTTAAATAGGCTGAAGGCTATTTCATCCGTATACGATTGATATATTTTAACATAATGCAATGGTTTCCTACACTCCCGAAAGAAAAACGAGTACAAAAAATAAATTAGAAGATTAGTTCTTAAAGGTGGCTTGGTTATCCAATTAATATCTTGCTCTTACTTTACTTATTAATTTCATGTAAAAACTGCACTGGACGAATTAGGAATGATGACATTTTGTCCTCCCTCCTCCATAGTCTGATACATGTTAATCTTCAAAATCTAAAAATGTGACTACGAGTTGTACCACGTAATATATATAAATTTATAAATCCTTTAGACAGAGACAACGGAGTAATCATGCTTTTATTATAGATAAGTATTTTGGTTACATCAAATTAAGCTTGAAGTTTTACATTCCAAACACCTCTCTCAGTAGTTTTAAATTGGAATTGTTCAATCGTTCATTATACAGTATAAATTGTGCTGTAAATGTAAATTTAAAATAATTTAGTATACGTATATTATACACAAATCGATTGTAAACAACTGGTACTGTATATTAAATTGAGGAACCTCGTTAAAAAAGTCACACTAAATATCGGATACAAATTCACATAGCCACACATACAGTTATGCATAGGTTTAGTTATTGTGGGTTGGGATGGTTCATCAGTTCAATGAAGATATGGAGCCAGCTTCCTAGTTAGGGTTGCTAAGCAACAATGAAATCAGCTGTGCGCAAGTCCGGACTGGGATCCTGGAACACGTAATAGTAGTTCAAACGATAGCCGCAGCACCGACACGGCGCTAGTTTCCTATATAGTCCATGTCGGCAATGCAGATTGTGTTAGTTCACTGAGCAAACGACGATGATCAATGAATGTAGTTAAGCTTGTGACCGATAGGGTGTTTTGGTAAATAAATAAATTTAACCACAGAAATAAAGGAAAGCCCAAAGGAATAAGTCCAGGTTTATATTGTGGTTGGCATTACTTCAAAGCAATTCGTTGTTGACATCTCAAACAAACTGACAACAAAACGTTTCATATTAACAAGTTAGGTTAAAATATGTAAGACTGGTGACCCTTATTTCGCCTGTTAAAATAAAGAATTTTAATTTTATTTCATAAAAAATACGCATAATTTCTGTGTATATTTTTGGCATATATACCTGTACTTATTATCTTAGTTTTTTGTCCTAGGGCTGAAATCCCGCGCTCTACCACTAGACCAGCGCGCCTCCCTAGCGATGGTTAATGAAATAAACGACTATATATTCTAGAAACATTTTATAAAAGAGGAAACAATTCATGATGTTTCATGCGGTTTTATAGTTCTTTCGGAATAAGGGACAAGCCAAATTGATGTAGGAGTATTTGGATAACGGTTTGTATTTGGAAAAACAATTGCTCTTTAGTTCATTTGAATAGTTATATGATAACAATAACAAGTAACACTGCATACAAAATACAGGTTTATTAAAAAGAATGGTGCTAAATTAAACGGTTGGTATGTCCGTTCGTGATTTCAAACAGCTGATTTTTACATCAATAGAAAGTTCTACTCAACTAAGCAACTGAGACAAAACATAAACTTGTCAAAACAAACTTATAAACACGCGTTTTCCATTGTTGTAACAATCAGCTGTTTGTAATCACGGAAACGGTCGTACTAACCGTTTAGTTTTGCACAATTATTTTTGAATAACCATATATCTTTTTAATAGCACTTATTATAGAAATGTAAAAAATAACTAACTTTTACCTAAGGCCATGTTTACACTAACCTTTTCAATTTAATTTTTAGAATAAAAAAGATTCACTTTATTGCGTTGTTTACTTAATTTACATCCCTAGTGTGGAAAGTAACGAACCAATGGGGTTCGAGTACTGAAAAGAAGTAATTAATTGTAATGCTTTGAACGCCAAATTTATCAGCTAGCCTATATACAGGGTGTCCCGGAACTCTCTACCAATATTTTAGGGCATTGCTCCTATGTAAGAAACATACCTGAATATCATATTTAAATTGTCCGGAAGTCCTTAGTTACTTACACAGCCGCCATTTTGTTTTTTTCAGTTATTAATTTTTTTCAAAAGAATGGTTAAACATACGAATTGGAAACATTGCACAAACATTTATGACAACTAGACAAAGCTACAAAAAAATTATGGCGATTTTTCAAATTCATAAAACAAAATTGCGGCCATATAGTTTTTTTATAAAATCAACGGTTTTTGAGTTATATACGAAACAAAATTTTAAATGGCCGCCATTTTGTTTTATGAATTTGAAAAATCGTCATATTTTTTTGTAGCTTTGTCTAGTTTTCATAAATGTTTGTGCAAAGTTTCCATTTCGTATGTTTAACCATTCATTAGGAAAAAATTAATAACTGAAAAAACTAAATGGCGGCTGTGCGAGTAACCAAGGACTTCCGGACAATTTAAATATGATATTTAGTTATGTTTCTTACCCAGGAGCAATGCCCTAAAATATTGGTAGAGAGTTCCGGGACACCCTGTAGTAAACGACCAATTCTATAATTGTTGATCTACCGATTTCCGCTGGAAACTCGCAAAGGAAAATGAATCCATAACATGAGTGTGCAAAATAAATTATTGATTGCCCTTCAATGATAGTAATAATAACTTAAGTGATGCTTTAATTTTGTTTCTTTTGGTTTAAATTTTATAAATACTGTAAACTGTTTCAAAACATTCGGTATTGCTAAAAATAATATTTGCCTACTTGCACTTGTATCTGAACAGTACTTATTGTAAAAATTCTGCTAGCAGTACCTGCTCCCTGAAAAAAATAACAGAAAGAGTATAGGTAATGAAGTTTTACAGACGTAATTAAAAACTGTCGTAGGTAAAGTAATGTAACAACTCGTGACCTATTTACGCGATCGTTGCGTGAACAACTATTTCAAACTAGTTATGACGATTATCAACTGGAATCATAAAATATAGACTGAAAAATTGAAGCTTCGTTTATCATTTAGATAACTTTAAAACTCTAAACATTTTCCGGGACATTTAAATAACTAAAACATTTCTGGGAATAAATTATGATCGCGTGAAAATAAATATAGAAAAGGCGTGGCAAGGATGGTGCAAACAACGTGAAATAATGAATACCCACTCTCATAACCTGTAAAAGCAATCGTAGTAATAGCTTGGTTGATTAGTTTGTTGGAATAGGCGAGGTAAGTGTTAAGTATCAGGGCTTAATGCTCTAGTAGGTCGAAGCGACTCACTTTTGTATTTATTTTATGGAAGCCATTTATTTTGAATAACTCTTATAATACAATAAAATGGAAAATAATTTATAATTAAATGGAAAATCGATTTTTAATTACTGTTATACAAGCAGTGGTACACATTACTTACTACTACATGAAAAATTACATCCAAGCATAGTTCCATAGAGAAATGATTAAGGACTTTAAGGAAAGAAACTATCGTTGGAATAATCGGCATGACAACATCCTGCCTAATAGATTTCACTAGGTTCACAATAATTAATTGCAATTGTTCAGGATTATTGAAGAAAGCGATAAGTGTTCTGCTATCATTTTTTCGTTTTTTAGTCGACATCATATGAACTCAAATATGAATATTGATTAGTTATAGTCAAAAAGTAGTCATTATAGTATTCAGGGTCCAGTGTATAAGTATACACTGACGAAATTTATTCAATGTTACGTTCGTGATTGAAATGAAATGACAAGATAATATTTAATTATGTTCGTTACATGATTGCTTAAATACGTACAATGATTTTAATATTCGCAGTTTGATAAACATTTTGTTTTAGCGAATGTTCTCTATAGTGGCAAAGCTATTATTGCAGGTATGGTAGGACTTAGAACCGGAATTCCCTTTTCATTTTTATTTTCCCAGAGGTCATATAATTGACCATATTAAAAGTTAAATAAATATGATCATTGATTTATGATGTTTGAACAATATTAGTTCAAATAAAATATTGAGATATTTATGAAATTAGTTTTAACATTAAATAACTAGTGTCCTTTTTTTAAGTATAAAATAATTGAAATAATAACTATAATCAATATGATATTACTTAAAAATATCCTAAATACCAAAATTTTAACTAAGATTAAAAATAAAGCAATGTAAATTAAGACCTACAGGGTGGCCATAAAAAAGGTACTTATCTAAACTTGTGCTTTAATTTAACTTCTGCTTTAATTTAACTTCTGATTTAATGACCATCACTCCATAACAATGTTCAGGAATAGATGAAAACATGCAAAGACGAATGGAATATTTAATAAACAATGGTGGAAAACATGTACAGCACGTAGTTTTAATATATAGTAGGGTTGTACAGCTAATAAATAATAATTAAATGCCGTGAAATGATAAGTTCCTTTTTGGACCAACTTGTACTATTTAAAAAACTAAGTCTTTTATTAGAAATGTCTATAATTATTAGGCCTAAGCAGTTTTAATTGTTACACGGGGGTTTCCTTCAAATAAGTTCTGACAATACTGTTCGAAGCCTTATTCTTCCTGTATTTTTTCCTAAATACCTGTAACGACAAAACATACACAAGCAAACTACAACGGTTAATTTAATCCCCATGAAAATAACACGGGGATCTTAATTTTTTAAATTTTGAATTTTTCCGTAACTATTAGATTTACAAATAATGCTTTAGAACAATAGCTTTAAAAAAATCAAAATTTCATGTTTTAGGGGTAAAAAATGAAAAAAAAAAATAAAACTTTACTCAGACATCTCATAGAAGCTTGTAGACTATTTGTGTGCAAATATATTTATGAGCCAATCGCCGTTATACAAGATTTGTATATCGTGTGTCTTAATGATGTTGATGGTTTTAACATTATTTGTTACACTAAGTAAAAACATTAACACTCAAATTTAACGATTCTTGGTAAAAGTCTGCCAATCTTTGAAGAGTGGTCTGCAACAGTTTTTTGTTGTTGTAGGCCCTTGTGCGAGTATATTTCATTATACATTCGAAAATTGGTTTTTTCTATTTTTGATTCTTCAAAACATAAAATTACACAATTTCTTTTTAAACCATTATTTATGTAGAGCTTACAAAACAAAGTAAGCATAATTTAGCATTTTTGTACGATTAAAGGTAACGGATGTCATTCTTATGGAGAATAAGTAAAATGTTGTAGTTAGCTTGTTTATGGCTTTATTTTGATCAAATTTAGCAAATTTATTCGTTAAACATTTCATCCTAAACTCAAGAAAACACACACACACAACAACAAACTACTACTCTTCCATGTAGTGGTAAACGCAAGTGCTCATAAAATCTAATGATATTTAACTAGGGAAAAAATCTGACACGTTTAAGGAGATATTTGAGTGCAAATCCAATGAGGATAGAAATTAATAACAACAATCGTGTACATAAAGCGCACCCGATTGTGTACAAGGTTATGACATTCTTTACTGAGTAGGCAAATAACAACAATCGTGTACATAAAGCGTACCCGATTGTGTACAAGGTTGTGACATTCTTTACTGAGTAGGCAAATAACAACAATCGTGTACATAAAGCGGAGCCGATTGTGTACAAGGTTATGACATTCTTTACCAAGTAGGCAAATAACAACAATCGTGTACATAAAGCGTAGCCGATTGTGTACAAGGTTATGACATTCTTTACTGAGTAGGCAAATAACAACAATCGTGTACATAAAGCGTACCCGATTGTGTAAAAGGTTATGACATTCTTTACTGAGTAGGCAAATAACAACAATCGTGTACATAAAGCGTAGCCGATTGTGTACAAGGTTATGACATTCTTTACCAAGTAGGCAAATAACAACAATCGTGTACATAAAGCGTAGCCGATTGTGTAAAAGGTTATGACATTCTTTACTGAGTAGGCAAATAACAACAATCGTGTACATAAAGCGTAGCCGATTGTGTAAAAGGTTATGACATTCTTTACTGAGTAGGCAAATAACAACAATCGTGTACATAAAGCGTACCCGATTGTGTACAAGGTTGTGACATTCTTTACTGAGTAGGCAAATAACAACAATCGTGTACATAAAGCGGAGCCGATTGTGTACAAGGTTATGACACTCTTTACCAAGTAGGCAAATAACAACAATCGTGTACATAAAGCGTAGCCGATTGTGTACAAGGTTATGCCATTCTTTACTGAGTAGGCAAATCCGTGTCACCTTTATGTATTTTTTATTGTTCATTTTCACGCAGGAGTGAATCACGAACCCCTACTGGTACGTGTTACTTTTATTTTATGTCAAATCCTGACAATAGAATTTCACCCAACACGGTTATCTGTAACGTTAATATCCCAATGCTATAGTTAGCGTACGCATTGTATTTTACCAGAGAATGATCAGTTATAGTAATATGTTTGGAAGATTTCGTTAGGGATTTATTTGATCAGCTGTTATTGTTACATTGTTGTGATTTTTCAGTTAAATTGAATTCGATATTTTGTCATAACTCAATTTGTGTACTAGTGCCTGTGAATAGAAATCAGCATTGAGACATATTGTCAGCTGTTTTCTAATTTTTCATTGTTGTTATTTTGTCTGGCTTAGCTCCGTTATTGAATTGGTTATCTTTCATACATGTTATCTTTGCTTTGTAAATGTAAAACAGCGTAAAGACATGTCGAACCAATAATTTATTGGTGTTGTAATGTTACCAATAGGTAATACTGCAACACTAGTGATAAATCAATATCAATATCTTTACAATAATTATCAAACTGGGTATCTTTCATAAAACTTGAACTGAATTGTGAACTTAAAACAGTGTAAAACAAATTGGATCAACTGTTAATTTGTTCATCCATTGAAGTAATTGATCTGTGTTTAGCTCAGTACGAATCGGCTAAATGTTACAACACATTCACTGAATTAACAGTGGCGTCATTTCACCAAATCCTTGGGGGGGGGCAAACACCGGGGGGTATGGAAAACCCCCCAGCAAACTGCAGTTTTTAAACAAAAAAGAGGGGTTTAAGCTTATTTTAATTGTCAAAAGCACTTCAAATAAAAATAAATTATGAGTAAAATTTATTCATATTTAGGCAGAAAATTAATGAAACCAACAATTATTGACAACAGTCAGAAACATAATAATAAGTTGGTAAGTTACATCTAAGAAACGTGATCAATAGTTCCATGATGTATTAATATTATGTTTGGTATTAGATTCATGACCAATTTCTCTAGTACAACATTTAGTAATGAATACGGTCGTTCATAGCCTATAGTTTATAACAGTTTATTTTGGATTTTAAATAAAATACAAGTATTTAAGAACTTAAAAGCAAATAAAATTTTATCACAAATAAAATAATTTGACACACAAGTACAAAAGGTTCTATTTAACAATATTGAATTGGTAGTCTACAATGTTCAAAATAAATTACGTAAAATTGATACACATGTATAATTTTAATGCTTGATTAATTCATAAAAGTAAATGACAAAACAATGCTTCTAAAAAAATCTGCATAATTATGTATATATATATAAACTAGAAGTAAGTGGTTGATCGTACAGAACCAAACAGAAAAAGTAAATGAATAACAAAACTACTAATTTATGTAATATGTAAACTCAAAATGTGCTATCTAAGACAATAAAAAAATAATATTTTTGTTTCAAATTACTGTACAAGAATGGGCAGATTTTTGTCTGCCGTGCTTTTTAGGATTTGACAGGAGAAAATATTTGTATATTAGCTAGTACAGCATATATTTTTCTCTAGCCCAGGACCCAGGGGGGGGGGCGAATGCCCCCTGCCCCCCTCAAATGACGCCCCTGTGAATTAATCATAATCGTGAAAAAGCATCATGTAATACAAAAATTGTTTTTATCAACTAATATTGTTTACATTTCATTTGATGTTTTACCTTTACCAGCTAGATATACTGTATTATATCAATATTTGTCCTCTCTTAATGCAGGTACACTGTGCCTTTGGTATATAGTTTTACAAAATTACATTGGTGGATAATCAAGAAAACCCTACGAAATAATATATGTATTAGCTAGAGTTATGAGATGAATAGACACAGTTTCGTTCTATAGCTCAAGGTATAATACAGTATTTTGAAATATTTGGTGTATCCACTTATTTTACGACACTTTATTGAATTACATTTTATTATTTCATTCATTAAGGTAATCTATGGTGACAATTTGTTATCATTGAAATGTTTGCTTACATTTATTTTGAACAATAGTAGAAAGTATTATGAAGTGAGATAAAATTAATGCCTAACGTTTTTGTATAAAAGTCTTCGTCATAAAATGTACGCCATATTGGGTTCTTCAATCATCTAATATGAAAATGCTATCTTCGCAACAGCAGTTAAACCTACCAAACTAGATTATTTCATCTAGTCGATTAAGTGTGCGGCTATTTCTGTTTATTACCGTGTTACAATAACGATGTTATTATTGTGAAACATATTATTTTTCACAATAATAACATCGTCATTCACTCTTATCCATATGACTAATTTTAATTTATAACTGCGTTGGTGGAGTGATATGAGTTGCTTCCAAATAAAGTCAACAGTTGTTCTTGTACAACAGTAAAACAATCCAGAAACACTTTTTAAGGTATTTTTGTAAAGTTATGCATGATAACATAATGACCCAGAATGACAAAAAAATAGTTCATCACACGAGAAATGTCTTTTCAACCCTTGCTCATTTCCTTCACCTCCGTTAGAATGGAACTCGTGTTGAAAAGAACCACTATAGACCCTAGAGATAAAATATACTATAATACGACAAAAATTTAAAAGATTCAAATATATTATTTCACCGTAAATTCTTGAAAATAAGTTCTGTCATACATACGACCCGACAACGCAAAAAAAATCACAACTTAACATTGTTACTATATAAATCAATCCAATGTGGTGCCATGAATTGAAACTGGATTTACAAAATTATAAGAAATTAGTTTAACGACAATTTGTTACATTCGGAGATTTGATTGGGTCGCCGGAAGACTGCCCCCCGGAAAACTACCCCCCCAAGCAGGTTCCTACGTCATATTGACGTCAGAGACCGGGGGGGGTAGTTTTCCAGCCACGGACACTCAAATTTAGTTGTCAAACAGTTCTAATCTAACCTAACCTGACCAACCAAACTTGCTGTAACATTTCAAAAATCTGTTTTATATTCACCATACGCATTTTCTATTATCCAACGGAATTACTCGAATTAAAATTAAAATTACATAGCATGATTTGTCTAGGGGGGGTAGTCTTCCAGTCGCGGACACGGCTTCCATATTGGTTAGTTAGCAGATTTTGTGACGTCACGTTTCACCTGGGGGGGTAGTTTTCCGGGGGATAGTATTCCGCATCCCCATTTGATTCAGTATAGACACTTGCCATCAACCGCGTAAGATTGATGTAGTGCACTGAGCCATGTTGGGGTCGGCGGGGTTTTGCCCCTTATGCAACACATGTTAATATTCTACATTGTTGTTACAGGTCAGTAACCTGCCTATTCAACGTCAAATCAATGGGTAAGCTTTAGATTTCGTTTTAACATAGCAAAATCAATAAAGCATCATGCCATAGCTTGGTAGTGTTGAAGAAGTGTGTGTGTGCGTGTGTGTTTTTTCTGTAATACTGTAGTAGTGGATATAAAATAAAGAGAAAATCCAGAATAACATTTTTTCCAAAATCGCTTCGTTAACCAGATATCCGCCATTTTGTATTTTGTTACATAAACATTTTGATTTTTGATTTTTTCAACCGATCTTTATAAAACTTGGTATGTAGGTTAAGGGAGAAAAGACCAATTTTAGAAAAAAAAATATTCATCTTGATTAAATTTAAAATTTCAAAATGGCGGCCATTTTAGTTTTTTAAACTTAAATTACTCAAAAACTGCAAATTTTATGAAAAAATGTCATGAAAACTTTTATTTGGAATTTTTAATTCCCTATCAAGCGATACTAAGTTCAAAAAGATCGAATAAGAAATAGCTGAAATATTACGATTTTTAGTTGTAAAATGGGGCAAAGCTTCTGCCTTATTATACCCCATTTTACAACTAAAAATCGTAATATTTCAGGTATACATACCAAGTTTTATAAAGATCGGTTGAAAAAATTCAAAAATAAAAATGTTTATGTAAAAAATACAAAATGGTGGATATCTGGTGAACGAAGCGATTTTGGAAAAAATGTTATTCTTGATTTTCTCTTTATTTTGACCCTTAGAACCATTTCCCGGAGTTTGGCTGTTTACTTACAGGACACCCTGTATTGCTAATTAGCCCAGTAGGGCCTCCAAATTTAAAATTAATTAATATAATTGTAATAAACAAGATTGATAACATAGCTTTATAACATTCTGAATAGTGACCCATATTATATTTTTATACTTAACGTACCGTACTACGAGATAAGCCGCTTATAAAAGACCGTTAAAGAGACGCCTTAGCCTCCAAAAATAATTTTGGACGAGTATCTAAACGTTACCTAAACGTTATCTAAACGTTATTAACATACATTATTACTACAAAAAAATACTGTAGTAAAATTTAACTCTCTGGCCCAAAATGCATGCTGTAAAATGTAAACACATCTTTGAACATGGCAATCGTCTTTAACTCGTCAATGGAAAAAATTTAATAATACCAATTCTGAGCACTATTCACTTGCATGGGGGGAGTAAAAATGAAATATAAATAAACGAAAAGGGGTCATGAAAGTATGCAAGATTTAAACCCTCGACAAATCAAATATCATGTCAAGAAGTATTTGAGTCAAGGGTAGCAATAATTTATTCAGAGTTTTGGTCGAAGCTTCAGCCGACGTTTTCTCGTTTCATTTTGGTCCCAAGTAATAGATGTGCTATGTTTCATAGTTCACAAACTGATCATAAACTACGCGGTCATTATTATAGGGCAAATATAAACTCCAGCTTCATACACCTGGAGTCAGCGATCAAAAATATGACATAATTTGCACTAGCTTAATATTGATAGCGTACAATAAATATCCGTTAAACGGGTTTTCCCTCATTTAATCCTGTTTTCTAACTCAATTTCTCAGAGTGAGTCTGGGTTGAGCTAATATTCATTCTTATGAATGTCCAGTTTATAGTCACGAAATGTTGTTTAGTAATCATAACACAGTACCTCATTATCCCACCAATTCAGGGCCCGGTTGGCCTCCGGAAAATTCATTCTAAGAAAATAATCATGTAGTATGTGTACGGATGGCAGCTTTTAAGTAATAAATTGTACTAGATAACATGTTGCTCGAAATCGAGCAAAACTGTAAATTGTGAAAAAAGAACAAAAACATAAACAGCAAGACTTCAACCAAAGAATCATTCTAACTTTTATGATTGATTATAGAAATATCAAAAATATTATGTTATAAAAAATTATAAAAGTAACCTACAATATTTTAATATAGATCCGCTCTCAAACTGCTTTGGTTATCTCTTATGTGGTAAACGATCCTTTCACTTATGGCAACAAAGAGTAAAAGTTGAACTGTCTTGGCAAGTCTTTTCTTGCTTAAAATATAAGCCACCACAATTTAAAAATTAAACGTTCATTTGTCCAAGATCACATTTATCACCTCGGCGGTACTGCCACTCTGTATCCGTCAAATTGGGAGGTTGATGCAAGCGGTCACGTTTGCGTTCCCTCCAGCCACTCAAAGTTCTTCGTCTTACTGGTGGCATTTAATTTTAAATTTTAATTAAATACGAAAGTTAACCAATCATCAGAAAACACTGCAAAGAAATTTTGATACACATTGTAAATTACATGATAATATGGTAATGTAACGGGTAAATGCACTGTGAGTAATCCCTTACAAACATTCACTTACTTAATCACACCAAACTGTAACCAAAACTACATGATAATTCAGTAAAATACAATGTAAGGCAAATAAATTCAACTTGTACAAACAATTTGTTGTCAGGTATTGCAAGCAAACTCCTTATTTATGAACCAGATATTTAACAGATGTTTAAATAAAAATATAAAATTCCGGCTTTGCTCTGGAAGTAATAAGTCCTTAACTGTACATAAGTGATGCCCTTTCCAAATATTATGAGACTTATTTGCACATCTACGTGAAAATACCTTTAATTTGACACCTCAAACGTTTAAATACGTCAAGCCGTTATCGAATTATGACTGTAAAAAAGAAAACTGCTTGCGTATTAATATATAGTTGCTTTCATTACGTTAATTTATGACTAATATGCATGTTGGGACTTTGGCTGTATTAGCATTGAATATATATTAGTATTAATGTGTAACACATCTATTTCCTATTCAGAGTAGTGTGTAACTAGAGCAAAAAGAGGTCCAGAGGTCTAGGTTGTATAATTAAATTAATTATGCAGCAATTTAACAAATAAGTAACTATGCAAACTATGTAGAAGATAAAATCAGCAGTTATATACAAATCTACGAACCCTATAATTTTTAAAATACTAAACCACAAGTCAAACTAAACTAAGATAAACCTCGAATGATTGTAAATCATCTGATAGAGTTTCTACTAGTAAAATAGTCCGTTTATATATTTCTAGCAAGATATGATCCGTAAAAGTGAAACTTCTTATTATCGCTCATTTATGTTTAATGGTATCTGTGTAAAACATGTGTTTACGCAAGTGACAAGGGATCTCGCGTAAGACTCGTCCACACTCTTTACTCGATTGCAGAAAAGTGCAAAAATATTGTCATATTATGTATGCAGGCACAGAATAAAGATTGGACATGTCTAATCCTGATTCTGTGGTACGGGTGGCAATCATTACATACATACTGATACATTCATTCACTTTGTTAGAATTGTCCATTTATACACTGATTACTTTATAATAATAATTATAATGCTGTAACCCGCGGGCATTGCCCCGTTTAACTTCTTAATTTTCAAGATGATCTCGTTTGCATAGCTCAATCACGTCCTGGTTGAAGTTCGTTCGCTACGCTCACTCACCTTTAGGTTGGAGCTCGTTCGCTACGCTCACTCACCTTTAGGTTGGAGCTCGTTCGCTGCGCTCACTTTCCTTCAGGTTAGCTCGTTCGCTACGCTCACTTGCCTTCAGGTTAGCTCGTTCGCTACGCTCACTCGCCTCCAGGTTGAAGTTCGTTCGCTACGCTCACTCACCTTTTGGTTGCAAATTAGCTGTTGTCATAAATGTAAAAGAAATAATAGTGCTGCACCCTGTTGGTAATCCTTGTAACTTTAATGCTATTGAACATCATAGAACAGAACCAACTTGTTTAATTGAAACAGCTGTTAAGATTCATTAATTCCATTTCTCATGAGGTTAACATGGGAAACTCCAGAGCCACTGGGGCGGAGCCCGGAAGGATTTTTGGGATAAAAATATGCCTATATGTTAATCGGGAATATGAGCTATCATCATGCCGAATTTCAGCCCGATCCGACCAGTATTTTTTGCGTTCACTTGTCACAAACATACATCCATCCATACATCCATACATCTAAACTTTCACATTTATAATATTAGTAAGATAAATGTTGGAATTGTATTATAATGGTAAGTTTACGTCTTAAACTTACTTCCCCATCTCATTAGCTTTGATAGAAACTGTCACATGCGTCTCTGTAGGAAATGTACAAACTTGAGTATTAGTAGCTTACCCTCTTTCATACAAATATAATTCTATGCAACATTTTATATGCTCGTTTTCTAAACGTTTAGTACTAAATTACATATCTTTTAAGCTTCTACAATTCCACTGAGTTACGAGAACCTTTAGTTGGTTCCAGCCAATCGGAGGACTGCGTGGGACAAGCAATTTGGCGTTTTACTGTCGTGCGCTCGTGTCGCCGCATGTGCGTGCGGGTGACGAGCGCTAGTGCAGAACTAGGTCAGTATACTTACGGGAAATCGATACTATTTGTTCTTCGATAATCGATTGTGTGGCTCATTAATACGATGTTATTTTTACAACCTAGCTTCCTTGTATCGCACGCTATAGCTACCTTCCGCCTGTCGGTCCCTATTTGAAAGGTTGTATAAGAAGAATTTGTGATAGTTTTTACTGCTAACGAAAATCAGTCCAATTAAAAATTACCTTATTTAGGAGTGTGTTATTTTAGTTTTTATGTATACGGCAGTGTAACTTTCAATTGAAGTATCACAAACGCTTTTGGCAAAGCTGCCCAACTCCCTAAAATATTTTGTGGATAAGTACGTTATGTTCCAGTGGGCTAGAAGGCTAGAATAAATAAAATGGGGTAGAATAAGGCAGAAGCTAGTCAGATTTGCCCCATTTTACAACTAAAAATCTCAATATTTCAGCCATTTCTTATTCGATCTGTTTGAACTTGGTATCGTTTGACAGGGAACAAAAAAAGCTATAAAGTATTCTTGGCATTCTTTCATAAAATTAGCCGTTTTTGAGTAATTTAAGTTTAAAAAATTAAAATGGCCGCCATTTGAAATTTTAAGTTGAATCCAGGTGATTTTTTTCCTGACATGGGGCTCTTCTACCTTAACCTACATACCAAGTTTTATAAAAATTGGTTGAAAAAATCCAAAAATAAAAATGTAAAATTAGAAATTTGCGGATATCTGGTTAACGAAGCGATTTTGGAAAAAATGTTATACTTGATTTTCTCATTGTTTTGACCCATAGAACCATTTCCTGGAGTTTGGACGTTTACTTACGGGACACCCTGTATATTATATGAATTTTAACGGATGGTGTTTTTGGCCTCTAGGGGGGTCGCCGGAATTTTATCCCCCTGGAATTTTACCCCCTGGGCAAAGCTGACGTCACTATGACGTAGTAACCTAAGTGGCCAAAAGTTTGTTCGCGGCCGGAATTTTACCCCCGCGGATTTGGAAGTCTAATGAAAATAGTCAGAGTGTGATTAATTAGATTACCGATAAAAACCGGTATTTTACCCCCTGTCCTCGAACTAGCATTTAGACAACTGAAGATGTACGGGCCGGATTTTTACCCCCGGAATTTTACCCCCTGGCCAATTTTATAAATTGAATGATTGATTTTCTTATTTCTGTTTTTATTTAATTGTAAACACGTCATTCTTTAGTAGCCTATCTTTATTCGTTTATTTTGTAATCTCAACTAAGTAAACAGAATACGCTGTTTTATTTTGATCATATTAACCAACAGTTGGCTTCAAGGGTCGAATCCTGATACTTGAATCTCAAAATTCAAATTAAAAACCTGTTTGGATAGTTAATGTTACAAATAAATTAAGATAGGCTACTTAATAATAAAATGTTTACTATTAAATTAAAACTGAATGAGATAATTAATCATTCTCACTAATTTATATATCTGGCCAGGGGGTAAAATTCTGAGGGTAAAAATCCGGGGGGTAAAATTCCGGGGGGTAAAATTCCGGGGGTAAAATTCTGGGGGGTAAAATTCCGGGGGTAAAATTCCGGGAGTAAAAATCCGGGCCGTACATTCTAGGTTTTTATAATTAAATGTATTCTGATTAAATTCACAACCGTGAAAATATATGTTTAATTCCGCGTTTAATCCATCGAGCTGATGTCGCGAAACTAAAAGTTCGTGGCCGGAATTTTACCCCCTGGTTTGTGACGTCACGTTTGCCCAGGGAGTAAAATTCTAGGGGGATAAAAATCCGCTACCTTTAGCTTCTTTGGCTGTATTAGCAGGAGGATCTCTAGGGTCCTCAAAACGAAAAAGTAAATCCGTCCCGGGTGTAGGTCCTAGAGTACTACGGTAATAGCTTGAACCTAAAAAAGTGGTTTTCGAAGTGATAAAGTGATTCGCATTTGTATGTCTGTAACTTATGTCTTTATGTGTAGGCCTACAGAGCTACAGACTACAACCTGTGGTCCGATGTTGATGAAATTTAGTATATAGGTACCGATTCATGGTATCTCCAGGGTGTTTTCTCATATACGTCCATAAAATAATGGAAACATCAAATAATTTGAAAATTGGCCTAAACGATTTTGTTTAAAATTTAATGTGTTATACTCCTTTTGACTCTGAAAAAGATTGTATAACTCCCATTGCTTTAAATATTACGGTTAAAAATGCATTGCAACTTTTTTTATTTTCTCCATAAAACCCTACAAATTCACGAAAAGATCGGATTTTAAACAAAACCGACTTAACTAATTTTGATTCAAATTGTGTGTATGTTATAGTCATTTTGACCTAAAACGAAATGGTACACATTTTCCATTTTCAAAATAAGTTATATTTGTATTATATTATACTAACTATTATTTATTACACTTGTATATTGGTATTTGTTTATCTCAAATACTTACAGCGTTAGTGCCTATTGCAGTAAAAATTATGCTGTAAATATTATGTCTTGAAATTTATTGCAATTTTTGTGATATTCCCAATAAATTATCAAACTTACTCTCACCACTTACCCATGTACCATTATAAGGGTTGTTGACAAGCTAACGGGAGAAATTATGTGTAAGATTGCTGATACCGTTTACTTTCCTCCCCTTTAGCAGCAAACGAAGGCCTTTGTTTAACATAATGATAAGTATTTGATTAGGGAATAAATATGACATATTTTAGGAAGTATTTAATTAAAAATACAGTAAGACAAATAATGGAAATTTAAGAAATTTTCTTAGTCTGCTGGTTTTTGCTGTGAAGGCATTTTTGGTCGTCAATTGTAATGAATAGTTGTAATGTTAATTATTTTTGAATACCAACAACAAAACAATTGTCCATAAACTATCAAGATATATTTCGTCGGACCAAGGGAGCAAAACTATTCAATGGCGGGATTTTATGGCGTCGAGAAAGGAAGGGGTTACAGAGCAGGGAATCCTTATGTAACTTATCATTTATATGGCCTCTTGTAAATTTTCAGCTTCGTTGATCTACAATGTTATTGCTCACTTACTATTGTTTGTTTCTCTTTTAAAACTCAAACACAAACCCAGCGGGTTATTAAGTTATTAAATGGTGGAAACACTATAAACCAGATATAGGCCTAGTATTTTTTTGTCGAATTAAAATGTGTTTTCAAAATTAGACAACTATTACGAAACGTAAGTAACTGAGTTTTATTTAAACGTTAATGAATTATTCAAACATTTAATTTAGTTTCAAGTTAAACATTAAAAGTAAAGACTTATTATTAATTAGTAATATGTATAATTTTATTAGAACATATTATTATACAATTTAGTTAAAAAGGCCTTCCCTCGATATTTTTATTGGTAAAGGTAAAACTAATATTGGTATTTTACTTTCATCCCCTATAAATAGTATATAGTGTAAGTATTGTTTTTGTCAACAATTTCGAGTTAGAGTATAGGGTGGAATTAGCCGCCCTGAACCTCAAAAAATGGTTTTCGACGTGGTATATGTGTGTGTATGTGGATGTGTACATACTAAATGTCACACTAAGGACTATACTAGTGGTCCGATTTTGATTAAATTTTGTATGAAAGTACTAATCCGTGGTGTTTCTAGGCATTTTTTCATTATTTTAAATTTTTTATTGTTATTAATGATTTTCTTATAAACAACTATACAACAATGGATTTTCATATTTTACAATTTTGATTGAAACGTGTTATGGTGTTCATTCTCCAATCAAAATGGCACAACCCACAATGCTGTAAGAAATACAGTTCGAAAGTCATTTCAATTTTTGTGATTTTACTTATAAAATAATATAGTTAGAGGCTTACTCCCACCACTTGCCTATCATAAAGTTTATTGACAAGCTAACGGGAGAAAGTATGTGTCAGTTTGCTGAAACCGTTTATTTATCCTTTTTGGAATCAGAGGAACTCAATGCTTCCATGAATAGGTATTCTCTCACAAATAATTGAACTGATTTCAGATTATTTTTATGACTCAGGTTCGCAAGAGTGAATTGAATTTGGGCTTCTACCGAAAAGTTGTCCTAGTCAGGTTAATTTTTGGAACAAAACATCATAAACATGTTTGTTTTTCACGGACAAACTGGTTTTAATAATCTAACTATATTTTTATCCCCACTAAAGTTGTATACAAAAAATGAATTTTTGTAATCGACATGCCATAATATACAGGGTGTTCATTTGAAAACTTTCCATATCTGTTGTGTGCAAAGGTAAGGCTTTTAACACTTGTTTGTTCTCATTTACCCCTAATTTGGACATGCCAAATCCAATAAAATTATTTTCAATTTTGAAAAATGCCCCAAAAGGGCCCAATTTGGGGGGTAGGGGTGCTTTTTGAGAAATTTTCAAATGTAAACATGGGTTGTGTGATACATCAATTTAAAGGTCTAATCACCCCGATCATTTTGGTGCAAAAAAAGTTTAATTATCTTTAACTGTATTTACAGGGTGGGTCAAAACGTTTTAAAAAAGGACTTTAAAGTTAAGTACCGTATTACCCTAACTACTGAACGGAACAGCGCCAAATTTCTTTCCAAGCTTATTCTTGAGCTACTCTTTAAGATAACTTGTAGTAAGGGCATTTTCCAAGTTATTTTCTAATTTTAAAAAAATCCCAAATTTTAAGAATAAAAGAAAGCTGAAAACTCAAAATTCTTAAATAACAAGGTATAACAAATTTCATACCACGTGAAAGGTCCTTTTTTAACAAACATTTTACATATTTAAGTTTTCTTTCTATCTCTTACCATTTAAAAATTGCAGTAGAAAAACATAATTTTCTATGGTAAAATTGTAACTAGTTTTCTAATAAAACAGCCAAAATTCGTCAATAGACACATTAAATGGTGCAATAACTGAAGGAAACAATTCATAATTATTTTTAGGCAGATAGGCAAACTAGTCATTACGTTTTACTTTGTGAAAAACAAGTTTTATAGCTGATGAGAAAAACCCAAGCGTGGGCCGCTTTCTGTAGTACCATTGACTAGTTAATGGTAGTATTAATTTCAAAAGTACCATTTCCTGTCGTACCAAATCAAATATGGTGTAAACTTAAAAAAATAGACTTTATTTTACTTATTGGTCATAACAAAAGTGTTCCAGGATAACTGCAAAGTGTTTAACAATAGATATCCAAGTAAGACCTTGAGTCATATGGCTGTAAATGATTTAGTTAGGAAGTTTTCTGAAACTGGCTCAGTTACCAACGAGAAAAGAACAGGATGAGGGGTCCAAGATGAATTCTGACACACGTAAAAGTAGTCGATCAATTTGTTATGAATCCTACTACATCGTTGAACAAAGTGCAATGTGTTTTATTAGAAAACTAGTTACAATTTTACCATAGAAAATTATGTTTTTCTACTGCAATTTTTAAATGGTAAGAGATAGAAAGAAAACTTAAATACGTAAAATGTTTGTTAAAAAAGGAACTTTCACGTGGTATGAAATTTGTTATACCTTGCTATTTAAGAATTTTGAGTTTTCAGCTTTCTTTTATTCTTAAAATTTGGGATTTTTTAAAAATTAGAAAATAACTTGGAAAATGCCCTTACAACAAGTTATCTTAAAGGGTAGCTCAAGAATAAGCTTGGAAAGAAATTTGGCGCTGTTCCGTTCAGTAGTTAGGGTAATACGGTACTTAACTTCTAAGTCCTTTTTTAAAACGTTTTGACCCACCCTGTAAATACGGTTAAAGATAATTAAACTTTTTTTGCACCAAAATGATTGGGGTGATTAGACCTTTAAATTGATGTATCACACAACCCATGTTTACATTTGAAAATTTCTCAAAAAGCACCCCTACCCCCCGAATTGGGCCCTTTTGGGGCATTTTTCAAAATTGAAAATAATTTTATTGGATTTGGCATGTCCAAATTAGGGGGAAATGAGAACAAACAAATGTTAAAAGCCTTACCTTTGCACACAACAGATATGGAAAGTTTTCAAATGAACACCCTGTATAGTAGAATTCATACGGTACGTCCACTACGACGAGTGTGGAACACAGTTAGAGTATGTGACCGTAGTTGGTTGATGGTTGTGGTAGTGTGGATAAACATTCCCTACATCGTATCATCAGTGTTAAGTGAGCTCTTCTACTCCTGACACACTTCTCTCGTTTGATGGGATTGTGTTACAAACGCATTGGAAACATCCGTGGGAAACCACATATGCTGTCCAGGTCAAAACGTGTGACACTAATGTCAAAACACACGAAAACCCAAACCCCACTTTCCATGAAAACATAGAAAACCCCCCTTGAAAACATTAATCCATCACCTTTTCACCTTTTTCTAAGTTATGTTGCTACTCATCCTCAGAATCAGTATTGATAGCTTTAACTCTCCTACTCAATGGGAAGGAATAGCATGTGTCACAATTAAATATTAACCTATGGGTCGTGATTGGTGGAAATGGACCAATGGGTATAGAAGGACCAGGAGGTCATGTGACCCACCCGTGGGGTTGTGGGGGAAGGGGAGGCAGCGCCGTCAGCCGTCAGTATAGGCAGACAGCTGATAGACACAGGTAAGACACGGGAGTCACCAATATACAGTATACCAGCACAGCTTTGCTTATAGCTGCACAGTCAGATGTAGTTAATGGCTAACTACTAACTAGGGTGAATAGTTAGCTAACTAAACTAGCTAACTAGTTCGGAGAATAAGGTGAAGGTTGCGCAATCGAGTCACCATCAATGTCAAAAAGGTGCTGGGTTTGCTCAATCTCTGTTAGTTAATACTGAAAATTTGTTAGAAAGTAAAATCAGCATCAAATGGAGGGTTAAAAATGTATTTAAATTATTTAATCGCTTGTAAGCTAAGTAACAGAACGTGATAACAATTACCAACTTTTTTTAGTTTCCGTATATATTTTTGTATTTTCTTATATGATATTTGCAATAAAATTAAGAAGTAAAACGTTTTTGATAGACGGTTGGACAGATTTAACGCTTTGAAAAATACACTTTTATAACAGATAGGCGATGTTTTTTTATCATTGCGGGTGTTACAGGAAAATAATGTTTATCTAATCCTAAGACTATATAAATTAACCACTACTCTACATTTATATGGTCTTAGGATTAGATAAACTTATAATATTCTTAGGCAGTAAATATTATTTCAGAAATATTAATTTATTTTAGGAACTTATCTAACGGAAAGTATAACGTGCAATTAAAGATATGAATTGACGTAGAAATTAAAAAATAAATCTAGTATTCAACAAACAACGTTAAAAATATAGCTGCATTTGGTAACAATGCAATGCATTAAGCGGAAATCATTCAAAAGTTGTTTTTACAAAATGTTATATCTCTTAAGAAAATAAGGAACTATTTGAGGAACCTGGTTTTAAACATGCTCTAAAACCTGTTGTATTGATATAATGTAAAATAATACTATTGATTTTACTTCATCATTAATCAAGCTTTAATTTAGGTTTATTTTAGATCTAGTACATTATTGGATCCCTAGAGAAAAAGAGAATCAACAAAACTGCAATAAAATATCTAAAAGATATTAATTTGACTAGTTTACTTTTAATAATTAACTATATTCATAGGCGAATTAATACTATGGATGATTTTTACTAAAGATTCAACGGTTTCCACAAATACGTATTATTTATACATTTTGCAATTAATATATTACATAATAGACTTCTTGGTGTTGTTGTTGTGTAAAATTAGGCATAATAATATTGTATCGTAAATACTGTGGTGTAATGGTTAAATATAAAAACAAACCTATAACTACGTTACCCACCCTGTGCTCTTGAAACAAGATTACATAAAATGAATTAATTAGTCCAATAAAACATAATCGTGATGCCCCAAAACTAACGTTTCTTTCACATGTGTTTATAATTGTAAAAAAATAGGTCCTCGTCATACCTGGCCCACAATTTTATGAAGTAAATAAAACTCTACAACAATCTTCGTAGAAAAAAAGGAGGTAAACTATAAACAAACTGAGAAACATTGCTAAATTATTAATTATAATCTGGTGTTATAAACTATTCAAAATGATAATATTTTAATTCTAAAAATAAGAAAAGAGGAATGAATTAATGTAATTGTTTAAAGCATTCTTGTTTATCATGCAATTTTAAGTACATATAATTATGTTTGCAGTGATTTTTAGTTATAAAGTTTACAGTGATATCTTTGACTGTTTTAATACTAAGATTCCGAACACTGTACAATATGAGCGTAGGTAATTTAGAAATGAAAAATGTAACTGAAGAAAATATATTCTAACATAAATAAGTTACATGTCTACATAAATTTATTCTCATGTAAAATCTGTTATTAGATAAAAGATTACAGAAATTAAATTTAGTCAATAGATTTTATAAGAAAATTATGTGACATGCACATCTCAGATTTATTTTAAATCAACCTTTGCCCTTTGCGTAGTCAAAGTATATACCTATAATAACAATACTTATAACGTTTTTAAGTAAAAATAATAAAACTGTCAAAAATATAAAGTTGGCGTAATGAACAGTTCAAAAGTGTTATAAAATTTGTACAGCTGAATGAGGCGTTTGACTTCCATTCTTATTAGGATGGTAGGTGGATAATTTTTTTTTTAATTGAAGATTCCGTATATTTCAAAGATGATATAGTGCCTAAACGCCAGAGTCTGATTTTATCACCAAACCCTAATAAAATAGGGGTTTCAGGTGAAAAGTAACTTATATATTCGAAGGATGAAATGGAGAAATAATCAAAAAATATCCAATGCGTTATTATTGTATTGTGTTTTGTGTTAGTACAGTGCTAACTGTTTTATTTTTTGGTAACAATAAGTCGTTGTAGCCAATGAATCTAATTTGACTATATCTACGTTCATTTTTTCATTAGAGACATTAAATGTTCTAACCAATTTGCTACTTGCTATGACCATGTCCAAAAATGTTAAAACAATAAAATAAAAGTTGAACTCTATTGAAAAATAATAATCCGATTCAAACAGTCAATATATTTGGCTTTAACGTTAAAACAGTAACACCAAGCTAAAGGTAATAACCGATGAACGAATATTGTATAATATTGTATAATTCTACCCGAAACTTAAACCTCATATTACTTCACATTATATTACTTCATCTATGGCACCATCATGAACAAGAAAATATTAAAATTAAACTTTTTCTGACAAAAGTTAATTTTTACTTTTCAAATGCAGCATGTAAGATTCAAAACGGGTTTGAAAAAAAGCACGGTTGATATTTCCTGTACGGCTATGGGTATAGAGAGTTACTTATGGTTATGCAATCCATAAATAAGGACGCCAAAAAATGACAAATAAATGTAGTTTTAGAAATCAGTACTGTATTATGTATTTATATGCAAATCTTGTTACTGAATCTTACTAATCCATTCAAAATTCGCTAATTTATAAACAAAATGCTTTTATCCGTGTTGTTTTTAAAATTTTCTTCCTTTTAAAGGGATATTCCAGCCAATAAAGCTTTATTTTGTAAAGGACCACCCGAGGTGTATGTTTATCATAAAGAACTTTTTCTGCTAGCGCAAACACATTGTTCTCCCAGAAGAGGACTACGATATATGTTGTAACTTCTTGATTACTTTTGGACTCAATTGTTATAGTAAACTAGTGCACCTGTTGCTTGAATTCGAGCAATTGCAAAGTATTACAGGCGTTCAAAACTAATACCAGTCGCGATTTCTGATGACTTAAAAGTCATCTCAAAGATGATGTAATCAATCACTCCACTACAGTTTTCGAAACTGGAAACGAACTCACTCTGTATACGAAAGATCTTGTGTGTATCATGTGTTTACTATGAACTGCTGTAATTAACACAAATATTCGCCTGTTTATTTAAACGAAATCGTTTCTTCATAAGAAATACATTGGGATTTTGATAGCCTTCGGGGCAAAGCCCGAGGACTTTTATTACAGGAATTGGTAAAAGGGGGTCTACACTAATAAGACTTAATTTTGACACATCGTTTGTAAAACCCCGTCCATTATTAACAGAGGAGTAGTGTTTCGTAGAAATCGCCTTCAGGTATTATATATAAGGATTATTTTGTGGGACTATTTGGATTAAAGCCCGAGCATCAATTTATACGTTTAGACCTAAAGATAAATAATAACAAAAAGTATGTGTTCGACCAGTGATTTTTAATTTAAGTCAGAGATATTAATTTTCAGTCAGTCATACTGCAATGTTCATACTACTATCCATACTAAAAATTTTGTAAATATTATTTATGTTAAATACCCTTTTTAAACAATTAAACAGTTAAACAATTTCGAAAACATACGCGGTATTTATAAACACTATTTTTAACTTTTCAAATTTTATACTCTAAGGAAGTTTATCAGGTGTTAGTTTTATTAACTATTGGTAATATTAAATTTTCAGTAAATTGTTATTGCACGCATACTCCATTCTCAGTAGGATGTGCAGAATTGGTAACCAATGACATCTCAAGGGTTATATTTTAGGTACAATTTTTTTTACTCTAGAAGACTTCGTATATAAAGCATCTGTATTGCACTTTGTTTATTTTAAAACCAACTATCAAACTCGATACATTCCTAAAAAGAGAATCCATCACACTTTCTGCAATACTCAATATTATTGCTAGTCTGTAATAATATGTCAGTTGTAATCATATTGATATTTTTGACACATACCCTGTTTATTAATTTAGTTCATATCTCAATACAAAAACACATTTTTAACACACTTTTGGAATCATGAACTTGAATCTTTTGTAATACTTGCTGTTTGTAAAATTTGGTAATATAGCACAATGCACATTATACTTTATTTTAAATTATAGAAATTGTAAATCCCATAATCTGAATAGCAGATTCAATTAGCAAACAATAAATATGAGAATACATTAAATTAACCGTTTAACTCTTGTTTTCACATACGCAACGACCACATACAAACGAGATAAACAAATATTTTAACATTACATTAGAAGAAAATTGACTCTAGAACCATTTAAAAACATCCAGACATTGGTATCGAAAAACCAACAGAATTTTACTTACAATGGTATAGCTTAGTTTTCCACAATAAAATCAAAAATATTCTGGGGTTAAATATTTAATAGTTTTTCACCAATTAAACACATATGTTTCAGATAGTTCTCACAGTCAATTATTGTTAGCTTTTGTTTGGTTTTTAGTGAAGGGAATTATTAAATACAGTGCACACTGTATGTGTCTCTTCACTTGAGAGACGTAAATTTTCTTGATAGGAGGTGCACCCACAGTTTAATGTGAACTCTATTGAACTCTAAATCCATCGCATAGTTGTATTATCATTGATCTAAAAGCCATAGGTGATTTCGGGATTTTAACCCGGTCCTTTAAGACAAAATAATTCCCTTTATTCACTAGATTAACTAGCTGCACCCCTAGTTTTCTGGTGTTTTGGGGGTTTACTTGTTAAAATTTCCTTATTCATTGGCACACAACGATACCATAAAATACTGATATAGAATCTCCGAAGAGGATGACACAGGTAAAAAGGATTCCCAATAATTTAAATAACTAAATCAAAAGTATAGCTTAGATCAATATTTTTTACTGAATTTGCAACAATAGTTCTAGTATTATTTAGAAGGCACTTCAGTTCAGTTGGAATAATCTATAAATGAAATATCCTAATGTAACAAATGACTCGTTGCAATTGCAGCTTGGCAGCCACGAACACAGCCAAATTACTGTTTTTACAACCAATTACAGTACATTTCTTACGAAAACATTTTTGTCAAAACTAGGTGTTTTATAAGCCATAACAATTTCTGTGTGGTAATTGAATTCATAAAACCAACAATGTAATTAAAAATAAGAATGTACAACAAAGAAAATTTGTAATCATCACAATCCACGAAACATGCCAAATCTATAAGGATTCTATAATGATAAGAGATTTATTTTAGAGATAATGATAGAGAAATTGAGATGAGTAAACGATAAAACACGATTTGTCTTTTTATCAAACTTTTTCCCAAAAAGGAAATATTTGACAAACGCCATTTTAATACTTTAAGCTTTGAAACCCGTTGGATATTTTAAATATTTATGTAATATATACAAAATGTAGGTTCAACATATTCCAGAATATCCCACTAATATGTATTTTAACACAAAATCTTGTTCCACGAGGGTTTAATTCCATGAGCGAAAAAATCGTCAATAATCTAAACATTTCACCATGATTGTGGTGCTTCTAGTTTCAGTGCCCGACCCGCCTCAAGATGTAAGTTAACCTAATTATGAGGCAAATGATATGTATTTTGTTTAACATAAACTCTGATTGGCAATAGTTTAATTAATTATCTACTTCCACTGAAAGTTATACGTTATCTAGCCATTTTTATGTTATATGTTAACTCTTTGATTGATAGTTCGATTACACAGGACAAGCATACAAGCTATAAGCCGGTTTTTTTTCACACGGGTTAACTAGCCTAGTGTACTCACACAACTCTAGATTCTACTATTAAAAAACTACGAAAAAGTAGTCTTTGCCAGCAACCTTTTACACCACTCACAAGCTTTTGGATGAATTAGCTCGAAAGAACAATCTTTTAGGTTTGCACAAGTGGTGAAAGGATTAGTCTTGATGATGTCGGTGGAATTTGGAACGTCCTATTTACCATCAAGCATATGTTTTACTCACAGGCAACTAGCTTGTGGTTCGCAATCAATCCTGTATAATACAGTAAAAATATATTCCCAGTATGGGATTATAACAAAACATAAAACTATAAAATAAATACACGAGCCTAAGCTCTAAAAAATTCTTTACATGTACGTACAAACGCATTTTACACGGAAGTTGTTACGTCTAGGGATGGCAGGCTATACATAGTTGGTGCTTCTGATGAAGTATTCAACATTATCGAGCGCTGTAAAGAGCGTATCACCAGCGCGACACTTCAATAGTGCAACAGGTGGCCTGTAAACTGCTTAATTATACACAACTTCGACCGTTTACAGGGCGTGTACAGCATAAACTTTGATGTCACCAGCTGATTAGTTATACAACACATTTATGCACTATGACGGGGTGTACACAGGTCTATACTTTGATGTCACCACCTGGGGGCGGGGTGTAAAGTAGACTTTAGTGTCGCCACCTGATTAATAATACAACACATTTATACAGTATGACGGGGTGTACACAGGTCGCTGTATACTCTGATGTCACCACCTGGGGGTGGGGTGTAAAGAAAAGTAGACTTTAGTGTCGCCACCTGATTAATAATACAACAAATTTATACAGTGAGACGGGGTATAGGTCGCGGTATACTTTGATGTCACCACCTGGGGCGGGGTGTAAAGACAAGTAGACTTTAGTGTCGCCACCTGATTAATAATACAGCACATTTATACACTACGACGGGGTGTCCACAGGTCGCGGTATACTTTGATGTCACCACCTGGGGGTGGGGTGTAAAGAAAAGTAGACTTTAGTGTCGCCACCTGATTAATAATACAACAAATTTATACAGTAAGACGGGGTATAGGTCGCGGTATACTTTGATGTCACCACCTGGGGCGGGGTGTAAAGACAAGTAGACTTTAGTGTCGCCACCTGATTAATAATACAACACATTTATGCACTACGACGGGGTGCACACAGGTCGCGGTATACTTTGATGTCACCACCTGGGGGTGGGGTGTAAAGACAAGTAGACTTTAGTGTCGCCACCTGATTAATAATACAACACATTTATGCACTACGACGGGGTGCACACAGGTCGCGGTATACTTTGATGTCACCACCGGGGGGTGGGGTGTAAAGACAAGTAGACTTTAGTGTCGCCACCTGATTAATAATACAACACATTTATACAGTACGACGGGGTGTACACAGGTATACTAGATGTCACCACCTGATTAACTATAAAACATCGATGCTCTATGACGGGTGTAACACCAATGGACTGATAATAGTTTTTGGGGAAAACTTCCCAGGGTGAAGGAGGCAGAATATTGGTATTGGAGGGAATTTGATTATCAAGAGGTCTTGAATTGAATAAAAGTATAACTACTCATTGAATATAAAACTTTTTAGATTTTCTATCCTAGTTGGAGACCATATTAATCCTATATTTTCACTTAAAAAATAGTACCTTTTTCACGTATACAATTAACCTAAAAACTGCATGACTTAACTTAAATCTTTGCCTTAAGATGAATGTTTTGGAAAGGGTGATTCCGCATTAGCTATAATTTATTTTTCTTTAAACTACTTAAAACATATTTTAACTACTTAAAATTTGTTAAATAAACGCTAATGTCTGATTGTTCTCTGGTGTTAGCAAGTAAGGAAAGTGCAATCTGTGAAATTTACTAAAAAAATCTGCGAAAAAGTGAGGACCTTTAGAACTACACAACTACACTCAAATTGGGTATGAAATACATAGAACATGTTTCAGATTTACATTAGATGAGAGGTATGCAGTACTTACCAGATTCGTAGTCAATAGTTCACCGCATTCATAGTTTTATTTCAACCCTTTTTGAGATGGACGAATTAATCTTTGTGTGGTTTCAGAATTACTGAGGATACCATTGGTGGGCAATCATTAACTTATAACGTAAAAAAGCAAGTAGTTGTAAAAACAACTATAAGACGAAAAAATAACAAGCGCGAGTGATGATCTGATGGTTTTGTTTAAGTTGTTAGTGAAACAAATCGTTCTAAAAAGAACAACTAAACCTTTTGAATACGTCTAAAATATATACTGAAGTTTAAGAGTGAAAGTGTGATATACAGGGTGTTTAAAAAGGTGGGAACATAATTTGCGTACTGATTCATTGGGTCATAAAGAGAAAATCAAGAATAACATTTTTTCCTAAATCACTTCGTTAACCAGATATTCGCCATTTTTTACACAAACATCTTTATCTTTGAGTTTTTTCAGTCGATCATCATGAAAATTGGTATGTATTTTAAGGTAGAATTGACCTATTTTAGAAACAAAAACTAATCTTGATTTAACTTAATATAAAAAAAATGGCGGCCATTAAATTTTTTTTAACTTAGATCACTCAAAAATGGCTTTTTATGAAACAATATCAAGAAAATTTTTATTTAGCATTTTCAATTCCCTATCAAACGATGCCAAGTTCAAATATATCAAGTAAGAAATAGTTGAACGATTTTTAGTTGTAAAATGGAGCAAACCTGACTCGCTTCTGCCGTATTCTACCCCATTTTACAATTATAAATCGTAATATTTCAGCTATTTCTTACTTGATATTTTTGAAGTTGGTATCGTTTGATAGGGAATTGAAAATGCTAAACAAAAGTGTACTTGGATAATATTGAGGGAATGTGTTGTACCTTGGAAGAGTAAGCCTTGAGAGTCATTTTCTGCATTATGATAAATTGTGAAAATACATATTCAAAATTAGAAAACCTCTTATAGCTTGGATCAAGCTCAAGTACGATGTCTTTGGAGGAACTGATTTTGTTACCAATATTTTTGTATTGCCCTTGAGGGAGGGGGAAGGGGGTCAATGTATTACTCTCGATTTCATCTTAGCTTTTAGTCATTCCAACCTATCGAGAAAGGAATATTGTATAGGCTTGCTATAATAATTATAAACTAACTCATAGATATCACATTAACCATCTTTTAAGCTATTTACTTATCATTATTATTTTTATTAGAGTACCTTTTAACAATTTTATTGGATGTTTGAATAGCTCACGCACTCATAAACGGATCATGAACTCTCCGTCTATATGCAATAAAAATCGTATTAATAAGCTTAGATATATTTTTTATTTTTGTATTTTGTCTGAAATATGAATATTACGAGCTAACGGTTTCATATGTCTAAAAGAAATATGAGAGAAAATTATGAAAATGGACAATTTGGAAATTTGGAACATAGTTTTACCTACATTGGACAGCTCTTTATTTTGATTGTTTTTATTTTATGAAGACTATTATGAAACATAATTTTCCTTCGAGAAACATTCGGTTTTCCCACTTAGCTTATGCTTGCTTCTTGTAGCGTATGAAAGTGTATATATTCCTTTAAACGTGTGATTTCCAATTTAGCCTCCAGTTTCTTCGTTCACTCAAGTACTGGTTTATTACTTATTGTTTCCATTTTTTTATTACCTTCAACAAACAAACGTGTATAAATTAGACATAAAAAACAAATTGTGCACACAAAACAAGTTTGCGGAAAGGTTATACGTGATTGATAAAAGCACGTTTTTCAAATAGTAGACGCATTTAGTTATTAAAACCTCGAGTTAGTTTACCTTTTCATTGTACTACATTGGTGTGAACAACAGTGTTTTGGTCGAGCTACACACAAATTACATTTAGAATAGAATTACTTTTGCCCAGCACGTCAACTTTCAGGATCGATTGCCATGTTCTGGTGACGGGCTTCCCGCCCCCTTCCAACCAAAACGCTCCCCTTCTCTCTAAAACTCCCGGAAGATAATATCATGTTTCTTCGTAACAGTAAGATCTTGGTTATACCTATGGCTAAGCTAATAATGTTTTTTAATTAACTGCTAGTTGTCCTGAAACATAATGCTATGCATTGACGGATTTGTATTTAAAATAATGAAAAATCATTTATTTACACAGGCAAAGTTAGGGCCACATGGCCCTTTCTTACACTTAACCTGTAATAATATGCCTTTCTATGATGGCAAGTCTAAAACACTTGTTTGAAAATTTTTAAATGAAGAATGTCTAAGAAATATTCTATGTTCAAACCAAAACAGCTTATGTTATGTTTATATTTATCCTAATAAAAATTAAAACTGCTTGTAAGAAAGATGCGTGTTTTTATAAACAAATATTATACTTTCACGTAACATACGTTTGCATGTTAAAGTAACGCTACTCTAATAATAAAATGACATAAGTAACCTATATGTATTTATATATGAGGTTTATGTGAAGAATTTTTCTAAAGCATTAGTTAAATTGCACCATACAAACATTTAATTGAACAGCAATATTTTTTTTTGAATGCGGATATTTACAGATGGCCTGCATTCACTTGAACTATAAAAACATATTACAGTACATATATTGACAATAATATTTATATCAGCTAAATAGTATGGATAATTTTGTTTCTTCTTAGATGTCTAAAAAGGTATTTAATGGTCTATTATTGAGTATTTACTGATTAGTTTAATATTTTTTTACAAGCATAACATATCTACTTAGCTGCTAAAACACTAAAATTTTAAAACCAAAGAACAATATAATGATAGTACAAATAAAATAAACACCTCCCAGGTCAAAGCTTAAAAATGTAAACTACATAATATCTAAAAATATAATTACATTTAAACGTTTCCAGTGTGTACTACATTTACATTACTATTGCGTATATTATTTTGACCTCTAAATACTAATACATAATCTTTGGCACTAGATTTAATTAATTCATTTAGTTATATCGATAATGAGAAATTACAAAGTATGTTAATAATTTACAAAAATAAATACTAAACCTGTAATTAATTACAAAAGTTACATTCAAAATATTGCTAATATACTTCATAGGGGAGCGAGCTGGCGTAGTGGCTAGAGCGCGGGACTTCGGTCCGTGAGGTCCCGGGTTCGATCCCCGCCAAGTCACCAATGGATTTTATCTAAGTGATAATGCCGCAACCCCTAGGTCTAGCCTGAAGTAATGTGAAAAACAATCCCAGGCTCGTGCCTAGCGTCCTAGGACAAAAAAAAAAAAAAAAAAATATACTTCATAAAACCATGAATTGGTATATAAACAAGGTGATAGGTTTAGTAATATGTGTTCTATTTTTTTTGCAGGGAATTTAAAAATATAATATCACAGTGAAACCCGTTTAATGTTTCTACGAGTTTACAATACTAATTTAGCTCCTTTGTACATTGGCAAAATAACTTCATATGACTACATTATCTTTAAAATGTAATTCCGGATGTTTAAAATCCAGTGCCATTTTCAATACTCAAAGACTGTATATTTGACCCAACACACCCAAATCCTTCTATTCCATGCTAAACGCAAAAAGTCCGCTTTTCTATATCCGTTTTAACCTTCGATTAAACGTAAACTCAGGGTTTGCAAAATATACAAGAAAGGAATAACAATCTAGAGTTCCCAGAAACCTGCGTGCACGGCAGCAGCGAACCTGAGAATCAATAGAAGAAATCCCAAAGTGTGACGAGGCTTGGTGGGTCAGGAGGTCATCGATTGTCCAGAACTGACCACAACATGCAGTTGGCAAGGTGCAATTAGTCTGGTTATATTGATCGCTGGCCGACCGGCCATAAGTATACACCGTGTCCCAAAAAGAATGGATCATATATACGTGTTACCAAAGGTCCTAGAAAAGTGAACTATGGCTAATTTTAAAGCTGATATTTTAGAGTTTCTTTCGGTATCCTTCAACAGAAATAAGCTGTTCCATTGTTGTAGCCTGTTTGAATTTTTTTAAGCATTAAGCTGCAATATAGTAAATGGAGTTGCAGTTGAAAGCACAGTGTATTGAATGGTTTATAAAGATAAAATATGTGGTGTGATTTCTTTAGGTCTTGGGGTTTGTGAAAGATCAAGTGTGTCTATCGCTCATTCATCTCAATTATAGATAAATTTAAAGCAAAGATAAGGGAAGCCTTTGGAAAAAAATACACCACAATGTGCAGTCAGAGCTGGAACATTGACTTGACTTTCTTTGACTAAATAGCGGAGAACATGTATAGATTAGGTGGTGAAACAATGGTAGGATAAACTTATGAAGTCAAGGAAAAAGGTGTATAAAAAGTAAACTTTTAATCTTTAATAATAAAGTATTTATGCAAGTTTACTTTTGATCCATTCTTTTTGGGACACCCGGTATAAGAGGCTATAAAAAAATATTTGTACCACCTCTTAACTTTTTAATTTGTTACACCAGGAAAACATAACTCTGCACATATGGCGTAAAATACTCTTTTTGTTTGATATGACACTTCTGCTCAGAACCCCAAATTGGGATACTTTGGGGACAGCTTAAACCTTTTTAATGTGACTTACTCATTTTTGTAACATGGCTAAGTAAGCTTAGTACTGAAAAAGTCTTTTTTCGTTCTGTATTAGTTGTATTCTAGTAGAAGTAATAGTAGATATTAGTATTAAGAGATCATTTTAAAGACTGTTATAAAAAAAGAACATCGGGGAGAATTACAAATCTTCATCTCAATTCAGTGCGACATAGTTTTTATTTAAAATTGTATTTATGTGGGTTAACTCTGAAAAAAATCGAGTATACTCGCCATTTTGTTCTGGGTTAAGATAAGGACCTCTGGATTCCGCTGATGTTATTTTTTAATGAATATCTTTAGAATGAGCACCACTCGATGGACTGTTTTTATATTGAACGATTTGAGCTGCCCCAAATACCCCATTTTGGGATCATAAGTAAAATTTCCATACAGCCAAAAAGTGCACTTTTATACGATGTAAAGATGTGCTGGGTTTAGTTTCCTTGGTGTGTTAGACATGGTATCTACAAATATTAAATTTTCTTCAGCCTGAGAGACCCCACATTATAATTTACCTATTTTCGTTGCATTTTGAAATGATTGCCACGTCACGTCGTCGTACTGAATTGAGATGACCTTCTAATTTTCGTTTATATTATTTTTTATAAGTGCCTTTAAAATTATGTGTCACTCGATGTGGCTTTGTATTTATAAATTTTGAGTTCCTTTGAAAAATCTTCACAGCCAAAAAGTGCATTTTTATGCCATAAAAAAGATGGTATGAGTTTAGTTTTCCTGGTGTAAATAATTGAACAGCTAAGATGGATTATTCATAGTTTTGCCTAACCCTGTGTAAACTATTTTTAAAAGAGGTAACTACTTTTAATCAATATCGGATGCATCGCACACGCGCTATAGTAAAGACCTACTACCCTGGATGTATAAATACATATGGGGAAATACCCCAAATCTTATTTGAATATAGTAATATTTTTCTCAACCACTGCTACTTCTAAATATCACCATGGATGTTGGATCAACGCACGGCCCTCGACCTAGATTCCCCAAGCCTGAATCGCGTGATGGACACGCCAAACTTCTGCTGCGTACCCTACTGCCTCTGACATGTCGTGACGAATCTTGTTAATTGCGTTGCGGGCAAATTAATCACCTAAACACATCTTAAACTGAGCCCCAAACACCCTGCGAACCGATTTTGTTGACACGACCGACGTTGGGTGCCAAAAGGTGATGACTTGCGATTGCAGTATCATTGAAGTTCATCATAAGTATTCATCTACACTATTGCCACACTCTAGCACAGTCATTAGAATGAGTTGCATGCTTGTCATCAGTTGAAAATTTATTCAATACTATTTTACAGTTAACACAGTTTCCAACACTTACATAAACTGCTGATTCCTCCTGCAGTATTGCCTGTGGAAAACTCATATTCTTCATATTCTTCTTCCTTTTCTTGTTTTAAAAACAGGAAACTTACGGGTATTTCATGATTCTGATTGTTTCATTGAACCACCATAAGTTACTTTCATCTACACTATCACCACATACCACCACAGTCATCAGTATGAGAGGTAAATTAAAACAAAAGCTTCTCAATTTCTTTACACATTTTACACAATTGTTCCTGTACACTTACATCTGTTGATATATTTCACTCTGGTAAACGTATATTAGTCTCATTCTTCTCTATTTTCTTGTGGTAAAAAACTGGAAAATTACGGAAATTTTAGGATTTTTATTAAAATTACCATGAAAAGGGTAAAAGTAAAGCGTTGAATAAGATTCTAAAATCACGTAGTATATTGACTTTAGATATTTGTAAATACGTGTATTGTATACACACTTTTATACCATGAACATAGTAAGATCATCGAAAATTTGTAGTAACTGGAGTTACAAAACTAGAAAGCTGTTATTAAACTAAAATCAGCTTTCATATACTAAAATCTAAATTTTAGGTTTATTCTTTATATTTTAGTTAGCTAGTATCCTAAGATACTAGAAAATAAAAATACCCCCGCCGCAGCAAACCTGCAGACTAAGCGAATTTCCATTTGCCTGATTGGATTTACACTAAAATGTCTACTTAAAATATAACATTTATTTCCTATTTAAATCGAATCGTTTAACAAGTACTTAGGTTTGCTGTATCAGGGAGGGTAAAACTGTTTTATTTGTAAAATGTTAATAGTTAGTAAGAATTAAAAACATTTTCCAAATGTAATCAAAATATGTTCATAATGAGCAAACTACGACAGTTTACTTGTTCTCTATAAGAATAACATAGGAATTTTAAATTAAAATTTTTTTTATTTTCTCCGTAACCACTAGGCGCATTATACGCTTCAATATACTAAATTATTTGTTTTTTTAAGCTATACAAAATGGTTTGGAAATAAATTGCTAAGTTTTATGTTTTTTGGGTCAAAAATGGGAAAAACCTATTTTACCCCATAAAAACCCCCGTAAACCCCCGTCCCAATAGTCCGATAATGCTGGTTCGCGAACTCGTTCGAATAAATTTAGGTTTACATGTTTATACCAAATTTAATCAAAATCGGATCATTTTTGCTCGAGTTATCGTGTTAACGGACACACACACACACACATATATATATTTGTATATATTAGCACATAATATTTGCTGAATGTTGTTGTTTAAAGATTAACTACGAATTGATTTCCAAACGTTAAAAGGGTTTACCATACGCATTCACAGTTAGATATACCATTAAACAAGGTAAGAAATAATGAAGAAATTAATTTTACTTAAATAAGAGAGGTAACTTCCATTTTAAGGTTTCCAAGCTAATATAAAACCTGGGGGGTCGGTTAAAACTTCCATGATGCACATAATTTACACTCGGTGCATGCTTACAGTGACCGGGATATAGTAGGTTAGAGTCTGTTTATTCAACTACACAGGGGAGGAAAGGTTGTGTACATGTTCTCATATTATGAAGAGTAAGATGGACATGGCGTGATATGGAGCAACAAGGTTAGTGGTTTCTAGTTCAAGTGGAAACGCCTCATCTTCTTACAGTCTCTATGTAAATTTAAATGCCTTTGAAGGGACAAACACGCTAGCTCTAGCGCATCAATCATCTGTTTCGAACAATTTTCAAAAACTACTCTACGTTTCTGTAAGGCTCACACGTTTGGATTTAAATTTGTTGAGATTCAACCTTTTTCTATTTGAAACAGATCAAAGGCAGACATTTATAAAAATATCCTCCTTTACCTTTATTTTACTGAGGGACGGGTATATAAGTTTTACGTACATATATCGACTTGAGGGTTTTATTAACGAATAAATATTGAATTTTGGTTTAGTTTGCAATTACAAACCTATTTTAGAACATCTTTAGGAGAAAATCTCCTGTAATGTAGTTGTATTTTATTACTAACATTGTAATATTAGTATTAAAATACAACTCTAACACATATTTAGCGAAAGTTCTCTATATTACAGATCCCAAAAATCTTCCATCATTTAATATCTGTTCAATCATAAACACATGTCTTTTTATCGGGTAACTGCATTATTTAAACATTAGAGTCATAGATGCAATTCCATTAACTCGGGCACTACCATACGATATTGCAACATTATCCTAAATAGATTCGTACCTAAACATACCGTTAAATCTAGTTTCTCTTACTTCATAAATGAAAGTGATGTAAAACTGGTTGATTGGTGCAACGCAACAATGCTCTATGAGAAATGCATACGATGATAGACTAAAAAATATATAATATACTAGCTGTTGTACCCTTGCTTTGCAACGGGAAGAGGACACAAAATAGAAACATTTTAATCATTATCTCTTGCATATAATAGTTACAGATCCGCCAACGCTTTTAGAAACAAAATTCAACTTTTATAGCCTTAATAGAAACGTTTAAGTTATGATTTTTAAATCTGGTAAGTAGTGGATACCACCATTTTTGTTTTGATTAATTTTAAATCTTGTGGAGGTTGATATGAGAAAAACTGAGCAAATCTTCGAGTAAAACTTGAACATGATTTACCAGATTTACTTTCATCTCCCTTAGTTACAAATCTTTTAATTTATTATTGACATTTTAAATTTCAATTTTGAAGTTTCAAAAATACTAATTATTAAATTTAAATATCTTTATATTAAACTCTTATTTATATTAATTCACAAATCCTTTCATCTTCAGTTTTTTCACTCACAATAAATCATTGGCAAAACTAAGTCAGCTGTTATAAACTTTAGAAATATTGCTGTGCCTTATCAATACAGTCTTTTGAAATATTAAAGAAACTATATCCATAGGTGCTATAAAAAAATTCAAACAAATAATTTAGCATTAAAGACAGCAGACAAAACTAATATGATTATCAAATCATCAAGGACTAAAAAATGTAATAGCAAATACAGAATATGTTTCATTGCATCTCTGATTCTACTATACAAAAATATCAACAAACAACTTAATATACAAACCAGTAATTTTTATCAGTTCCATCGTCCATTGCCTTTACATTTTCACACTTACCATTAGGAAAACATAGTAACAGATATTTCATTGATTTTAGAAACAAAAGAACACTGTGTACTGCTTAGTTTTATGATATTTTCCTTAGTTTAATTTAATCAGTGGTGTGGCAAAACACAAACAATAAATTTATCAAATAAAGTAAAATTTGAACTGAAAGCTATGTTAAGATAAAATAAGAGTATTTTTTATTACCGCACATATACAATTTAGTTATTGATGGTATTCTTTAGTTTAATTTAAGCATAGGTTTAGCAAAACACAATAACTTAATTTACCTAAATATACATATAAAAAACAATGTGATGTTCAAGTTATAGTTAATCCAACACATGTGAAGCAGTTTGAATTTATTAAAAGTATAGCCTCCAAATTCATACAAAACATCTATACATTGTAATTTTCATACTGTTTCCATGAAAACATATCAATAACATTATTTTAACTTAAGATTATTAACTTAAGACGCTTTAAAAAATCCAAAGCAGAGCCGGAGTTGATACAGCAACGGTTATAAAATTTTTTTCTATATTCATTGACATAGTTTTAGAATAAATAATCCTTGATAAAATGTTAGATCAAAATAAACCTACCTCATATCTATGGAAAATATTATTTCTTTGTATCAGCTGTCTGAAATTGTGAAATATGCAGTTTAGCAGTTCTTCTTGTTTATATTTAAATGTCAAAGCAAATGTAAACAAACATTGTTAGTGTTCTCATCACAGCCATGGAGACCAATCAATATTTACTTTTAAAATGTTCACCTAAGAACTTTTAAAACCAAAGGGGCAAAGCCTACGGTCAGTATCGAAATGTGAATAGTCCTATAATGGTCCTTGGTATGGTAACTATATTTTTGTAAAATTTAAGCCCAGTTAGTTCAGTAGTTTTTGCACCTATTAGTAATACACATACAGAAGGACACCGTTAGATTTTTATATAATTGTATAGATTATCCAAACATCAGTAAAACAATAAAATACTTTAAGTCAAATTGAATGCTTCTAAGCGTCAATGTACGACCTGGAAAATACAACTCAAACCTATCAATAGGAGCTTCTGACGTCATATAAGCATGAGACCACTCCATTGGCTCGTCGATAGCCCCAAACTTGGAATTGACTGAGCTAATAGGCCTAATCAGACTCTACTATCTAATTACTACACTCCCATGTGTTCTAGACACGGTTGTTCAACTGTATCTACCTCTTGTTTCTGTATAAGTATATCTTTACAAGGCCTATTCAGTTGGTCTTAAAGATGCAACAATTTCTTTGGATTTCATATAACCGTACAAAAATGTAATAGTAGGTCTAGGTTTGATTTCGCCTTAGCCTACAAGGCTTATATGTTTAAGAACATCCTATACTTTCCCTGTTTGTGTATTTCAATTCAGATTTAGACAGGGTTTCTTTCTGATATCACATATTTAGATTTGCCTTTTGTATTCGTTGTTGGATTGATTCAAAAGTTACTCAATACAAATTGTATAAGTGCGACTAATAATCTATTGAAGATGATAATTTCAGCTTAAGTACAATTCACCAGTAACATACATCCTTAAAATGTCATTATTGTACTTTCTTTTCATAATTTTTTTTTTGTGGGGGGGAGGTAAAATGCGTTTACGCACACTGTTATTCTCAGTGCTGGAACTGTTTAGCACGTTACTTTTGGCTAGGCCCTTTTAACCATGCCACAAGGGCTTTCCTTCATATTTTCTTCCGAAGGCTAAGGCTGATCGAGATCGAACTTCTTAGCCCGAAGTATAACCTTGGTAAACTGATTGACACAATTAATCCAGTTTCCCTCTCCCTGGAGCATAGCTCCAACGATGTTGTCAGTGCCGATCTCAGAGATAAAAGAGGCGTGGTGGACATGTCACCTTTCACGAAAGAAAGTGTGCTCGGCCGTGTCTACAGTGCCGGGATAGTACAGACAGACTGAGCTTGCGGCCTTCTCCCTTCTGTGCAAAATGGTCCACTTCCGGACCGTACTTCCACGCGTGACCCGATAATAACTGGATCACGAAATACCCGACCTCACAATGCTACCGTTCCACCCATGGTCGGATGCTAGGAATGAGCCTGGTAGTCTAACGTCCCCGAGACTCGGCGTCCCATTCGCGCTGCCAGCGGTCGAAACTGCGGTTGCGTTCTTCTCTGGCAGCAGTCTCTCTATCTACTTCAGGTCTCCTGCGGTAGATAGCCTGTCGCTCCCTCGAGAGAGGGAAGACGGGGATGACACCGTTAATCACCATGACTTCAAGCTCAGAGACCGTGTGGTAGGTGGAAGCAACTCGCAAGGCCTCTTGTCACTCAACGCTGGAAAGCTGGTCACGGAAGACACGGCTCTCCAGCACATAAACCAGACCTCTCAGCACAGGACAAGGGGGCTGATTGGACAGCAGCCATCATTAGGCGGCGTTTGCAGAAGTGGGGACTGCTGACATTCGGCAAAAGCCTACTAAAGGCAGCCATTCCCTTAGCGGCTTTGTCAACGGTTTGCTTGATCTTATAGCCGAAAGACATCTTGCTGTCAACCATAACACCAAGGTATTTGGCATACAGCTTCATTTCCAGTTAGGCATAGCCCACGTTCACAGGAAAGATGGTGAGAATTCTCTTCTTGGTTAGGACCACGGTCTCGATCCTATCAACCGGTAGTGACAAGCCGTGGACCTGCATGCACTCATTGACACGGAGAATTATCTCAGCCTCTTCGACGATTCTGCCTGCTACCAGAGCAACAACATCGTTGGCGTAGCCGACGTCTCATTGGACATTTTGAGTCTTAGCAGACTGTTATATGACACGTCCCAGAGAGATCGGGTCCTAGAACGGATCCCTGTGTAGCCCCTGAAGTGATAGAGATCCAACGCTGAGATTTGGAGATTTCAAAAAGCAAGACATGGTCCGAAAGGTAGGAGTCGATCATTCGCAAGAGGTAGGGAGGACCTCGGAATGAATGTTCGAGCGTCCACAGCATATCGCTCCCACCTAGTGGAGTTGAACGCATTCTTCACGTCAAGAGACGAGGAGAACCATGCAGTACGACCAGTGACTGGGTTCCTCCGCATTCAGCACTGCCTCAAATACCTCCTGGATGGAATCAATGGTCGAGTGACTGGAACGGAAACCGTGCTGCTACGGGGACAAATCACCCGCAGAGACGATAGCCTCGGTCAATCTGGTGCAAATAAGCTTCTCTATCACTTTGCTAATTGTGTTGAGCATAAACAGGAGGCGGAACGAAGAGGGGTCCCAGGTGCACTCTTGGCCTTGGAGATCAAGACAAGGCCACCTTCCACGCCGTCGGAAAAACGCCTTCTGCCAAGCAGGCGTTGAGCATATCCAAAAGAAGTTTGGGTTGAACTCAACGACGAGCTTAAGGATCTCCACAGAAATGCCATCAGGGCCGGGTGCTCGAAGATTCGAAGTTGTCGGACAGCGGGTGTAAGTTCCTCTTCCCGAAAGGCTGGGAACACGCCCAAATCCCCGAATTCTCGGCTGGTCGCGCTGAGTGATTTGGAAACATCGCATCGACGGCAGCAGTCATGGAGGCAGGTTCTAAGACCGTAGGATAAATAATAATATTTGTTAATAATACAACGATATTAAATGTCTGTGTATTAAAACTTCTCGTTTCGAACACGTTGCAACGTGAGAACATTTGTTTGATGGATAACTGTTCTCTTTTGAATTTAGGTTCAACAACACCTTTAACGATTTTTTATGTCAAAGATTTACTCAGTGTTTGTTTGCGAAACCTCCTACCCTTCTATGACGCCCTTAACCTTTCAGATTACGTCAATCGCCCATCTTAAATCTTACTTACACACTGACGTCACAAACAAACTTCGATTTGCCTTCCTTATTTTTATTCTCACTTGTTGAAGTTAGATAAATCGTTTAGGGTGTTTAGGTATGTATTGGGTAATGGTTAATGGGGAACAATTTCATTTTATGAGAGAAAATGTGGATAACAATCGTATTTTCAAAATAACATATATGAGAGTGGGAATTTCTCATTTTGAAACAGCCTTATAAAAATCATGCTTTTAGAAATTGAAGAACTAGTTAGAATATTACTCAGAAACGTTAACTTCAAGATTAGAACAACAAAATCTTTCGATGAAAACTGCTAGAGCAATAGACATAATTCATTCTTTTACATTTAGTATTCATAGAAAGTTTAACAAGAGCGAACAAAAAATAATTTAATCAAAATCGGATGATTTTTACATAAGTTATTGTTTACATAAGTTATTGTTTACATAAGTTATTGTTTACATAAGTTAGACGTATGGTGTTTTTGAACTCGAAGACATCAAAACAAAAAAGTAAATCAGTCCTTGGTCCCCGAACTAAGTGACCAAGGACCAAGGAAGGAAGTGAGTTGGGGTGAGAACTAAGTGGCCAAGAGATCTACAGTAATAGCATTTTCACTCTATGGGACATTAGCTAAAAGGATTGACGAAATAAAATATTTCAAATCCATATCCATTACTTGTCAGGTGTTTGGTGTATTGGTACAGTATAATGTTTACATACCACCGGGGAAGTTATACGACACAGTTGCATGCGAAACATTCATTTGCCTTCCTCGGTTGATATCGTTACCAAAAATAATGCGCCCATTAAGCTTCTAGGTTTCTTACAATCTTAATATTAATTTCACTATTTTACCCTTCTTTTCATTTCAAACATTGTTACGTTTTTTAAGATCAATAAACTAAACCACGTTTTTTAGTTTTGTGGGAAGATTAATTAGATATATAAGAGAATATGGGTTATATTTACTTAAGAAAGATATATACTTAAGATATTTAGCGATCTGAAATGTTTCTTTTACAAGAGAAAATTGCATGGGAAATGGTGTTTTTTGTGATTTACAGCAACATTATAAGAGAAGGAAATATAGATGTGTAGAGGCATTCAATGATTTAATAAACACATATTTGTAATAAGGAAACTTGGACACACAATCTTTAAAGTTATTATCATACAATTACAAACATAGTAAAAATGTCATTTTTTTATAAAGGAGTTTCTTCTAAACACCAGGGTTTCAGTTGCTAAGGGGCATTTAAAATCCGGATTTTGTGAAGTTTAGTGGACTTCTCTCACCTTTATTTTCGTCCAGTGATATCCATGACTCATCATAAACACGCAAACTCACACACATACACACAAATTATACGCAATCGTCCATGGAATACCATTAACAAGATACAGTACATGTATTTATGATGAGTCCTGGATATCACTAGACAAAAATATAAAGGTGAGTGAATGCCACAAACGAGTTTCGAAAATAAATAATACCTCACCTAAAAGCATGTTATTCGGATTCAAAGTGCGGATATGTTAAGTGGATATGGAAAGTCCGGATTCAAAACTTAATGATTCGGGTCATATAACTTTTCATTTTTAGATGCATATTTAGTTGTATTATAAATAATTTGACGAGTTTAATTGCTTTGAAGATTTTTTTATGCAAGTTTTTTGCGTTAATGTATATAGAGTTGTCACTCAAACAAACTTTGGAACAACAATCAAAACATAAAATATTAATAATAATACAACGAACGCATTTCAAAAATTCATAATGGCTTGGTACATAATGGTTTTTAATTACCAAATACTGTATCGCTAGCATAAGACTCTATCATTGAACTGATAGACTGTGTTTACAATTCAGAGTTTTTCCGAGTTAAAAAGGCATCTGAACTATGAGAAATAATTTACACAGGATATGATGGGGATTTTATGGTTCATTGTCACACATTTTTGAAAGCTTTTATCATGTCTGGTATAGAACGACATACATGTAATTGGCACTGTGGACACGATAAACCAGGTATAAATTTAAGTTTGTCGTCCGTATTTAATAGAATATATCTATTGTTTCGCAATTATGTCGCATTCTAGAATGTAGAATTCATACTGTTTAGTAGATTGGATAGCACTTGAGCTTGCCAGCTAGATCACAGTAGAGTTCGTATCTATAGAGTTCTCACTTCCCTGTTTTTTCCACAGTAATAACCACAACGATTAACACAAACCATAAACAAACACTAAACAACAATATAAATGCCACAGACCCTCAGTTAAAATAAACACAGGTGAGATTAAACGAGGCACAAAACATAATCTAAAAATAAATAAATATTTAAATGGAGTCACCGGTAGAAGGGGTGAAAATGCAACTGATGAACGGGCAAGTAGAAGAACTGCGGGAGTCTTACAGTGATCGGCCGAGCAGCCCTAGCATAGCAGAGGGGGTAAGAACCCAAACATATCTACACTAACACATCACCAGAAGTATGATGTGAGGACTTACAACTAAATCAGTAACCAGTAGTAGTGTGCATGTAGTAGAACGATTTCTCTTAAACCTATCAAGATACACGTAATCATATTAGTAAATAACACAATATTCGGAGAGTTCGAAAATTTAATAATTCAAACACACAATTAATGTCAATATCTAAAACTTGCTAAGGTGTCTGTCATATTTCGAATGGTAAATATGTAAATAACTAATATTGTGTCGGTTTAGTGCGATGTTATTTTAGACATCATCGCCCTCACGACACCACGCTTGAATGGCTGGTTAGTTGTCACTAGCTACATGAAGTCCTCTATTCATACAAGAATGTACACCTACACTTAGTTCACATGCACACCTAACATTACAGTTCACAACTACTGTAGAGACTTAAATAATCACAATAAACATCCATATAAACAAACCAATAAAAACCTTAATAAATAGATATCGATACAAATGTAATAAAAATGCAAAGTATTTAAATAAATATATGTATACTTTAATTCGTAATATATTAAACATAGAGATCACTAAACTTGAATGCACCCGATTCGCACTAACATGTCCATGTCACAATTCATTGTGTTGAAACTTCCATCAGTAGTGAAAATGGTTTTGAAAATGTATATTATAAATAATACATCATTTGAGCTGTAGCGGTACGAAAATCAATTTACATTAGGTTTTAAATCAGAAAATTGACCAAAAGTTATTAAACTAAAAGTTATCAACTAGTTTTACAGTAAAAATTAAAAATATTATTCCACATACGTACACCTACATACCGTTTTGCACATCGTAAAGAATTCAAAAATGGGGTCTGTTAAGTAAGCAAATAAAGCAAATAAATCCTTTATGTGTTGCTACAACCGTGATATGTGAATCCCCTGTACGCTGCCAATTTCATGAAAATTCAACTATAAATTTTATTTTATAATTCAAAGTTACCTTTATTACTTCTAAGTATAACAAAGTATTGTCAGTTTTAATATGAATATGATTTTTTTTATAGCAGTGAAACCCAATTGAGAGGAGCGATCACGTTTCAAGGATTTTAAGAAATCAATGAATTAAAACAATGCTTGTTGATATAATACAACTATTTCATCGATTTAACTTATCAGTTTGTGTCAGAACTATCAACATCTTCAAAAATTTGTTAAAGTAAAGATGTGGACATTACATACATATCCTTTGTGTCGGTATTTTTTCTATGTTTGCTTGGTAATGCTTGGTAACCAACAGTTCCGGTTTAACCCAACCGATCAACATTTTCTCAATCTTGGCCAGGTTAGGTAATTTAGGCAGAAATAATCCTGCATGGATCCATATGAAAATGTAATTTTTTTAAGACTTGACTCGGTCAGCTTTGAGAGAATTTCATGAATAGTTATCACTATTCCTTATAAGGGCTGTTTTCTAAATTTTTTACATTTAACATATGAAAAGCATTGCTTTCAAGCAAGTGTTCTACATTAAATCTCAAAATATTGCCAGATTCGTGCGTTTCGGGCTTTTCTTGCCCGTCTTCATTTTCTACAAATATCAGGCAGTTTTTGAGGATGCACTTTGAAATAGTCCTTAACACGAATATGAATAATACTATTAACGCGAATTAGGCATTTTCTTGTAAAACTAAAACGCAAAAACTACATTAAGCTTACTTACTTTGGCAATTATATACCTAAAGTCGTTGCCAACATGCTGGCCAATACAACATAACGATCAAGTGTGTTGCCAACACGATACTACCATAAAAAAATATATAACATTTTACAATAGGTTGGGAAATATAGAATGTATTGTTAAAACTCAGTGGTAGACGTAGTAAGTATATTTGATGATAGCCAACGTACATAAACATTAATTAACAATATGCGTTATTAGTTAAACAAAAGCTTATTAACAATTGTTTGTTTAGTTCTCATTTACATAAGATCAATATTATTCAGTTATCAAAAACATATGGTCATATCTAGTCGACATTAGCACAATCAAATGTTTCCACATTAAATTTCACAATCGGATAAGAAGTTTACTTGCACTGTTTAAAGTAAATAATAAGACCTGGATCTTCATAATAGCTTATTTAGATAAAAATATTTATTTGATAATACCTAGTTGTTTAAAACTGCTGATTCATGTATTTGTTTTAGTTCCCAATCTCATAAGATAAATACTATATGTTATAACCTAATTTAGAGTACATAAATGAAATCTGTAAAATACTGTACCAATTCAATCAGTGGTTGTTTCATAATCGCGTGGAGTACTTTCTTTTTATTATTTGATCAGTGGTCATCATCTGAACGTTTCTCTTTTGTACTGTGTTTAGGTCGGATATTGGCTTGATTTTAAACATGATGCTATGATTCTTTGTTTTGTTACCATTTACGTCGTTATATTGTAACCATGGCAACCAATAAGGCGTTAAACTTTATCAAGGCTTGTTAAAAAGAGGGTAATTTCAACCTCTCCTAACTAAGCCACCTATCCTTATTATTTAAACAAGTATAGAGAAAAGTGATTTGTTTTGCATTTTATGTTATTTCATCAAGTGTTGTCGTCATCAGTACAGGGTTTGTATTTTTAAGAATTGCCAGCCACAAAGAAATTAAGTTTTACTTTTTCCATGTAATGCATTTAAATATATGGACCAGCTTTCGCCATTTTTTATTTTAAAACGTTTAGTTGTGTGAGCCAGTTACCAAATGCGTGTTTTAAATAATATTTTCTACCTTATTTTTTGTTGCTGACAAAGTTGATGCGTCATCACAGTTGCTCTAGCTTATAATAGGTCATTCCATAAGTTTGAATTGGTAAAAAATATCGTGTATTCGACAGAAATTCGTCATTTCGATCAGCGCAATCTGTTGGTGGCTCACATAAACTACAACGAATTTAAACAAAAAACATGGGAATGGAATGTAAAGGTACAGGCTTCTCTATTTTCACCCCACGCTGTAAATAAAACATGTGATTGTAATTTCTTCCATTTGTTTTGATTTTCTGTTTATATTTTGTTGTTATTTCGTCGCCAACATGGCAACGCATAAAGCCCATGTTAATTTTTTGGAATTTCAAATCCATTTTTTGTGCTTATATTTGAGCCTATTTTAATTTTTAAAGGAATTCTGCACTTCTACAGGAAAATATCTTTCTAACGGTATGCGTGGATTTTCCCTGCAATGCACACGAGCTGAGAAAAAAGGTTTTAAAGAAACATGCTTGCCTATTAATATATAGATATTTAAATATATAACAATCGTTAATTCCAAGTAATATTTTACATTTCTTAACCAGACATGAATATCATTTCGTAGGAATGAAACTTAAAGTTTAAGACTAGAAGTTTAATTATATTACCTGCCACTTCGGAAGTTTTAAACAGCTCTTCAACAAAGTAGCAGCCGCTAAACTGTTAACGGGCTTTTATAGAACCTCTATCTTTACCTTATTCATGATTCTGTTAAGTGAAATATTTCTAAACGTATAGTTACTACTAACATTTTATGAAATCCATATACATAAATGATTGGAAACCAGTTATAGTTTATTTTGGTACTTACATAGACTTAAAACTGTTTAGATTTGAAGTGAGGTTCATAAAAATGTAAAGCTTTTACCTTTTTCATAAGAAGGTCACAATTGAAAGTACGGTAAAACCTCTTTTGAACGTCACCCGTGAAACCGGGACTGTGATGGTTAATTGAGAGACATTCCTTTATGAATTACTACACTTTGGAAATAAATATCACGGTGTATAGGTGTTATTACTTATAGTATCATTATAATTACAGTATATATGCCGAGGTGTATACTGTACAACATAGAAAACGGCGAAGCCGCAAAAACCAACTGTAAAAATAGCGATATACGGTTTTGAGGTAACAGATATAGGGAGTGATGGTTTGTATACGTTTCAATGTAAACTTTATTTTTTTTTACTACATAAAGAAACAATAGAGTATATTTACTTTGCATCAAAAAAACTGAACCCATTCCGAAAGCCAGTACTCTCATCCGTATGGAATTGTATTGTATTATTTTTTAATCGAATGACAATATAAATTAACAATAATTGATTAAAATATACAATGAAACAACTGTTTACACAAATGTCAGAAAACCAACCAAATTGTCTCATTATAGCGTATAGCAAAGGGTAAAGGGCAAATCAATAAAACCTGACGCGTTAATAGTGACACGAAGAGTTTGTATACCATTGTTATACATTACACAGTGTACATCATGGTACTAAATGGTTTTGCGATTTTTTTTTATTCCACTTACGTAATAATTTTTACATCTCTAGCTTAAAAATGTGTGCGTCAAGAAATATGTATTTATTACTGAGTTACAAAAGAAAACAGTTTCTGAAATTGTTTACTTCCTTCAAATTATTCATGAACGTTTATAATTAGTCAGGATTGAGGTTAAGTACTGAACGTTCCACTGTTTGGTCAAGTAGGACGGGTAAAATTATTTAAAAATGTAATCTAACCTAATTGACATACTAATCTTAATGTCCTCCAATGTTCATAGGATACGGTGTTTTTTTATTGTTCGCCATCATTGGAACCTAAACGTCCATAAGGGGGAGGGGATTGAAAGTCATAGGGTTGACTAGAAATTTTCTATAGGTTAATGATGAAATGAAAAATTGTGTTCAAGCAAAAAGTGAAACACCTATTATAAAATCATGCAAGCATTGCTACTTCAACAGTAACTTTAATTGTTTGTGTCATACATATAAAAGATAATTTGTTCTATTGGAGGCATTATTTTAAAACTAAGGGAGTCACCTCAAACTTCCTACGTTTCGCCTATGCTGTGCACGAGACAGACGATACTAAAAAATCTTGGAAACTTGGTGAGCAAAAATGGTAGAGAAAAGTCATAATGAGGGACATTAGTACGCAAATTAGTAAAACTAGCCTTACCCCGGTAGCATGTTATAGCATGTGGTGAAAAAAACCATATTAAAAGTGGTGGTTACAATGGCCGCTTGATTTAAATCCCCCATAGTTTTCAGTTGTCAATAAATAGAGTGATAAAAGAAAAGATAAAATGAATCGAGTGAAAAATTGATAGATTATTTTTACCCCAAAACATCAACATATTCAAATAGACAAACCATCTCAGTTCAAGGCAAAGGAGTGTTTCCAATCAAACTTCGTAAACATTTAAAAGAACAGGTTTTCATTTATGTCCGACAGGTCGGAAGTAGCTGTTATACAACTAGACAATAAACGTGTCTAACAGTTAGGTTAGTTGTTGAGTGAAACTATTAAACAAGCGGAAGCGAGAGGGAGAGTGTGAGGGCCAAAGACAGAAGTCGATAGAGGGCGGATTGGGAGGATTCAGCGAATGGTACAGCCATGCCCAAACATAACCTCACCTTTCGTGCCGTTTGTTTTTATTCGAGCAAACGGGGCCAAATCATGTGACAGCCCGAGCTCTGGATATATTCTTCAAAGTGCATGTCACGTTTTGCACCGGCTGACAGACAGCGCTTCGGCTCAGACATCACACCACTCGACTCGATAAATAAGCTTTCCATCAAGTTACTTCGACCTAGGTTCACTTCTATTGGCTTTGCATAAGGAAATATCAGCAGATTTTGCGTGTATGTCAAAATGCTCATACTTTCAAGTCCTTTGCTGTTGTTCTGTCTTTACCTAATGCAACGTAACCCAGTAAGGAAGAAATAACCGAAGAAGACTCGCTAGGCCGCAAAAAATGGCTGTAAACTTCATGTTGACAAAACCCAAACTGTGGCTGTTAGCTACCCTAGACTTCCATTGGACTACAGCTTCTGTTTGACGGGGAAAATAAATGCTGAGGTGGACATACATTTATAAAGTACCTTTATTAGCTAATTTCTGATTTAGGGAATAAACTATTACCGTAGGTCTCATGGTAAGACCAAGACCCCGGACCGATTTACTTTTACATTTTGAGGACCTTAGAGCCCAAAAATACCCTTTGTTCAAATTAATATACTGTTTGTGTGTGTCCGTTAGCGTGATAACTCGAGCAAAAATGATCCGGTTTTGATGAAATTTTGTACAAACGTGTAAACCTACGTTTATTCGAACGAGTTCGCGAGCCAGTAATATCGGACTATGGGAACCTGGTGTATGGGGGTTTTATCTGGTAAAAATTGATTTTGCCCATTTTCCCGTAAAAACACAATATTATTTCATAATTTCTTTCCAAAAACGTTGTAGGGCTTACAAAAATTATTTTATATATTGAAGCGTTGTTGTATGTCCAACGGTTACGAAGATCATAAATTGTAAATTTAAAATTCCCATGTTATTCTCATAAAGAATAAATAAACTGCTGTAGTTTGCTTGTTTATGGATATAGTTTAATCAATTTTGGCAATTTCGTTTGTTTCATACTAATCTATCAACATTTCAATAAAATAAAAATAAACACACACACACACACACACACACACACACACACACACACCTCCCTGTAGAAGGAAACCTAAGTACTCACTATAATTTATGTTATTTAAATAGTAAATAAATCGGACAATTTTAAGGGAATATTTCAGTAGAAATCCAGCTATGGAAATGGAAATACGCTTAGTCTGCAGATAAGCTGCGGCGGGGGTATTTTTATATATGAGGATTTAAATCCAAATATCAGTTTATACTTTCGTAAAAGCCACAAATAGTGAAGGTTACGTTTAACAAGTATTTAGCTAAAAACTCCTATTCGGTACTGCAATAATGTTTAATGGCAATTAACATTATGTGTACGAGATTTAAAATGTTATGTAAGGAAGTTTTAGTGCTAGTAGTATAAATACAATCGCTTATTCTTTTTAATTTGTATTACGTACCTCCAAAAACAAGTCTCCTGCTAAATACCGAAACCCCGCATCGTTCCAAAAGTAGTTTATGTTGCCTTTCACATAACAGAAATATGAAAAAAATAATCTTACTTAATTAACTTAATCTTTAAAAATTAAAATTCTTCTTCCTAATAACATGCAACACATTGGAGTAAATTATTACTATAATTACTTAGTAACATTAATAATCTTTATTTTAAGATCAATTGGCATCCAAATATCTGAAGTGAATAGCACGCGACAATATGTCTGCAACAAAGTTTAAGGCGTTTCTGCACACTTGTTGCTATTGTAAAGCTACAATGTAACATTTAGCTTACACATTGATACTCAAGTCAAAATCTTTTAAGTACTCTGACACCCGATGTATTGTAATAATTACAGATTATAATGTTTGGTTGCCATTTAGCCTAACATAAGCATTTAATTTATCATGATAACTACTGGGCATTATTTAATTGAAATACTTGGAAAGGGAGTCTTTATATTTTCATATGCCGATTGGTTATCGAGACATTTAAGTTGTAAACGCAATATGCCGAATCTCATGTTACTTTTTACTTTCTCCCCCTATACATATTATATGGGAGACAAGCTACAAACTACATCTGTGGTCCAAAGTTGGTGAAATTTGGTATTTTGGTACTAATATAATACCATAATACCATAATAATATTATTATGGTGTATTCAGTAGTTTTTAATCAAAATTCGGTATGTTATGTTACCTTTAATAGTCGTAATGTTTGAATAGTCGTGTTGGTTTGTTGATGCCGTTTATTTATAGAATGAATCAATTAATTGCTGGAGATGGTCTCCCCTTTTTATTGATGCATACCTTCACAACATGTTGAAAATATATTTTATTTTATATTCTTAAAATTGAGCAAAAACTTATCATTGTAATGCTCGAAGCAGCAAACTAAGATACCAATTAAGCCAATTATTTCTGTTTAGCTTGGTTCTAAGTGTACAATTAATATTGTTATGCATTTGGCAAAATGAAACCTAAAAGATTGACAAGAGGCTTGCTTTGCATGCCCTCTGCTACGGAGTGTTTTTATTTAAGCTAATTCAGTAATTTGGTATTTTTTCAATAGGTCGAATAACTATTTTTAGGTATCATTTCGAGGGTTAATATACGTATAACTCTTCATTCAATGGCTGTTAAGGAAGTATATAGTCGTAAATAAAAAGATACTTAAGAAGTATAATATGTCACAGATTTGTAAAACGTAATATTTCCTCTCTTTCCATTTTTGTTTTGACAACTAATAAGAATACAAATAACGATCGACTTCACGTTCTTGTAATCACTATAAAATGTATCTTGTGTTACCTGATATGAGAGGATAGCGCTGTTTAACTTATATAGACTCTTATCCATCTTAGATACTTGGGACTCCCTGTCAACGCAAGGCACGCGATCCAAAAAACTTTTGTATCCTCTCCATTTTTCCTCCGTTCAGCACCAAAATTCAGCTTTAGGTTTTACCGTGACTTGGATTTAAAATTCGAGAAAGAATTGATCCAAGTAATAGAAATTTATAATACAAAGTTTTATTTGCGGATGGTATTGTAAGAAATTATAGCAACGCATCAAATGTACAAATATTTGTTATTCTTACAAACGTTTCTAATTGTTTTTCTGTAACCAGATCAATAGTTTTGGTAAACGCATGTACTGGTTTTCTAATAACAATGATGAAGTTATTGAATTTCAAGCGGTATTGTTCATGCAATACACAATTTCAATACTTTGGTAATGTATTCTATAAAATAGATGGAAAGCACGTAAAACGAGAATAATACTCGTATACAACAAAATGTGTATGAAACAAGATGTGTATGATTTTTAAATGAGTTATAAACAACATTTAAGCTATACAGATACTATAACGGTCAACATTTATAGCTGTAATAATTGTATGCTGGAAATCATGGTACTTTTATATTATTCGGAGCCCACCCTTAATACAGTGCGCTGTGGCGGTTATGTTAGGTTGGGTTATCATAAATATATTTGTAGAACCTTCCTCCTTTCGTTACGAATCGAACGATACAAGATGAGTCATACTTCTGCCCGTCAAATCCCCTCCAAGTAGGCTAAGGTCAATATTGGTATCCGGTAAAAAAATCCCTCTAAAATAAGTGGCCTCCGTATAATACGAAAGTACCAAATTCTTTTTACTAAAAGTTGTATATCGATATTTTTAATCAGTTATAATGATTCATGGTAAAGTAGTTAATTGGATTTAATTGACTCAGTCGGCATACGAATATTGACTTTTGACTTTATGCAGTAAGACACAATTATGGGAAATAGTGTTTTTAAGTAATTACTAAACACAGGGGACTCAATTCATAGTATTGCACAAAATTATACATACGGAAAAGGTATATGAATGAATAGGAAAGTTTATTGATCTTAGTCGTAGAAAAAAAACTGAACATCTAAATGTGATTGCCAAAAAGAATTGTTTTAACGATTTTGATCTATTTGCTAATATTATTTTATTTTTTTCAGGTGAGTGGCACAAACGAGTACCAAAGAGTTTCATCCTCCTCAGACTACCAAAGTGGCCCAGTTGAGTACCAGAGTACTCCTTCATCTGAGTATCAGCATCCAACCCAAGAGTATCACACAGGTCAACAAGAGTACCAAGAATATCAGAGTGCTACAGAGTATCAAGCATCACATCAGGAGTATCAGTCAATACAACCTGAGTACCACCCTCTCCCTCTCCAACCCCCACCACCCCCTCGATCACCTGCTTATGGGTCCCCGACAAGAGGTGTACCTCTGAGGAGGTCTGAAAGTCGAACCTTTGTCCCCGCACCTCCTCAACAAAGACCAGGCTCGCCATTAAACTTTCAGCCTCAGAACTTTCAAAGGCCTCCTCCAAACAACTACAGACCCAGTGGTCCTCAGCCTCCAAATCAACCTCAACACTTCCGACCTCAACTACAAAGGAGAGCTGAGTCGCCCACACAAAATCAAGATTATCAAAGGGTCTACATAAATCAACCGGATAAGAAGCCTTTGAACTTCAACCCGGTCCCTAGAGATTCTCAAGCCCTCCCATCTCAGCCACAGTCTCCTAAAACCCCTCAGCCTCCTCCTATACCGAGACAAGCTCCTCCTCAAAATATCGTGAGGAGACCGAACCCTTGGGTCTTGCTCAAGCAGAAACTACCTGCTGACGTTAGACAGCAATTTGTACCAATAAGACGGCCTCAGTTTGAAGGCAGGCCGATGCAGCCCTCAGATCAAAATGTCATGCAAAGACCTCCAGGAGATGGGCAGACAGTCAACACAGGATTGGGTAGAGGGAGCCCTAATCCGGGTATGCAAAGTCCCAACCCAGGAATGCAAAGCCCTCCAAATATGATGTATAATGGAAGGCCACCCTCTGGAAACAATCCCCAAAAATTTGGGACACCTATGCAAAGACCGATGCCACAAGAAGGGAGGGAAAGCCCTTCACCTCTTCCTCCACAAGGAGTACAGAGAGTGATGAGTGGTGGCGATAGGAGACAGCCTTTTGACATGCAGAGAAATGATTCCGTAAGAAGTATGGAGCCCAGAGGTATGAATCCTCAGTCAGGTATGTTCTCCCCCAATCCTCCTCGTCCGATGGGAGAAAGAGGCAGAGAGACTCCACCGGGTCCTCCACGAACTCCTAAAGATGATGATGACGATGTAGTTTACAGTTCTGTAAATGATCCGCGAATGAACAGAGTTCATACACCTACGATGAGACCCCCCAGTGGTCCTAGGCCGGGTTTGCCTCCTGATTTGAATAGTTCTCCCAGACCACTTTCTCGAACAGAGAGTAGACAAAGCTTTGAGGTTAGGGCTCCCTCAGGACTAGACAACAGAGGAGAACCGAAACTTATTCCTAGAGAGAGTCCTCTCGCGAGGCCTTTGAGCTCAGACATGGTAAAAACACCATTTCAGTACAGGCCCGACAGCCAAAGTACTCCACCACTCTCTCCCAAGCCCGACTTTCAAAGTCCAAGGCCACAGAGTATTTCTCCACAGGACAGTTTGGATCGGCAAAGAATTGAAAGCAGAAGCATAACTCCAAATAACTCACCAATGACACCAAAGCCGACACCAGATTTAAGACAAACCTCTAGAAGTGATGATTCTAAATCAGATTCTGGTAAGTTAACTCCATCTAATGGGGAGGACAACAGAACATCTCCTGCGCCCCCAGCGGATCAGACAAACAAAACAGGACCCTCCGGTGTTGGCCCAGAGAAACCACCCTCTGTTCTGAGTGGTTCTGTTTCACCTATCCCTAAATCCAATGATCAGTCTCGCATAACAACTCCCCTTCCGGTTGGGAAAGATAATCAGCAAAGCGATCAATTGAATTCAAAAAGTCCAGATATTTCACAGAACAGTACTCCTATATCAGTAAAAGGGAATGAATCAACTGCAGGGACCCCATTACCTGAAAAAGACAGTGGGTCTCATTCACGTGAGGATACACCAAGCAAAACCCCTGATATTAGTGAGAATTTCGATCATTCAAATAAAACTGAGAGACCAAAATCATTAAAGAGATCCCCATCTTTGAAACAAGATCTTGGTAATAGCTCTGACAACGAAGGGAGGAAGACTCCTTTGGTAAGGACACCTTCACGGACGTCCTCTGCAGGAAAAGGAAATGACCCCAGGTCCCCTTTACAGAGGAAACCAAGTGGGAAAAGACCAAAAACTCCCAAAACTCCAGGTAAATTGTATCCAGGTAATGTAGATACAACTAGTCAATTCGCTACTAACTGCTCGGACAGTAGTCGAGTAACATTTAACCAGGTTTAAGCAAATGTATCGGCGTTTGTTTAAGGATATTTTTTTGAAAGTCTATTAAATTTCTAGCGGAAAGAGTTTCTCCAGACCCTTTTATCAACATCTGAAATATAGGTAAAATATCGGGAAACTTTTCGTGTTTTATTTTATTTGGAGATGCTTCTAATGGGAATAGCGTGTAAACATGTAAAATAAAAGAACATGGATTATATGATACATACCACTAAGTTAAAATCAGGTACATATTCGTTTAATTGATTGCCAATGTCTCCATTATTTTAAATCAGTTACTTTAAATACAAATGTCTTACATAACCTTACAAAAATGTCTTACTATTTCCAAAAGTTAAAAAATTAAATCCTCTTTGACCAAAATTTGAGTTTCTACTATCATAATGACATTTAAAAATAACTCGTCTAGGAGATCAATAATTGAGTAGGTCAGAGTAAGTATTTCAACACACTTCTACAATAAATATTTACTATCTCAAAAATCAATAACATTTTCTAATTATAATTTGATCGTTATAATTATAACAAAATGTGGTGGGACGCATCTAAGGTGAACATGTAAAGAAGGTAAAAGCTATATTTGAAAATAATATTAATATCGATTTGACACCTTTCATCGGGCTATTCAAACTAGTTTTTTTCAAGCCATTTTAGCTGGAGAGGTTATTAATAAACATGTTTGTTTTGCCTTTAAAATAAACAAACTATGAAATTAAAATCTGCGAATGGTGTGTGTAGTCTGGAAACAACTTTACCCTGCATTTTTGTATATTTCACCCGTGTCAAAACCGAGGCCCAAGAGTGTAAAAGATCCGGTAAGACATCTTCAAGTTTGGATATTTTAATGTAAACATTTTTATCAATAACAATCCTGGACGAATTGCAACTAGTTATACTGTATATCCAAACTTAAAAACAGTAAATAAAGTTCTTAAAACTATCATACAAATCAGTTATTTAAAAAATATAACTTTGTTGTGATATGTAGTTGAATTGAAATCCATCAATCCAATTTAACTATCGTTCCAAATACCCAACAATCGATAACTAAGACCGAAGTTGTATGAAATAACATTACAAAGGTTAAAAGACCCATAGTTTTTGTATGATACGGAAAAATCTACAGTAGTGAATGCATTTTTCCTTTCTAGATCGCTTAAAGAATTCAATATTGTTGTATAATGTGATACAATTACTAAATTAAAATTGTATATCAAATCTCTGACATACCTGTTACAAAACGGTGGGGGTAGTGCATATTGTTTACCTACGTACTCTTGCGATTTTAGGAATGAAATTTTATATTACCAAAATACGCTTTTATAACCTAGAACGTTATACTAAAAAAATATAAAAACTAGGACAGTGACGACTCAATTCAGTTGTAGACCAGTATATTCTAAAAACACTTCACACAACGATTTGTAGAGAAAACAAAACAGCTTATACATAACGTGAGATTTATAGTTCCTTATACATATGCATTGTTAATTATACATGTAAAGATTACCTACGTATACCTTTTAATTCCATACACTGTTTGAAATTACAAGTTTTACAAAATTACTTTTTACTTTAAAAGCACATAGGAGAAAAAAGCTATATTTTATTAATATTCTTGTTTACAAATACCATGAACCTTACAGTCTTTTTCCGAGTCCATAAAGTTTTAACTATACAATAAAAAATTTAAAATTCGTAATTTGATTTAGATAGTAAGATAATTTGATCAAACAGTTTTAAAATATTCAGTGCTTATTTACGTCAAACACGGCCTCATGAAAAGTCGTAATTTACGCGATGGTGCAGGAATAAAAATAAAATTCGTGTATCTAGACACATGAATTTGATAAGGTATTCTATAAAGAAAAAAATTTGTGTTGCGAATAAAGTCCTTAAGTATTGAAACAATTTATGAACACAGTGATATATTTTCGGTTTTTATGACTTACCGAATTCGAATATACCCTTTTACTCTACTTTTAGCGAATTTCCCATATAGGGAATAAGCTATTACCGTAGGTCTCATGGTAAGACCTAGACCAGGGACCGATTTACTTTTTCATTTAGAGGTCCCCATAGGCCAAAAACACCATCCGTTCAAATTCATATATGTGTCCGTTAGCGCGATAACTCAAGCAAAAATGATCCAATTTTGATGACATTTGGTACAAAAGTGTAAACCTACGTTTATTCGAACGAGTTCGCGAACCAGCATAATCGGACTATGGCAACAGAGGTTTATGGGGGTTTTGTGGGGTAAAAATGGGTTTTTCTAATTTTGACCCTAAAAACATAACATTTCTAAATTTCTCTCTAGACCATTTTGAAAAAACAAATAATTTAGTATATTGAAGTGTTTTTGAATATTCATTGACCACGGAGAAAATTTAAAAAAACTGTAAATTTAAAATTCCCATGTTATTCTTATGGAGAATAAATAAACTGTTGTAGTTTGCTTGTTTATAGATATATTTTAATCAAATTTGGCAATTTGGTTTATTTCATACTAAGCTATCAATATTTCAATAATAAAAAAACACAACTCAATATCTTCCCCGTAGCAGCAAACCTAACTAATCACTAAAATTAATGTTATTTAAATAGGAAAATAGGGTTATTAAACAGGAAATAGGGAAATAGGAGGTTATTAGGGATCTGAAATTTTTTTGGGAATATTTTAGTAGAAATCAAGCCGGGTAAACGGAAATTCGCTTAGTATGCAGGTTTGCTGTGACGGGGGTATTTATATCTACAATGAAATACATTCTGAATACCCTTTTAGAAAACAATGTATTCCAAGTACAATATCAACATCAGCAACTGTGCAATATGTTGAGAATCTATTTTTGTTCCGCATCATTTAAATGCAGTCAGATATTCCACCAGAGACTATGTGAAATATGGGTTAGTTGACCCAGAGTTTGGTTGGATCCACAACATTTAAGTATCTTTTATAGGAGAGGAATGTTCATTGCATGTCGGACTATTGATTTTCTATCAGAGACAAATGCTTCGCTATCTGGTACCTTGCTCCACAGATATATATCCTAAACGGAATAAAACAAATGAATCGAAAACACTTGATAAATGTGCATTTGATTGATAGATTACGTCTAATCAAACAACACCATCATACATTTGATCAAATCAAACTTTGCTTATTAGATTATAAGATATACTATAACGCATAAACTCAAGTTCTTGATAAGTGGCGGCTTTTTGTATCTTAGATTGAAGTAATACATTTTATAGAAATCAACATGAGTTACCTTAACTAAAATAAACAAGGTGAATCTCCTGAAAGTCGACTTCACTATTGATTTCAACCAACTGTTGGTCCCCCAATAATGAAATGGAATTTTTTCTCACAAACCCTGTCCCAAAAGATATTTTTTAGAATATTTCAATATTTTTCGAATACAGAATGTACCAAAACTAAAGGTTCACTATTTCAAATCTCACAACTAATTTTAATTGTCTAGTACAAACATATATCTTATTATACATAATTTTTAAAATATTGTAAAAAAATATATTTGTGGAGTCTGAACTTTTTATAAGTTTAAAAATACCGGCTCTTGATCAATATTCAATGTGCATTAACATATACTTACATTTAAGATTTTCTTCTGACTCCTACCGGGCCCCCCTTGGAATGTAGCACATCATTGACAATTATGTTTTTGATCAGTAACTTTGTACCAAATTTAGTAGGTCTATTTGTATTAGTTTTTGAACTGTTTAACTGTCACGGGACTTTTATCTAGAATATATAATTAATCTTACATTTTATTGCCTAACGCTACACGAGTACATGTATGCTTATTTACTATTGGGTGTTTAGTGTCAAATTTTCTAGCCAATCGTATTGTATTTATAATTTTACTTCTAAATCTTCTATCCAAATAACATTCACTGCTGCTATGTTTTACAATAAATCTCTCTTTTTAAACCTAGATTGACAAACTATTTCATAAAATTTAACCAATGTATGGTTAAGTGACCGAATATTCAATTTGTGAATATTTTGGAAGTTATAGTAATAATTTATAACAGTCAACAACATCTTACAGTTTAGTATGTTTACAAAATAAAAATACATTTCCTACATTTTGTGGTTATCCAAAATCAGTTATATTGTTTACAGTTTTAAAAAGAGTACAGATTTGTTGACAATTTTCAAAATTTCAAGGAACACAACAACTATGTGTATCTAATTATAAATTCATATGTTTTAAACACCAATGAGTGCCAACATTTGGAACAGAAAGTTATATACTCAACAGCAGTTTTATCTGAAAATGGTATAACATAATCATCTTATGTTTTCATAGGGAAGTTGTCTCCAAAAGATAGTTCAGTAATATCTTTCACTGTGGTAGCATGTTAACTTCTGCTACAGTTTTGAAACTTTAAATGTTATGTATCTCTAGCATGACATGTCATGATTCTGTCACATATATATCAAGTAGCAGCTGGGTTATATATCTAATATATGTTGACGGTTTGGACTTTCCAGAGTACAGTGCTATCGTGATTTGTTGTTAATATTTTTAGTATAATAGTCTGGATTAATAGGGTAAGTGTTCGACTGTTGACTTTATGCCTTTGAGTATCAGGCCATAAATCTGTAAAGAAATAAAAATAAATCAAGTGGGGCAGAAACAAATTGTAAATGTTGTTACAATTCGTTTACCCTTTTATAACAAGAGTTCAGAATAAGTACACTTTTATTGTTTATGAATGTTTTTATTCACAAACTATGAATACATTATGATTAAACCATAAGGTAGAATGAACCCTACCTTAAGCACTTAAGAACTTTCAGCTTACGTTTTTTCATTATTCATATTCTTGAAAATTATTCAATCACGAAAAAAAGATACAAGGAACTAATAACTTTATTAGTCAGGGTTTTTTAACAACACCCAAGTAGCATTTCAACTATATCAAAGCAATTTCAAAACAGTTTTTTTAAACTTGTTTTAAAATTGAATACAAGTAATATTTGGAATTTTTTCAGTATCGAAACAGTTTTAAACTTGAAAACAGTTTATACTTCTTCTAAAACAATTTGTAACTTGTTTCAAAACATTGAATTATATAAACTATGTATTAAAAAACAATAAAAATTAAAAAGTGAAATATTTAATAAAATTAACATAATTCCGGTCGGAATTTGAACCCACTTACCCACTACACCACGGCCGCTTCATATTTATTGGTGTAACGAAAGCCATAACGAATACGATAAGCTGTATTAGGTGTCGTAATTAAACTTGGACAAGATTTTTCTTACATTGTGTCATTTGAAGAATGTAATTAATAACGCCCAATTACGTGACATTGATATTTGTGGCTGTTTGATAGCAAAGGTACAGTTAATTAATAATTAGTTTAATATTCTCCTTATTTACACTTGGTACCATTTGAAAATTAGCCACCACTTTGAAGATTTTGTTGTATTTAAAATTGTACAAAATATGTGTATGAGTAGTAATATTTGATTGTTTAGTCACCTGGGTCCAGATCTGGGTACTTGATTTTAAAGAACCTACATTTTTTGGTTCAATAGAAGAGTTCCAAGTTTATGTTAAAATTAAGGAAAAAATTTTTATTAACTACACATTTTTAAAACCAATATTTTTTAATATATATATAAATTTGCTATATATATATATATATACACGCAAATTAATCAAATTGTATTTATTGTAATATAAGTATAAAATGGTGTACATTTTCAAACATTTTTCACTCAAAAGTGGTATAATGACAATTTTTATAAGTAAGGAATTAAATAGCAACCTAACCTTTTGTTTTCGGTTGCACTGTTTTTTTTTTTTTTTTTTTTTTATTTCAATATTTAAATGTTCTCCATAGCATTAATTGTTTGTCACTTTAAATTGGAATGCATTTTCATTCACAAATAACTTGTAAAAATAAATTAAAAATCAGAAGTGTTGCAGTTACCAGTAATGGTTTGGGGCTATATATTTAAAAGGTAGTTCTCAGATCTGGCCATATATGGACTACTGGAATGAGTCCAGATCAGGCATCCCAGATTGAAAAACTAGTCAATCAACTTTTGACTAATTGTAATTAATTGACTGTATAAAAATTTATAAAAAAATAATATATTGTATACAAATTTTTTCAAACTTGTATCAAAACAATTTAATATAAGTTTTTTGACTGGTTTAAAAATTGTTTTAAACTACTTGTATCAACATTTTTTCAAACTCATATCAAAACTGTTTTAATACAAGTTTTGTGACCGGTTTTAAAATTGTTTTAAACTTGTATCAAAATTGTTCCAAACAAATATCAAATCAGTTTTAATACAAGTTTCGTGACTGGTTTTAAAATTGGTTTAAACCAGTATCAAAATTGTTTAAAACTTGTATCAAAACAATTTTAAACTTGTTTACAGCTTATATCAAAACAGTTTCAATACCAAACTTATATTAAACGTGTTTTAAAATTGATTGATTACCAGTTCAAACAGTTTTCATGCTACTTGGTATACAAGAAACATTAGTGGGGTGCGAGCTTGTGATCTTTGATCAAGCCAAGATTTTGTTAATGTTTTTGCTCAGCTAAAGTTTAGCACTTCTAATAAAGACTAAAATAATTTTCTGGTGAGGAAATAAATGTCCAGAAACTCATAAAACTTTGATCTTAACAATTGTTTTTGGAAACTTTTCTACTTGTTAACTACACTATGTATTTCCTTGTATTGATTTGTTGTCTGAAACTATGTTATTATGTTTACGTTATTATTTTTTTCAGATGGTGATCATGACAGTGGTGTTGATGAGAGTACGCAGAGAAAAGTAAGTAACTTTATGAATCAGCAACTGCAACGGATTAAAATAAAAACTAACATTTTACGTCATTTGAAACAAAGATAAGATTGAATCATTTTTTACAAAAAAATATTCTTTAAAGGATAAATATCCTAAACGATTCTAATGTAGAACTGTTGTGATAATAAGTGTACTGTGTGATATTGAAAATAATCTTACCGTACATTCATAGGCTAGGCTTATAATAAAATGTATTTGATCAATTTATAAACATGTTACAACATGGTTTATTACATTCTCGTATTTCTAAATTTCAGGTTTTATGAGGGGGTGGACAAAATTGGAAAACTTATTAGATACTAGTGGGTTTCAATTTTGAAATTTTATTTTTGTCAGTGTCAATGATTTACACTCTTACTAATATTTTTTTATATAACTAAATTGACAAATTGTAAGAAAATTGAAAAATAATAGTCTAAGTAACGCTTTTAATTATAGTTATATCTTATTTAAATTTTTTAATTTTTAGGATGGACCAACAACTAATGGGCTCTCATCCCCATCAAAGTCACCATCAAAAATCCCTGCCCCAAAGAAACTTTCTACATTGCCCTCACCGACGAAATCATCTAAGAATTCTCCAAAAACCCCAGAAGCTCCACCAACAGCTGAGAAAAAGAGTAAGTAGATAAGTAATATATAGCAAATTTGAAGTATATTAAGAAGTAGAGAAATATTAATAAAGGTCTTAACTTTATTTAAAAAGAAAAACGATAGATTCGGTCAGGGGATGTTTTCCTTGAATTTGAAAAAATCACGCTTAAAAAATTACCTTAAACAACTTACGGTTAGTTAAATCTGTTATAACCTCAAAATATTAATAGGCCGCTACAAATAAAACAAATAGAAATGATCTTATTCTGAGATTTATAAATCCAAGCGTTGTAAATCTACCAGTTGTTAGCAACTCTAAAACACCCGACAAGGCTCTATAGTTTAGAGAAGATTAATATGGAGTAAACACTAGACCTTCATTAAAATCAACTTTTTAAACAAAGTTTCACTTCTTCATGGCATTAGTTCTGCATATATAGAACATCTTAAATATTAGAATTTTTAAAATTATATATATATATCACTAAAAATTAAATTACTCACAGTTATACATTTTGTATAGTATAAAGGCTCATTACCTTATGTTCATAACCTAACTTTTTCTTGTACAATCATCATATCGGATAACAGTTGGTTACAACTAGTCAATTATTCTAGAGGAGAGGAGGGGTGGTATGTTTAACATAATTGTTCTTTAAACAGTAACAGCATTGTTACATTTAACTTGTTGAAATTTTTCTGTTATATTACGAATGCATAGCTTACACTATAAAATATTTTATACATTCAGTTAAAAATAAAAAAATAAAAATATTTCATATGTGTTAAATAAAATCCTAATTATAGATGCAGCGCCTTTAAGCCTCCCAAAGGATTTTTTTTTAATTTCCTAGTCAGATGTTAATGAAATAGATAATGAAAAAAATACTTTTTATTTGTTTGGAAAATAACTAAACATATTATCTTGAATTATTCTTTACATAAAACAGATAAAACATGATTCAAGTGTTGAATTATTTTTCTCTAAATTTGCTAGCATTTGTTATGCTTGAACATAATCTGATGACAATTAATTACTGTATTATCTCATTGGTGTAGTTTAGTTTAAATTGAGATCAAGACTCTGGAATGGGATATGTTTGCTTAGGTAAAGTTTATTTTGCTAGCCTATTTGTATTTATTTTATTTAATGTAATTTTTTAAATAGGACTAAGGTTTAGGACGTACTAAGTTAGTTAGTTAGGAATATTGCTTAGGCACAACTACTTTGGGGATCATGGAGGGATTCAGCCCCGCATATTTGGCATTACCCCCCAAAAGTCGCATACCTTTGAAAAATTCTACCCAAACTCAGACAGCCATTGGTGAGTCCAAAATAGACCCCTAGCATCGACCTTTGGCTTCATGTTTTCACTACTGAGTAATAACAATCGTTTAACAAATGTATTTTCACAGATTTGTGTTTGTAAAATGTATTTAAAACTAAATAAATTCTAAAGAAAAATAGGCAACGGTACTTAAAATCTGCTTAAGTATCAGTTAGGAGAGGTTATTATCAAGACTTTCAGAGGATTATCTTAGACTCAGTTATTATTTCCAGAGTATCCCTAAACTAAAAATAATAACTTGTAATAAATTATTTTCAAATGTATCACAGGAAATAGTTCAAATTCACCTTAACATAATATTTGTTTTTTTTCTATTTCGGATTTAGCTATTATATCTACATTGTATGGTTCAAGTAAATGAAGATGAATCCTTATTGTTTTAATATGTAATGGCTTCTTAACGTAATTAGAAATTTGTGTTGTATTTTCTTGTATTTATTTATACTTCACTCTTCACAATACTCTCTTTCCTCACTCTTCAGTTTTTTTTTAAATATATAATTTTGATATACCAAAAAGGAATCATCCATATTTTAAGAGGCAATTTACTATCGTGGCTATCAATTGTAGAAGGTCTACGCTTTCCAAACATGATACAGGCCTACACACATGTGGTTTGATCTAATTCTTGTTTTTGTGTGTTGTTGTAAATTACATGAAATTGTCTGCATGTTTTATATGATTTGATTTAGAGTGTTTTCTTTGGCCTAGTAAATTCTCCTTTAGCTGGGGCGGTTTGTAAAATAAACTATTTTAATTGTTATCTACTGAAAGTTTTAATTGTCGATGTTAGTTAAAAGTTATTATGGGGCCCAAACAGTTAAACCAATAAACTATTTACATTCTATTGTACTTATTTTTCCTCATGGGGAAATTTGTAATAAGAAGAACAAGTGGTTAATGGTTTTCTGATCTTGTAGCCAAAATGATAAACGTTGTTAAGTTTTTGTATTTTAATAAATTATTATTGGGATGGGGTGCATTTGTTGCACTAGTTGCTAAAGAGCAGGGTTCTATGCCTATGATAAAATCCCACCAAATCAATCTAATGAAATAAGATAATCCTTTATTCGTTCTGTACTCAATATACATGAATAGTGAATAATCACAATTATCACACTAACAGTTACAGAAAAAAAAAATAATACTGCAAAATAATTAGCGGAAACATTATTTATCTAATAATAGCATTTGTTCCATAAACACTTGAATACCTACTTTTTAAATGACTAGAGAGAAACTGCAGATTTAATTGAATAAAGAGAAAATAACAACGGTTTATTTGTGATAAGCAGGGATCCAGTGGATGGGAACTTACTTACAACTGTAAGTTAGAGTTAGCTTCACCTATGGTGTTGAGAGGATTCACGTTGATGAAAAGAAATTTAATCTGTTATCGGACATAAAATCTGTTATGTGGATCTACATTGATAACGCTTGGAGCATTTTTAGCTATGTAAGGGGTAGGGTTGTTAATACATACTTCCCAAACCCCATCAGTTCTATTATATCACTAAGGGGAGCAAGCTGGTCTAGTGGCAGAGTGTGGGGCTTCGCTCCATGAGATCCCGAGATTAAATCGCAACAATTACAAATAGTTTTAGCTATGTCACAATTCTGCAACTCTCTAGGCCTATAAGCTTGAAGTATTGTGTAAACTGGTTCTCGGCTAGAGCCTGAAGCAAGGACATTAAATAAGTAAAACGTTATCACTAAAAAGATTTTAGTGTCTCACAAACATTTTAAACTTAGTATTGCATTTAACTTAAAACCATAATATTTCTAAAACAATTTTTGTTTCAGAAGTTCCTATGAATAAAATTCAAGTGGGTGCAGCTCCATCACCAAACCTTAAAACAGTCAAGTCGAAAATCGGTTCCCTGCAAAATGCAACTCATAAACCTGGTGGTGGAAATGTAAAAATTGAGCATCGGAAGCTGGACTGGAAAGCTGAGCCCAGGATAGCAGCAAAGAACGACGCATATCAGCCTGGTGGTGGGGATAAGAAGGTAACAATGCTTAGCAACCAATTGGTAGTGGATAGTAAGGTATTGGCACAGTATATTTCACTATATAGGCCAGCTATTTTATCAGCTGGCCAGCTTTAAAGTTTGCCCAAAGTTCTCCTGACTCAGGCTCTCGAAGTATCAGAACCTTTTTAGGTAGAGGAGGGAAAATGCTTTTACCCACACATGTGGCCAGCCTTTAGGGTAAAACTCCTGAATTGATCAGACTACTCACTCAAAAAACCCTCTACTCTGTTGGAAACAAACATGTGATTGATTGTCATATTGCTTTAGGGCATCTCATCATTGACCTAAGCTCTCAGGGCTCACACAGTTTCTGGTATACAATTTGTTTATGACTTAGCCTTAATCCTGGTCCAGGTCGAGTATCTTGGCACAGAGAATACATTGACTAAATGTAGCATAGTGGTTCAATTATCCTTATGCTTCATCATCGGGATGACTTAGTCCACCGACAGCAGGCCTTCATGGTAATGAGCCCCCAGGTGGGGATTTATTTAACGTGGGAAGTGGACGAAAGTGTGTTCTGCATCGTCAGGAGTACCCGGGAAGTAAATTCAATCGGGTGACACGGCTTTACCCATCCTGAACAGGTACAACGGGGAAAAGCCATAACCTGTCAGAAACTGGGTCAGGTAATAATCCACCTCTTTGCACTACCGATCAACCCAAGGTTGGACTTGCTTAATTAGTCTTCCTCTGAATATTTGGAGATAACATAGTTTAGGGGTTCTCTAACTAAGTAAAACTTTAGTTTTTGAAAGTATTCCAGATAATTCAAATCCCTTAAAAATTTTAACTGATTCTACTTACTAATTAATGAAGAGAATACAATCAGCATCCTCTTTGTCTTGAATTTGTCCGTTTCTGTCTTTCTTGGGTTTATTTATGGTTAATACATAATAAAGCTCACTACTTCTAGGGTACATCATATTACTTCTCTGTGGGTACATATTATATTTTAACGTTCTCCCTCACAGTGTTAGCATCATGTCGGGAATAGCTTGGAGGTAAAAAAAACCTCCAACCACCTTCTTCTTGCTTCATAAAGAAGGTTGTATCCACTTACTTATGCCTTTCCAAGCTTGTTGATTAAGTGGTTCAGAATCCATGCCAGCAATGTTGTGGGACCCGCCCTAAAGGATATCAGTACATTTTACTCTTGTACTGTACCCGCTCTTGTTTTGATGGCCACGTTTTGCACGCAGTCTCGAGGCCAATATAAATTCAAGGTTAAAGAGGAATTTCTTAAAAATATGATTAAAACAATCTATTCTTTGTTTATCAAAGTAATCTGAGTGAATTACCACTGCAGCTTCTGTAGATTAATAATAACAACTGAATTAATTCCCAATGATGATCCAAAAATACACCTACCGGGGGATTCCATTGTAACTATCACAGTGTTAAGGTAGCCTACTTACAAGGCTAAGAGCCATTGACGTTCATTCATCAACTTGAAAGCTTGTTGATTCCCATTCATAAGAGATTTACGAGTAATCAACTCTTATCTCTGAGCTTGGTTTAAAAGATTGTAAACCTTTAATCTTTGGTTGTAGCGCTTAACATGACGACTGGCTGGACAGATAATTCAATTGAAGTGTACTTTCGATTTGATGAATATTTTATCTTTACTGCAGATACCTCAAGTAAAACTGAAGTGGGAGGCTAAACCTAAAGTGGGTTCTCTGGACAATGCAACACACAAGCCTGGCGGTGGCGAGAAGAAGATTGAAAGTGTCAAACTGGACTTCAAAGATAAAGCAAAACCAAAAGTAGGATCTAAGGATAACCTCAAACATACTCCAGGAGGAGGAAATGTCAAGGTATGTGGGAAACGGTGATTTTACCAAATTACGACTACAACGTTAACGAATCTCTTATTTTGATTCTTCCTAATCCGTTTTACACTAATTAAAAATTTATGATTATCTAATAAAGTGTTAAAGAATTATGCATGAATACCTTCACCATAAGGTACAATTTTCTTTTTAATTAGACTAACTGGGAGTTTTATTCGGTTGAAATTCAATAAAAATTTTTAGTATATCTTGATTATTCTTTTATTTGAATACTTACAGTAAACATGCTTTTATGTTTCATATAAAATTGATCAACATTGGTTAACATTTTAAATTCTATCTTGAAAGTGCTTTAAATATTCGAATGCATAGTTTGTATTGAAAGTAGTTGATCATAATGGAATTTTGAATCATATAGGTAACTAAAGTGTCACAGCCAACTACATTGAATGGTTCATAGTTGGTTTTTAAAACAAAGTAGAGAGAATCGTACTTTCCATGTTTCATCTCAGTGCAGGACAATAATTTTAACATTTAAAAATATTACATACTACCAAACTAATTTCGAAGACATTTATTACTCTCCATCTTTCTCCTTCTGACAAATTCTAAGAATGGGCCAGGGCTGAAGGGTCTTTTCGAAATTCATAACAGTATTGAATGAAATCACATTATATTCTTGTTAAACAATTACCTAAGTTTTAAGTTTATTTTACTGTTTTTATTTCGAGCACTGTAACAATCTGAGAACGATTTAATATTTTACCGTGGTTGGCTGTCGCACAGATTGCATTTGAAGCATGAGTTGTCCGTCTTGTAGACAAGTGCTTGCCTGTTGTTCAATAATCTCTTAATTTTTTAGATGCAGTTTTATATGTTTTGTACGTTACAACCATTGAACCTATGCAACCTTCGTCTTAATCCTCTGAAACCACTGATGTTTTCAATAATGATCTTTGTAAGATTTTGATGACCTTTTATAACCATACTTTACTAATCGAATATAAAGTGTTTTAAGTTGTTGGGCTTATTAATATTCTTGGCCATTAAAAAAAAGACAGGCTTAACGGATTTTTTCCTATTTTTAAAAGTTAAACCATAAATTGTATTTTTTTTAAATTCGGTATAATAAAATACAAGGAGAGATAACACAAAAACTATAATTTCCTACCCTTGGTGTTTATAAAATATAATGGTTTCATCTTTTTTATAGTTTTTGTCAGTTAACAAAAATTTGAATAACTTTTTTGTTTTTTAACTATTTTGCCTAAAATTTAAAGACTAATTCAACATATATTAATACAGTTTTTCAACTATGGAAAATATTCTAGCCATTATGTAACTAAAATTATAGTTCTTTAAATCTTTTAAAAGTTATAATTTTAAGATTTTGTTTTAAAAACTTTTATAAAATGAGTAATATAGCATGTAAAATTATTCCCATAAGCTGCTAAATCTTATAAAAATAAAGTGGCAACAATTTCAACACTCTATCTTATATGGGTCAAAAGTCATTCAAAATCTTGTGCTCAAAAACGGGGAAAACATTATAAGCGGCAAAAGGCGTTTAAAGCAATCAGCTGGTGAAGTGCTACATCATACACCAGCATACTAAAACAACCAAAAAAATAGGTAATAATTTTTAAAACTGTTTGAAATTTCACCCAAACATTTTTAAGGTCATGTACATTAATTTTAAATTCAAAAAGAAAATTATTATGAAAACAATTCATATCCATTCATCATTGAACATTGAAACCCATTAATCTTTTAGGGTAGTTGCCAAACTATTACACATAAAGCCTCGTTGTTTTTTTTTATGTTTTTTTTTTATATTGTAACCTTGCCTCCTTTCATTTCATCAGACACGATGTCTGTGACCCCAGTATTATACTGGAATACATTTGAAAAGATGAAACTGCCCCGCTCATTAAAAAGGATTAGGAAGGGTCGCCTCGACTAGAAATGCTGAAATTGCCCTGAGCGCCAGGTAGTCGCTACGGGACTGGAAAAAAAGAGTATTATATTTGTCCCTGTGTCCTGCCAGTGACTGCAGTCACAGAAAACATACTACTACTGCAGTCTTCTAAAACTGCCGTCGACTACTTTTCCTGCCAAGTCACAATTGTTTCTGTACCAATACCAATACCTAACATAACCTAACCTAACTTAACAACACCTAACCTAATCTAACCTAACTTAACATAACCTAAAATAAGCTAGTAATTCCTGATATTTGTGGTAGTTATTAGAAGACTGCAGTCATTGACAGAACGCAGGGACAACAATAATTCCCTTTTTCCCAGACCCGTAGCGGCTACCTGGCCGGGCATTCGGGGCAATTTCAGCATTTCTGGTATGGCGAGGCGACCCTTATTGATGCTCTGTAATGAGCGGGGTAGTTTCATCATTAAAAACGTTCCTAAAATATCGGGTCAGTTTCATCGTCCCCCTAAAATATTCAGTGGGTCAGAGATTGGACAGTGGGTTGATGGTGACAATGGGTTGGAATGCTGAGTTTGAGATTTACCGTTGTTGTCTAGACCCCTTCGCAGGACGGGTCCCAGGATGGCAACCCAGCTGACGTAAGTATTATTTAAGCTCTCAGCCCTTGGAACATCTGTACGACCCTACGTGGCTTACTTCTCCTTGACTTAAGAACAATTGTAAACTGTAATAGTCAGTATAGATGTTAAATTTTGTAAAGTCACTGTTAGTTGTTGGATCTAGTGTCTCCTCTCCCGGTAACAGTGATTGTTTTAGTGACAAAAGGTATTTTGTGCCTTACTCATCAATTGACAAATTTGATTAGTATAGTACCGAGTCAGTCGAATTTTTAAATCAAATCAAACTTTATAGTTACAAAAACATCCTTGCTATAAAAATAAGTGACATCGTCAAAGAATTATGACAAATATATTGTTCATCAATCTTGCATTTTAAAATTAAAAATAAAATCGTACCTAAATTAAAAGTAGTTACCAATAAAATATTCATTAATTCGGTTGTGGGTTTTTTAAAAATATGTTAAGAACTTCTTTTTCATCTCATTGTATTGGTCAATTGCATTCAGTCATAGATAACCTTTCACTGATACATTTCAGTGAATGGTACATTGATCAATACCATGTATGATTTCTTGGGGGATTACACAATTTTAAGCCGGGGTTTCCTAGGCACGGAAAGGGAGCGCGGAGCGCGGAACGCGGAGAGCGGACTCCTCTTGTCTTTCCTAGAAACGGAGCAGACTGCCATGTAAATCACTTTTCCGCACTCCACTCTCCGCGTTCTGTGCCTAGGAAACCCCGGCTTTACAGCTGCTGTTAACAGCTGGTCGACATAAAATGCAATATTGATTAAAATATTGATGACTTAGAGTGCAAGATACCTTTTTTCCTTACTTTTGAGTAATAAGCCGAAATTAAACAAACCCCTTTTGTATTGTATTTATTTTAAAGTAGAAGTATTCAACACCTAACAAATTTCTACAGATAGATGATGAAATTGTAGAACAAATAATTTATTACAAGCTATTGACAACAATAACTATCATTGTTCACATAATAATTATTTTTATGAAATATATATTTTTATATAACTCTAATGTTATATATTTGAACTATTATCCGCATTAAACGTTTATAATACATAACGATACATAGATAGATTCGAGGTATGTGTTTTAAGGAAGGGCCGTTCGTGCATATAGCTCCGTAGTTCGAACGGCTCACTGCTTCTTTGCATTATTTTTTGTGAACGCGAATTGCAAAGCTATGTGCACGCACGGCACCGTTACTTAAAAAAATACCCTCTTAGAATATTTTTACTAAGATACTTGTTAAGATTTTATTGAACATTCCAATTTCTCCTTTTGATCTCAAATGAATCTCAAAAGTTTCATTTCCCGCAGTTTTTACTAATTAATTCAAGTATATTTCTACTATTTTTGTCGAAAAAAAAACTGTGCAACTTTTTTAACAATCAGTTTATATTAGTAGGAGTAGTAGCATTTTACCGTGTTTTAGATGTTATAATCTACTAATAATTGTGTAATATTGAAAAGTAATTCAAACATGCAATACGTTTGTTGTTTAGTCGATTTTTAATTAGTGAAACATCATTATTATGGTTTGATAATTTTTAAATACCTTTGTAAAATGTTTTAATCTTAGAATACACTCACATACACAATATGAGAAAATACAGAAAGCACCAGTGGCATTTTGTTACTTTCTTCTATTCTAGCTTATAAGTAACAGCTCTACAACAAAATCATGGAACTAGATTTCTGTAGTTGACTGTATAGTGACATTTTTAAAGGCAAATTTGAAACGGTTGCATTAAACAATTATTTCATAAGACCTTCTATTTTATTGGTTGTATGATGGTAGAGCTTTTCTCATTAAACCTTTCCTGGAGCAAAAATCAACAGCAATTATTGTACAAAGAATTTAAGTAGCACTATCATCTGAAAAGTAATATAACTAATGAGACTAACTAATGGTAACAAATGAGATATAAAATCAATAAAAACTGTTCAAATTAGCAATGACAACAAAGGCTTGTAAATATTAGGGTCTAGTAATGACACTAAAACGTTCCAAAAAGTAAATCTAATGAAGTCCCAATAGGAACATGCAAAACTCTTTATTTTTATCAATTACAAGATTGTTCTTAGTTGAATGACGAAATGCCACTAATAGCACACATCACACATTCATAAAACATTTACTAGTGAGTCCAATTTTGTGATAAAAACTCAACGATACCTTTTTAATAGGGATGCACAGTAATTTATGTTAAATAAAAGGTTTTGTAAACATTTAGTTACTTCTTTTATAGTTTTTATATTGTAAAAGTCACATACGGAATATACCAGAATTAACTTTTATTTGACGTTGCTTTAGAAGATTAGTGGAAATCACTAATTAATAGATTTTTTAAATGGACATTTATGAACTACCATGCACCGAACTACCAAAAATAGCAATAAAATGTTTTGTTATTAATATCACAATGAGGACAAGAAAATTATTAAGCAATCATTCTTATGAACCTTAGTTATAGTTTCATGTACCTACTTTTATTGTTTTGTGCCAGCACATTTTGTAAAGCACGATTACCTGTAAATAATAAATGTATGAGTAATTTTGATTTTGAATTTTGATTCTCATTTCCTATTGCTTAGCAGTTTTAAAACCTAATGTTTTGCATTAAAATATTTTTATACTAGTTTTTGAATAAATTTTAAATTAGTTATTGTATTTTAAGGTTATTTATTATAATTGCCTAAATATATCAGAAACCAGTACTAACACGTTTTTGGAAAAATTACATTTTACTCTGGTTCAATTTATATGTGGATATACTCGTGTTTTAATGTGTCGTTTATTACTAATATTTATAACAAAAAGTAAAATATAAATTATGAACATATTTAATTTGAAAAATTATAACTTCAGTTAGATTGACAATCTCATGTGTCATGTTATAGTAGCCAAGAGAGATATTAAGAAGGATTTAATTAATGACACAAGTGAGAATGAAGTGAATCAAAGATAAGTAAATTTTTCAAAAAATTGTTTGTGAAACTCTATGGTGGTTATAATAATATATTACTATTTATTAGCACTAATTACGTCTTTCATACTGATAAGAGAACAGAATAGAAAATTTATAATATCAAATTTTAATAACAATCAACAAGAAATTGGTGTATAACTGTGCATTAAAAAAAGGTAATACTCATTTAAGTTCTACAATTCTAAACAAGAATTGTGACGAAGAGTTAAAGTTTAAATTGAATACTGCACGAGTGCACATGAAGCTGCCCATACTAAGTGATGTGATAACACTATTAGTAGTCTTAAATTGTCTCATTAATTTATAAATTAAATTTTAAGTACCTAGGCCTAATGAAAATGAAGCAGCATATTATAGTAAAACATGTAAATCATCAACTTAAGGGATCAAATGGTGAAGAAACGTATATAAGTAAAGACTAAAGTCCATGAGAACAACCAAAAATAAGGTTTAAACAATAATACTCTTAAAACCATTAAAAAGAAGTATAACATTCATAACGATGTGAGTTTATCACGTTTGATCTCAAAGCGTCTAACTATTCTGTCCAGGCTCTTTTTTAATAGGGGGTTTTTTAGGGGGTTCGGTACGGCCTATCTATATAATGCTATTTTGCCAAACTTTGTGCACCTTTTTCTCTGGAACCACTTGGCTATCATGAAAAAAATGTAGGACATTATTATATGGACCTTTCTCAACAAATGGAGCGAAACAAATTACTTTTAAGTTGGAAAATTTTATTTTTTTTACATTAATCACAAAAAGGTCAATTTTTGGAAAAATCATTTTTTATTTTTTTTTCAGACAATTTTATATATATTTTTAAAACGTCTTCCGCTTAAAATGTGTGTACTGGTCTAAAGTACAACTGTATTTTTTCCCATCCTAATCCGATCAGTGGTTCTTCAGAAAAAGGTACATCAGCGAAAAAAGTAACATTTCGGGAAATCGCAATTAAACACCATGTATGCATTGAGTGAGTGAGTTCACTGACCTGTGACCTACGTTTAGTGTAGTTCTGCTCCATAACTGGGATTATCAGGATCTTCCAAGTCTTCTCACTGATCACTAATCCCCTTAAAATTTTATATCATGCCACTATAAGGAAAGTGGTCAAAAGTTTAAATTTATCTTGTAACAGTTACATTGTAACAAGACAGCCACTGTATCAGTTACAGTGACTTTAGTTGAGATGCGTTCCTACAGTTACTGTGAAAACCGAAAGAAAGTATACTAGGGCTACAGCTCAATCTATTATTATTGAAAGGATTAAACCGATAATGCAAAACAATAATGTTCACTTTGTGTTAAAATCAATCTTTGAGCATATTTTTGTAGCAATAAGAAATATTGATAACTGATAGAAATTCAAATAAATAAAAAAATAAGTTATTAGGTTCATTTATTCTTTGAAAGGCATTGATATCAAACGAATTATTAAATAAAAATCATCCATAAAAGAACTCGACTGAGGTGGATTCTTCTTTCAGAAATGGAGTTTAGTAAGTCATGAATTATCTTTTACCGAAGCACATATTTCATTAGTTGTAGAAAATGCATGTGTTTGCTATGGAGAATGGTAGCACTTTGCACAATATTATTTTATGAATACAATCATTGATTGATATTGCAACACGTTTTTAATTATTGTAGGTAAAGAAATTGCTTATGTTTAGTTCGTGTGCTTGAGGACATCATTTAGTTCAAAATGATCAGCATACTTTTTACTGTCAATTTTTATTGTATCTACAAGGATGAATTTTTAAATATTTTATGAGTACAGTATATTAACGTCACTACATTGAATACTAATTTAAATTGTTGTAAAATTGAGTACCTCCAAATTATGAATTTTAGAAATATCTTGATGCTCTTGGTTGAATGATTAAATGATTATAAGCCTATCATCATTGTAGGAACAAATAATGTTTACTGAGGAAAGGTTTTGCAGATGTTTCAGGTTCCATTTATGTTAAATATTTTATGTATACACTTAGAAATAGTGTAACCAACTGTTTCTAAGAAAATCGTGTATTTATGGGAAGTTACCACTATAAGTGTATCAACAGTTCTTATAGGGATTTCAATATGCGAGCTTCTAATAAACAGCTTTAATTTGTTAATTAACCACTATCCAATCCATATTAGTCAATCATATTTTGAAAACAGGATCTATCAATAAAATAACTAGATTCAAAACACATATTCGTGAATGAAAAGTGAATCTCACCTTACCCATAAACTTTCCTTGATTATGAAACTTTTTCTATAGTTCAATATTATAGTAGGTATATTTTTAAGCTCGGCTCATATTTTTTCACATCAGTGTTGTCTAACTTTTTTACCAAAACATTGTCTGCACTTAGTTAAAATTTATACAAGGAACAAAAAAGAAGACACTATACTTTTTCAAGAGGAGAACCATGTGCCATAAAGCCTAACAGATGAGTGCTGTCTTTCAATCGTTCTAAACGAGTCACTGGAAGACTACCTCCCGGACAACTACCCCCAAGCAGGTCCCTACGTCATGTTGACGTCAGAGATCGGGGGGAGGGCAGTTTTCCAGTCACGGACACTCAAGTTTCGTTGCGAAACTGTTCTAATCTAACCTAACCTTACTAACCAATCTTGCTGTAACATTTCAAAATTCTGTTTGACCACACATGCCTTTTCTGTTACTAAACGGAATTACTCGAATTAAAATTACAATGACAATTATTATGAATGAAATTAACTTGAATACATAGCATAACATTTTGCTACGGGGGGTAGTATTCCAGTTACGGAAACGGCTCCCATATTGGTTAGTTATCAGATTTTCGTTACTTACGTTTCACCTGGGGGTGGTTTTCCAGGGGGGGGGTAGTATTCCGCATCCCCTTCTGAATGATGATCCATAACTCTCCTGAAATTCTGTGATGTTGACTCTTGCCTGGAGGCATAAGGCACACGATTATTGAATGCAATCAAACACAAAAAAACTACATTTAGTAGGAAAATTATGTAAGGCTATCTTGTAAAATATCAAGTGTTTCTGCTATAGCAAAATACATGATGTACACGGTTAAGCATTTCAACTTTTTTTGACAAAGAGGTGATTACGTTAGTTTTGTATGTAAAACTACTTCATGTCTAACTTAAATATGAGCTTAGACACATAAAATATACAAGCACTATATATACAGCACACACACAGCACTACTTATGAATGCTTTAATTTTTGCTCATGAATTGCTAATATTCTTTTGGGTAAAGAGTTAATTTAATTTTAATTCCTGGGCTAACTTCATTCAATATAAACACTGACCATATTTTCTATACAAGGAAACAGAGGTAATGAAACAGGGATAAACAAAACATAATGTAGCCAAAAATTACGAGGAAAATACATGCATTATATCAAAGTATCAACCAATTTACACCATATCAAAGCCAAGTAATTGAAATTAATATAACTAAAACAAATAAAAGATTACAAAATTAATCATATTGCTCAGTCTATTTTGCATAGATGTAATCTATAATTGATTCCAGTGAGTTTTAGGGGTTGTTGTCTCTGGTGTTTAAAGTCAACAGTAAAGATTTTAGTAAAAACCTTTAAAAGTCAGATCAGTACGATGATGATTAGTAGGTGTCAAACTGCTACGGGAAAACTAAAACAAACTCACAAACAAAAACAAAAGCTCGTCTATTTTTTACCAAACAAACTTCTACAAACTGCAGAATTATAATTCATTAACTAAACTCAACCTTATAGAATTTGTATAGTGTTTTTCATGTCAGTGTATGAATAACTATATTACAAATAAATAATTAATACTGTATAAATAGCAGATTTGTTATTCATAGCATACACGAAACCTATACCCTAACTTACACCACTTTTACTGCACACATTTTAGCTTAGATTAAGAGATTTTTTTGACAGTAAATAGATTATTACAATAATCTAGGTTATACAATTTTATCAGGTAACTTACTAGCATTTCTGAAATTAGTAGTGACTGTGCTAAATTATTCTCATGACAGACTCACCGCTCTTTTAAAAAGCCTTTCTGAACACCTACATAAGCCATCATTACCATAATTATTTTTAACTCAAAAATTACCCTTACAGCCACTTATTTGTTTTCACACAAAACTATTTTCTATTGAATAACGGAATTTAGTAATGAATTGACATTTCGTACATGTATTATTAATGCAAAGACCTGTTTCAAGAATAAATATTATTTTTTTATAATTCTTTGTTTTAAAATGGCGGGCGTTTAAAATCTTAAAGCTTAAATAACATGAAAGTAACAGAGGTAAACAAAACTACTTATGCTATGTTTTATTTAGACAATCTTATAACAAAGCTAACTATACCAAATTTAAGAAAATTGGTTCACAAATATGGAAGAAAATTTACTTTTAAGATACTGAGTATAAACAAATATCTGCGATTATTAAGTCATAAATGCTAGTTAGCTAAAACAATCAGCTGTTATAATATTGTTAGTTATCTAATGAGGGAATAGTTATTTGTGTAACTAGTGGGTGAAGTGGCACTTTGCTGCACACAAAAGAAATGTTTACGCACTAGCCGTAGGGCGAGTGTGGAAAGCTTCTCGAATGCAGCAAAGGCAGTTTGCACTCGCGTTACACATTATATTTTTCCTACAGTTGCTATAAAGCAAATAAATAATTTTTCTTTCAAACACTGTACAACACGTTTTTATGTTAGGTTAAATCCAAACATTAAACAAAATGGAAAACGCTGCACCAGCTGATCGAAGTCGTAATATCTTTAAGTGTTGCCAACTTAATATCAAGCGTACACGTATTGCGTGCCTAATTAAAGCACGCTGTTTAGTGTTGTTTGGTTGGAATACTGGTGTGCGGCAAACAAAAAAACTGTGTGGCAAAAGTAAGTAGATGCAGCAATTCTCAACTTTCTGTGCCATAATCAGTGCAAGGAAGGCCACTTTGTTAGGTGACTGAAGAAAAAATATTGTTATACACAGTTACAATCAAATTGTCGAAATAAGACATTGCCACAACAGTTATGTTTGCATAATTAGTTTTTATGTTATTTGAGTTTAAAATATTAAATAGTAGACATTTTGAAACTAACCATTATAAAAAATCATTCTTTTTCTTAAAATAGTTCTTTATGTTTTTAATACATGTATATGTACCAAATTTTTATTCACTACAACAAGGCGTTAAAAATAAAAATAGTTATGTGAAACAAAATTGCGGCTGTACGGATGATAACCTTTTGGAGAGTTTTGGAAATTATTTTAATTTGCCTTTGGTGCAGAATTTTTTTCTTAAAACGTCAGTACAGTGTTCAGGGATACCCTGTGTATAGTAGTACTTGTGAACACCTGAAATAAAATAATAATTAGTAAAAATGAAAGGAAAGAGAGTAGTTCACAACGAATTACAGATCCCAAAATGCCATTATTTTTTTTCTATTCCTGATCGAAAATGTCCAAAATTATCCCTAAATAACGAATGTGATATTTTTGAAAAACTGACGATAGAATAATGGTTTTGGAATGTGTATACATAATAACTGAAATGTACATATAGAACTAAATACATTGGCAGAATGCAATCTAGATTATTTCACAAGCCTGATTTTTACGTTTAAAAAATACAAACAAAAACACTCTATAAAAACCCAGCAGAGAAGAGTCATCAATCAGGTCCAGACAAGGTATCATCAGAGAGCTTACACGATGTACTTCAAGAACTCAACTGATGGTATGGTTATCACCTTGTCTTACTTAACCATGATCTACACTATATACAGTTTACATATAACACTCATTCAATCAAATCGTGTGTTTTTCATTTTATTTTTCAGGCTTCAGTTAAATTGGTTTATGAGTTGAGAACATAAATTTATCATATCTGGTAACCTCTACATGTATATATTACATTGGGGTTACAATATGAAATAAAATCAAAATAACTTGGGCTTTTACAGCTCAGTTCTAGACATGCGTTTTAAATAACAAAACTTTCCCGAGTGTAAATTTACCTTCTAATTTTGTAAGATCCATATTTATTCTTTGAAAGCAGTGGGCAAAAGTTCAATTAACATGTAATTTTTCAGATTGAAGATCAAAAACTTGAGGTTAAAGCTCAGAGCAAGATTGGATCTCTTGATAACGTAAAGCACAAACCAGGAGGTGGGGATAGAAAGATCTTCGATGACAAGGAGTACCTTCGCCAGATGAGTGGATGCACCAGCAGGGCGGCCAGTGAGGGAATTCCATCAGGAACTCAGGTAAAGAAGCGTAATTGGGCTAGCTCGGGAAATCTCAATTATCTAGATCCTAATTTAAGTACTAGCATTACTATTCTAAAGGCCTCATCAGAGAATTCCATTGCTACTCCCAAAGAGGATTACTATTCTAAGTCATTTCTCTCAGGAAATAAATCCTCATCCTTAAATTCTATAAGAAATATGAGTCATCTTGACGATGATTCACTAATTGAAATTGGCAAAACTGATATTAGCAGTGGGAATAAATCTCAAAATAATGAATTTTCAGACGTTAAAACTCTTCACCATATAGATAGTGTTGATGGCAAAATCTCATTAAACTTAGTTGAGGTAAAGTCCCCTTCTTATATTGAAGAATCAAAAGACACTTCATCTGAAATGGAGTTTAATCTTGAGCGAGTAAAAGAACCTTCTTTTGAAAATTTGAGTGACTATTCTGCTTCCAGTCCTCCTACTAATAACGAATTCTACCAACCCCTTTCTAGTAAAGAATGGGAACTGTCTAATACCTTTCAAAGTGAAGTTAAGTACAATGATGAGCCTGAACTAAATATGATGAATTACTCCAAAGTCATGACAGACACATCAGGAATTGTATTAGGCAATAACATCAGTTTAGACAAGTATGGACCATGTGACAGAGAAGTAGTAACAACAATTGATGATCTAAACAATTCTATTCTGCCGAGGAGAGATAGTGCAACCAATGAAACATTTCAACAACAAAATTTAATTGCTGATAATACCCTTCAAAAATATCACGCATTAAGTAATGAAATTCTCTATGAAAGGGGTGAGGCGATTGATGAAATGTTGTCAAGGAAGAATATTTTAACTGATCCTACATCTGACAGTGACCATGAAGTATATGATATGAAGTTGGAATCAGATCCTTCGTCAAAGACTACAATGCAAGAAAGAGACATGAAAGAGAGAGTGTTTATTGATACTAATAAAATAATGCCAAGAAGTGGTTTTGAAACCTCAACCATGGAGTTGGTAAATGACTACACTGTAAATAACCATGAAATACGTGATGAAAAGATACCAAATGATCATCCAACAAAAACAGTAACAGAAGAAAATGATCACGAATACTACAATGAGCTTTCAGAAAAAGATTTTCCTAAAGGCTTTGTAACCTCAGGTAGCGATCATGATACTTACGTTGTCGAGTCAGATAAAGATTCTCGTGGGTATTTTTTAATGTTAAGTAGCGAAAATGAAACATATACTGAAGATTCTAGAAATAATCTGCCTCCAAATGCGATAACATCAGAGAGTGACCATGAAACTCACACTATAAAATTAAGAAATAATGTTCCTCCAAACTCAACAGCACCAAGTAATGATCATGAAAAGTTTACCCTAAAAGCAGTAAGGGATTCCGAACCAATGGCTGAGACATCAGGCAGTTATCATACAACAAACACTGTAAGGTCACCAAAGGTATTTACTGCAGATTCCATACAGTCTGCAAATGGATATGTCACTGATGTAGGCCTACAGTCACAAAACAGTTCTCCTGAAAATGCCATATCATTAAAATATGATCGTGGAACTTATACTGCAAGGTCAAAATACAATTTTCATGAAAATGCTGCATCACAAAGTGATAATAAACATGACAATGTTGAGTTAGTACAAGGTTTTCCTAAAAACAACATTAAGACTAGTCATTACAATGATATGAAGTTACAAAACTATTCTCCAGAAAATTCCATTGTATCAGAAAGTGATCATGACACTTACACAATAGAGTCAAGAAATGCCTTCTCAAAAGATTCTATGTCATCAGAAAGTAATCATAGAACATTCAGCGGAATGTCTGCCAATAACATTGTGGCAAGGAACGCAATTTCTGGAATCAACCATGTAATCAGTATTGCAGATTCTTTTGACTCTTTAAACTACAATGGTGGTTTAAACAAAAACAATGTTAGTACAAATGTAACCAACCCTAAAAACAAAGCAAAACATCACAATAATCATACAAAAATCGATGAACGTAGATCTCGAAAGTCCTTAGCTAAAAGTGATATAAGCTTAAATGGTACCAAAGAAGATCCTGATAAAAATCTTGTTGATAATGACAAAAAAATAAATCAGCTAAACAAATTTGGTGCTAAACGTGTCAGCAAGAGGAAATTGCACCGTAAAATATGTAAAGGTAATCAGTTAAATGGTAAACACTTCAGCGATGGTTTGGATTCTTTTGAATCCAATACATCTGAACCTCACGCACAGTTAACAGATGAAGATATGTTAAGTTCTGAGGAACTAACAAAAATAAATGTTTCTAAATCAAATATTCCCAAAAACCTTGTGAAAAGTGAGGGTTTTGAGGAAATTAAAAGTGATATCACGACAAAAGGCGTTGCAGATGATTTTAGCAGCACACAAAATGAAAAATCATCAAAGTTAAGCGAAATAGTAACACCTCATAATGAAACTGAAGAGAAGAAAAGAAAATGCTTAACAAATGATAACACTATCAATCCTCACAGCAATATTATATTGGGAATCGGTAATAATCGGATTGACAAAAACCACCCAGGCTGGCAAGAAATAGAGAGAGATTCTAATAGTAATTCTTCCACTGCTTTTTTGGACCAAGCAGTAAAAGCCGTAGAAAATAGTAAACAAGCTCAAAATGTTTCAAATCACTCAGGTCAATTCAAAAATACTCCTCAAAATTCCAAAAAATATAACAATGAACAAAAAATGTTTGGAAGCGAAATAAGTGTTAAAGGGCTGTTACAGGGAAACCGTTCCTCAACTAATCACTCACAAACTGCGTCTGAGAAACCTGAAGGGGCAGTTAACCAATATTCAATAGAGGGTAAAAAAAAGTATTATGAGGATGAAATAAATGGAAGACCTACTAACCACTCTTCTATGGAAGCCCAGGAAAGGATAATCTTCAATGGGAGACAATTTTTTGACAAATTTGATTTGTGTAAAACCCCAATCATAGTTCCTCTTGGGTCATCATCCTTAGTTCTGTATCAGGATCAACATGGTAAAGAGGTCCTACAGATCTTAAAAAAGGGAAATAAATAGACACATTAAACTAAACAAAAATACAAGACAGGTCCCCTCGTTTTTAGTTTTTGAACTAAGAAACATAGGTAACAAGTTCATTAGACCCTTAAAAATATAGATTCAAACCTTTACAAACATACCTCGTAAATCTAAAATAAAATCTACACTTCTGTACATAAATCAAATAACATATGCACACTATCAACTGTATTGAACAGTTGGATACAGCACACTTTATCAAATGATATGTGATCGATTGAATAACTTATATAATTTACAAGCCTAAGTATACAGTAATCGGTAATAAATTAAAATATTCCTATTAAGGGAGATTCTAGAGGTAGAAACAAACGTTTGAATTGTTGAGAGGAGACTAAATTAATTAGACCAGTTAAAACTGAATGCAATTTACATTTTTGAGGCTTAAATATTAGGCTAAATCCTAACTTATTTTCAGTTAAGTTTAATACATTTCTAAACACTGGAAACTCTTATCAGAAAGTAAAATTAAGGTATTTTTTCTTATTATACACTAACAATAATATTCAATAAGAAATGTTTTCATTATTTAATTAAATCCTTTGGTGTCAATCACTTGTCACCAAAGTGAGCACTGGGAAAAATATTAAAAACATGTTTTGCACCATCTTATCTTCATCATGTTTCACAATTGGTTTGAAGATCAAATTTAAAATTTTAATTATAAATTAAACAGTTCGGGTATTCAGTAGTATAGGTAGGTGAGTATTTTAATGGTACCACAATCTGTAGAAACCCATGCAATTGTACCCCTGTTGAAAGTATTTTGATGTGTTTTGTCTTGGTTGTACTTTGAACCAGTTCCTGCCCTGATGTAAGGTCAGTTTCAGAGTAGTTTTGTAAAAGTGATAGTTACACAATTTGGAGTGTTTCACTTAATAGCAAGCACTGAGTAAAAGAATGGTTTTATAAATGTGCATCAAATTAAGCAAATAGTTGTCACCAATGCAACTTCAAATCACTTAGACTTTGGCTATGGGCATAGGCTTGGGAAATAGTATTTAAATTACAATTATTTGACAAAAACAAAACACAAGCAGAACTCATTTTAGGTACAATAACTAAACATACTTATCACATTAACTGACCCAAAAGACTAAAGTCAACTTTTGGAAGGTTAGACGAAGGAATGGAAAGGAAAGGAAGGTTTAAGTTCTCTACATATATTTTTTCAACTCAAACTATAGCCAATAATTAAAAGAAAACAACTTACCATTAAAATTACAAAATACTGTTTAGTTTCTTCTAATTGTAACCACCCGGTACCAGAAAAATGTTTTAGTTCAGCACAAATTTTGGGTTTTATTTGTTTAATTCACGTATCCTGCTGCATGCGTAGATTCACATACACACAATCTATTGTTTTTACACAGTGGCGGTTTAGAATCGATTTAATTACCTGTAAGATTACATTTCAAATCTTTTGTTCTAAGTGATCCTATCACATATCTTAGAATAACTGAGGAAAGTATTTAACATTACCTAATGCATAAATTTGGAAAAAAATCATATCTAGTGTTTCTTATACCAGATGAAAAGTATTGTTTATCATACATTTCAATATTCTATATAATTTACTTTGCTCCACATTAACTTTGAATTTTAATTTTCTAAGATTGATACTGGTTTAATTTGTTAATGTTAATTATTTCAGCTAAAATATAAAGCATTCATCAATAACATGTATCACCTTAAAAATAATATGGTAACTGATTAGTTTCCAATATCAAAAGTTGTAAGATGACATAAAAGGGGTAAATAGTGGATCTACCCTTTGTGAAACCCATGTTTCTTATTGATGATCTATAAAAAAAAAACCAAGAATAATTTCTATTAACAAAAAAAAGGGAACCACCAATTTAAATAACTTTTCAACATTATATTAGATTATCTTTTTTGTTTTTGTTGGCTGTGTTCTTGATTAGGATGTTTGAGTGACATTATATAGCATATATGCATTTTGTTAGCTTGTAGGGAATCTTCAGGGTGTCTTCTTAAGCAATCTTCTTATCACTAAGTACAACTGTAAATAAATTAACATTGAAAAAAACCTGTGTTCTGTTTATGCTGAATATTTACACACATTGAAATATATGGAGTATAGTATTAGTGATAAGAAGATAGTTTATGAAGACCCCACGAAGATGCCACACAAGCTGATGAAATGCATAGGGTGACTCAAACATCCTACTCAAGAACACAGGTAACAACAAAAATAGGTAATTTAATATAATTCAATTTTTTAAACGTGGGATAGCATGAAATGAATTTAAAATTCACAAGTAAGCCAAATAGGCTTATGGATGATGACAATTTATTACAACCATTACTCATAGTTATTTAGGATCATGTAGACACAGGGTTTGCTATCTCCCATTCTTGATTTGCACCCTAGAGTAGAGTAGCATAGTATATGCTTGATTGCTATCATGCTTGCTTACAGAGTCCTATGCACATGAGCCAATCTCAGACCTCGGTCAACTCCAATTCTCAGTCGCAAGAAGCCAGCTAAACACCTCGTCTCTACATGTTACTCGTCCGTTCGTTTAGTCCTCCTCTACCACTAGTGATGTGACAATTCTAGCCTTGTAACACTTAAACTTGAGTCCTAAACGGACCTGATTTGCATTTTAAAATCAAGTAATTGACTTGGCCGTTTATGGTTCTTGAAGCTTATATCCAAGTGAAGCAAGAATTCGGTACTCTATAAAGCAATTTCTTCTTCTACGTCCTTACATTACTGCTAGATGTACTGTAAAACAACATATGAATTCCATGATTTTTTAATTTGAGTTCATGGTATTATAGCCCTTTGATAACTAATATAAATATAAAAATGAACTGTATTTAAACTGCTTTCAATTAGAGTTTGATTTTTCAGGTTAAACTGAGTTTAAATCTGAAGCGCTTTGTACTCTTGTGTCCACATACCCTTGACTTGCCACATCACTAGTTTACCATCACTGTTGTGCCTTGTTCACTTTGGTGTCACATTTCAATTAAATTCAATTCACAGTATTGTACAGTATTGTCATTTTGTGTAGCAAGGCCTAAAGGAGGAGGAGAAGTTGACCTTTGAAATTTATGTTCTGGCGTATTAGTGGGGTTAAATTCATTCTAAATGTTTCTACTGACCAGCTTAAACTAGCAATCCACGTACAAGTTCTTCCAGTAGAGACATGCACAGAGAAAAGGAGTTCATCTGAACAAGCTATTTTTCATCACAATGAGTGATGATCAAGTTTTTTTTTTGCATTTGACATAGTAAAATTATAAGTTTTTTCACAGGAGTTTGTACCCAATAAGTAAACCTAAAGCACAACTAGTAAATAAAATTATTTGTTATCCTCTATTTTTGATAATTTTTTCAAATGTATGTAAATAGTCTGATCACAATTATGCAACAACATGAAGTAGTGAAGGCCAACCAATATGCCAATTCCTCGTCTCTAAACTGGATTTGCTCACTGCTCTGTATAAAAACAAGTGCAAGTTTTTTGCCTCACTCTACACTTATATCTTGATTTCCATTTAACAAGATCATTAATATAAAAAAAACTGTAATATGCAGGAAGGCTCATAAAGATTGTCGGATTTGGACCATTAGTGGGTGTAAGGGAATTATAAATATCGTATAGCAAACTGCATATCGGTCACAATGTTCAGTTCTACTAGGTAAGTTGTAGAAGATTGGACACAGTAATATAGCCATGAAGCAGTTTTTAGAAGTAAATCTTGAACTATAGGCTGCATTTTAGAGGGATACAGGCTCTGAAACATTGACACTAATATTGTCAAAGTTTTCTTGAGCTACAGGTACGCATTTGAGGTTTGATATTTTCTTTGCTGAACCCTTTGTTGGAGAAGGAATTACTCAGCAAAGGACTGATTTGCGATCAGAAATCAGTCTATAACCCCCAACAATCATTAGATCATAAATTGTCTATGTATGATAATGTAGGATTCCCGTTTCTAGGGATACATCTCCACAATTTAAACATAATGCTCCATCTTCCATTTTCTTATCTACAGAGAAGCTGTTAATAGAAGTTAGGGACAACCGTTCATTCTACTTCATTCGTTAGTGGGTGTTCAAATCCAACTATTCTTTTGCACCATCCTGTACTATTCATTTTAGGTACTCATTGTTCCCCTATGGCCATGTACTTCTGATTATGATATGTATATAGATACTCACATACCACTTGATTACCACTCTGATCAAAATATCACAGTTACTTGTATAGACACAAAGTCTTGCTGATAAATTGGTAGTTTTGTTGCAGTCCATCCAGTAAAAAATGTTGTCACAGTCGATGAACCATTTTGGAAATATAAAGCAAGGCAGTATAAGTCTTACACACAAATTCCTTAACTATACTACTTTAGAGTTTACTTTTATTTATTTTTAACCAACACCATGCCCTACAGCTAACATGGGAAACACTAATGAGAAAAAAAACAAGTTTAGTAAACTAAGCTCAACAAAAACACAATTATAATAGAATGTCTTTATAGTGAATTTCAAACTAAGAAATGTTCTTACACCATAGTAACTACCAATTAGCCTAAAAAATAGGAGGGCTTAAAATCATTTACCTGGTCAAGGTAAAATAAGACAATGCATTTGCAGCCTCACTTCTTTGGTTTTAAGGGGTAGGGTAATACAGTGCACAATATTACCTTAAGAATACTTTAACCAAAAAACAAAAATAACACAGGGCACAACAATGGGTAAGGTAGAGATGGGTCCAAGACCACAACATAGCAAATAAGACTTCATATAAATAAGAAGGTTGTTAGTTTAATCTCTATTAACTTTACTTTTGTTAAGCTGTACGTTATTATGCATTGAGTTACCTTGGATGAATCCATATTTAAAACAGTTCAGATTAATTATGTTTAATTAATTAGATTTATTAAATTTGGAAAACCAATGTATCAGCAAATTTTGATAAGCAGAAGTGTTCTCCCAGTAGTGATCAGTTTAGTGCACGGAGGATTTTGAAAATTTGGGCAAATATTTTTAATTATAAAGTATTTTATTTCTCTTTTAATCATATTTTAGATATGAATAGCAAAGAGAAACTCAGATGAGAGTGTAAATAATTGCTGAGTAGTGGAGTTGTTTAGCACTCCTTTTGTGATGCCAAAGTCGCCAGTTCAATCCTGAAATAACACCTTGATGATTTAATAAAACAGGACTAAGCTGTCCTTGATAATTGGGCTTTTGATAAATGATTCTTGCTAAAGAAACATCTAATCTAAGTCAGTAATAGAGCTGTATGGATCGTGTCAATTAGATTGGCAAGCTTACCACCAAGCTTTCGTTATTTTGTGCAGTGATCTCAAAGTTAATTGTCGTTAGATTATTTTAATACCACTGGTAGCGGGACTCTCAGTGTTAACGGGAGCCATTCCCTCATCATTCTCACATGCCATCCTAATTGACATGATCTTTGCCTCATTGATTCAATGCTCAACATTCACTCATATTCACCTTAAACTTGAGTGATTTAGTCATGATTTTTTCAGAAAAGGCTAAGGCTGGACAAAATAAAACACCAAATAGTTGTCATGTATTAAATAGAGTGGAAATTTGTTATTAGAATAAATATAATTAGTTTAGTTTTTTGGCTTCATTGATTGAAGAACTATAAAAAACTAAACCAGCACATATCAAGGTAAGCACAAACCATCTTATGCATCAACTACTATATTGTTTTTAAGGTCACAATTGCTTACAACGATAACTTAAATAAATATAATTCGTTAACAGTATAGTTTCAGTCTTATTCTTCTTTTGCCGGTGATGGAATAAAAAACCATGCTGTTGTTATTGTTGTTTGTTGTTGTAGCTATTAAGAAAGCACCTGTTACAATTTATAACTTTTAAATATCTGTTGAATTAAATTTATATGGAAGAAAAAAATTATAAAAACACAATCTTAAACTGATTAGTTCACATTACTTATACAGGGTGGATGAAAAGTAACTCACACCCCCCTTAACTTTTGAACCTTTTGAGATATTCGAAAAATTTTCAAAATTAACCATCATTATTGTAGCCCCTCATATCTAAGAAGGCTGCAAATGGATTTCAAATATCTCAAATGTTTGAAAAGTTAAGGGGGGGGGGGGGCAAGTTATACTTTTCAGCCACCCTGTATATGTAACTATACCTATGTTACTGTGTACTATACACTTAACTATGTAACTATGTTATATGTAACTACAAATTTCCTTTATACTCACTTTACACTCTGGTATCAAAAATGTGTGATGAGTTTTCTCATAAACTTTCTTATTTAGATATTTTGCCCAAATTTTCAGACATGGCTTGCCTTATGCCCAAGAGGGTTTGTACTGACTAGGATAAGAGTAGAGTTAGAAAATAAAATGTATTCTTTTACTGTAGGAGCACTCTTTTTACATAAATTGTGTAGTCTCTCACAACACAGGTTTTAAACAGCAAATATTCTAATGCATTGTTAAACTTCTCTTAGTTATATTGTATTGGTAATGAGTTACAATATGTAATGTTATAATTCAGTTTTATTGTAGCAGTAGATTCATTACCCTTGATAGATTTTTCCGAGGATAAAAATGTAGAAAACGTTGGCATTAAAATTTAAAAAGATTACCAGAGAGTCAGTGGCAATAATTCAATAATTTTGTTTGGTCCAAAAGCAAGGAATACAACACATAACGGTTTAATAAGAGCTGTATTTACTTTAGTTTTTTTCATAGATTTTTTATTCTCGTTTGTTAAACCTTTTAAATTAAAATATTTATGTTGAATGCAATTGAATTAGGTTCTTGATTTTGTTTATTTGAAAGATAAAGTAAAAGTTGCAAAACGTGCAACTGACTTTAGAGATTTTTTTGTAACTAAATTTTAAAATATCTAGTTGAGTGGTATAGTCTTGTTAAAAATAAAAATCACTATTTCTGTGGGGTGGATTTCACTTTATATAGCATACTGGTTGATTTCAGGACTAGAATTTTGCAATGTCAAACATAATATATTTGTAACCCTCATGTTTTGTCATATGCTGAAAAGAGTAGCCTATATTTTTGCTGAATTAGGTACCTACTTCATCCTGAATTATTATTTCACATTTATTTTGTTAATTATGAAAATAGCTCATTGTAGGTTAGATATAGTGTACCCAAGTTCATAAGTCATTCACAGTTCTGTTAATAAGTTGTAATTTAAATACTAAACTGGTGAACACACATACTTTTTTATGATTGGTAATATATTACTGTAGTATTAAGGTTTCATTTTTAACATTTACTAAAAAAAGGTTATCAATAACAGAATAAAGGTTGGTAAAAATCTTTTTTATCCTATAAGACAACATACATTGCAGTTTTTCTATAATATATAAAGCATATAGAATAAAACTTACATAGCTGGCTAAGGAGAACCAGTTTATGTATGCACTTTTAAGTCTGTTTGAGAGATTAGTAGTGAATATATTTTTTAATTTTATGTAAACTCTTGCAACTTTTATATCAACTCATTTTATTTGTATTATACTGCTCTAGCAGAAACACCACAAATTCTAAATAGGAACTTGGTTGTGAGACTTAAATGTTAAATATGCAAAAACATTTCCTCCATTTCTTTGTTTACAACGCATTTGTCTTATTTTCTTATATTTCTTTGTAAATATGTCTTTAAAAGTTTTCCATGAAAATCCGTATTGTGAATTTCTATAGACATAAGAAGTAGTTATTACTTAAGTAATCATACAAAAAACCTCGGTCTGGGACTACAGTAATTTTTTGTCTTAGAATCCCTAGAAGCCAAAATTGTTTTATATATACATGTCTGGAGATACAATAATTTTGATGAAATTTGGATCTAACAATAAAATTATTTAAAATGGTTTTACAAAACAACCTGATCCGATACTCTTTGATTATTGAGCTTTTTACCTCAAATATATAACGTTAAATATTTAATTATTCCTTCATTTTTTTGCATGAAAAGAAAAACATATGCTGATTGGTTAACTATTTAGAGTGCTAAATGTCTCAATGAGAAAGCACACTAATCAGAGTAGATTCCTAGTTTATGGACAATGAACTTCAGCTAACTTTCTTAAATTTGGTAAATTTATTATTTATTTTATGTTCGGCTTTTAAAAGTTCTCCTCAAAAACACATTGTGTTCTCCTAGTAGCAAGAATCCAAAGTAATCGTTGTGCAAAGTGTTGTTTTTTATCTTTTGAACCTCTATAGTCTAACAACAATATTGTCAGTTTAACAATAACATATTATTAGACTACTATAGGTGGTAACATTTGGGGGACATTTTAACTACTACAACACTAATCTACCATAAACTAAACAATTCTCAAGAGTGCTCAAACAAATTAATGAGATTGAATTTTTATAAATATCCTAGTTTTTTCTTAGTATACAGTTTAAAAGGTGTGTATTTACAAATATGCTTCACTCCAAAGATGATTGGGAGTTTGAAAACCTATGTATTATTAATAAGAAGTTGCTGTAAAATACTATTATAATTAGTTGATACATTATTTTTTGTGTTTAAAAATTTATGAGAGAAAGCTGCTGCAATGTAAATGTTAAGCTTTTTATAGTTATTGTATAGCTTAGTATAATGAATTTGATTCTTTTTCGCTCAATACATTTTCACTGAGACATTGTAAGTATAGACCAGCTTCACCCTGTACTGTATATTTGTAAATCGTACCCCATTGTTTTATTGTATTGTATTTATTATCTAAATACAAGAATGCTCTTATATCATTATTGCTTTTGTTGTTGGCTTCATGGCCGTAAACCCTTTATGCTTGTGGCTTCCTATTTTATTTCCTTCTGTTATTTAGTTTTCAGCACAATATTTTCATTTTCAACTCAAAAACATACATTTACAGGCGATTGTGCTATATTCAATCCAGTTATTGGGTTATTGATTTTATTTGTAAATTTTAATTAAGGCGCTGACCCCTTAAGAGGTAAGGTAAAGTTTCGGGAAATTATGCAATGGCACCAGTCCAGCAAAACCACTGCAGGCTTGAAAACAAAGTAATATTTACTTTATAATTAAAGAAAATCAAGTTCGGGTGAATTTGACACTGAAATGTATTTTAGAATTTTGGGTGTTTGGTACTGTACCTGTGGGAGTGTTTCTGAATTTAAGTTTATCCTTTCAAAACTTTTTGGACTATAAAATAAGGTTTTAAAAAATAAAATAAAAACAAACAAATAAAAATACACATAAATCCACAGAAAGCCTCATTAACAATTACTTTAAAGCTTTTCAAATTAGGTAATGTATTGGGTGATTTTCATTCAGTTCTGCTTATTTTGTATGTTCAACATTTTATAAAGATTGCTGCATAAACTCTAACCCTTCTCATATTTTTAAACAGCCATTATTTTTTACAAATCATGAGATTTGTACTATAGGCAAGGGCAGCGAAGAAGAGTTAATTTGTGACTGTCACAACAAGACCATTAACTCAGAATCCATTGTTTTCTCACTGTTTACAAACAATAAAAAACACTACCATTTTTACACACATTATAACTCTCCACAATTTGATTATTGAAATCTATTATCTCACTACTGATAATGATTCCTTCAGACAGGTAACTACTGCAAAATAAGCTTCTACTTATATCCAGCCATCCTGTCATGAGTTAAAAGGATAAACTGACAAACTGTGAAAGAGAAATTCCCTATCAACATGCAATGCATTAGATCCCTTTAAGAGGCAAAAAAGATTTTTTTTTGTATTTGTTGAGAAAACTACATGTTAGTAAAGTAACTAGAAGTTAGTAAAGCATGTCTAGACAGTACCAACTCAACTAAAGCAAAGCAAAAGTGCACACAGTTTAACAACATATGTGGTCAATGGGTACACTGGCAACAGATGGTATGAAAGGCTTCAGCCGATTTTATAATGTGAGCGGTCTGAATTAAATTAACTTTATTTTATTTTATTTTGAGAATCTGGGATGAGGAAACCAGAGACAGACTGAATATGTGAGATTCAAATTCTCATATTGAATTAACATTATCTTGTGATAAATAATATCAAGTTCTCTCAGTCATTTATCAAACACAATTAAGCATTAGCCACAATTATTCCTCAACTAAACCTTACTAAACAACCCCTGTAAAGGTTAAAGAAGAGTACACACAGGTAAAACTTGGGCAACATGTCTTCAAGAACTTCTCTACATAAAATAGTCACAATCGTGCATAAATTACCAGAAGAAGATTTGAATGTTACTTCTTAGCCTAAACTGAAAAAGTTGATGTTGATACATTGAAATAATGAAAGTGTCAGTTACCAAATTGGTTTTAGAGTGATGTTCAACCTTAGGGTTGGATTACTTATACAGTTCATAGGCTCATAGGCATGATATTGAAATAGGTTGATATTGCAATCTGGTAGGTTTATGAAATTAGGTAGAATATCCAGACTCTACAAGTGTAAAATACTCTACGGTGATAGTTAAAGTGTATACACTCTATATTGTTGTATTCTCAGGCTTTAAGTGGCCAGTGAGAAAAAAACCTTACCAATTGTAAGTGGGTTTCAAAAAGAGAAATGCCATTTACATCATTAGAGCTTATAAAAGACTACACTACATGAGACTACCTTTTTACAGTATTTTTACACTACCTTTTTATGGATACAAACGTTTGGCACTTAATTAATTTTTAGTTTCAACCCATTTTCCTTGACTTCCAAAATAATTGTCTTTGAGTACCTACTCATTTAGTTCTACAGCTCATACAAAACGGAAATCTATACCTGAAATGTACCTATTTCTAGTCTGGTTTACATAGTTAACTATTCAATTAGTTCATTTTACCTTGGTAGTCAGATATTTTCATGCATCTTTGAGAATAAACAATAAAAATAAATCAATTCACATGTGCTCATTCATAACAACTCAGGTTTTTATGACATTTTTAGAACATGGCTAGACATGGGTTGGACTCTTCCTTTGTAAAAAACTTAAAAATGCCACAAACAAAACATAAACAAAATACCCCCGCCGGATGAACAGATGGTGTTTTTGGCCTCTAGGGACCTCAAAATGAAAAAAATATCTGTCCCGGGTCCAGGTCTTACCATGAGTACTACGGTAATAGCTTATTCCCTATATGGGAAATTCGCTAAAAATGTTCTCAGTAACAAAAATAACCAATGCAGAACAAGGGAATTGAGTATTTTAATTAAAATTTGTTATTGCATTTCATAACTGAGTCTGTCTAAAGGGACAATTCTTAGATTGTAATAAATGTATATTTAAAAACGTAAAACTCATATGGATTTATGACATTGTAATTCACTTTCAAAAGAAGAATATTTGAAGAATGTTTGAATCACTGTACAAAAATCAAACCCAATAGGTTTTGGGTTCACGTAAATCCCAGGAAAAGGACCAATCGTTGGATTTAATTAGCTTAAATCATATATATATATATATATATATGAAACCACTATGTGACAAATGGATATCGACCAATCAATAAGGGTACCTAGAAATAATAGTACGGCGGATTACTATAAGTATACTATAAGTAGATAGAGCGATAGAGGTTTTATGATTTTTATTTTATACCATTAAGTATTAACTTATTTGATTTTTTAAAGCTATAAGTTTGGTTAGATAAGCGTGATAATATCCAGAGAGGAAAGAGTGAGGTGTTTAAAAAATGGGATGGTTATATCTTGAGCGTTGACTTACTCTAGCTGACTTACACATAGTGTAACGTAGCTACATCAGCGTTACTTACGCGTTGCTTTGGTCTTACTAGCTATGGCCCTGATGGATGGGTTCATTAGTGAAAACTATAGTTTTTCCAAGTGCAGAAATTCAAAGATATAAAGTAGCGTCATTACTTGCATTATACAAAAACCAATATCTAGCTTACCATTGTAAGCTAACGAAAGTAATCTCACGAAGTAAGATTGTATACTTCGTGAGGTACACTAGATCAACAGTTAAGATTGCATTCTTAATCTAAGTACTCGACATATTTTATTGGTATTAAATCAATAACCAGCATTTCCTAACACGTGAAAGAATCTAACAGGCCAATATACGCTTCAATAAAACTGTAGTGGATATGAAAAAATAAAAAAAACATTGTGGTTTAGTTATTAAACAGTCAAATATAACACTGTTATTTATTACATTTATTTAATTGAAGTTTCCTAAACTTAGCTATGCACAGGAAAAGGTATTATTAAAATATAAACATAGGCCTACAAGCCTATAGTATTGTACTACAGTAACATTCCTTGGATATTCAAAACAAAATTTTTATCCAAGAACAAAATGCCATTTTATAGCTAACACGTCAATTTACTGACAACTCAAAATTTAAAGACTATACGGTATTAAACATTAAAGATTGGTGACTGGTATTTCTGTAAATTCACCACTTGTAAACAAAGTAGTTTCAGATTTTGATTTGATCTTTTTTTAATTTGTCCAGCCTTTAAATAACTTGTTGTAAATATAATGAAAGTCATCCATACCTTTTACTGCAAAGCGATTCTTGTAGTCGTACGGTTCCAGCTTGGACTCTCTGATTTGTGCTCATTTATAACAAGTCAGGTTTATATGACATTTTTATGAAAGTTTTTATACACAACAACACAACAACTGTTTCATAAAAACTTATGAGTTCATTTTCATAGATTATGAACTTATGTCTAAATAGAGAAAAAGTGACACCTTTTGCCCAAACCGGTAGCCTAGATAGGACTACAAGAATTGCTTGGCAGTAAAAGGTATATAAACCACTTATATTGAAAATTATTAAAGTTTAATTAAAATCATATCTTGTGTTAGGATGGTTGGAGGAGTGCTAGTGCTTCAAGACGTACATCCAGGGATCAGCAGACATGTGGAGACAGAAGATACCGGTCCGAGTCCCGCCTGGGCCTTCGTACACCAGAACCGAGGATGGGCATGAGTCCTAGAGAACACGAGCACTGCAGTTTGTGGGATAAGCACGACCAGGAAACCAAGGCTTTGGTCCAGGAAGAGGAAAGTCCTGAGATAAAAACTCCAGATCTTGTCACATCTGTGAAAGAGACAAGGGCACAGGAAAATACCATAGCAGAGCTCACCAGTGAAGGTAAAGACCTCAACTCTAACCAACCAATCGAAAATATCAACGCAATTGAAGCAAACTTCACTATTACACCCAAACCAGACAAAATCTCTACATGCGTAGATAAAGCCGCTAAACAAGAGGGAAAAGAAAATATCGTGATCACAGAACAGAAGAGACAGGACAATGGAGACACCAAAGATACACAAAATAAGCAACATGACAATGAAGGATTAACAGCAGCTACTGTAAGCAAACCTCTGGAAATGGAAAAAAACAAACAACAGGACAGTAAGTCACTAAAAACTGATAAGGAGGATAATTTTATTGAAATTGCAACAACTGATGTTAAACATACAAAAGAAATAGCAAATAAGAAAAATGACCAACAAGGATCAGCAACAAATGTAAATAAACCTCAGGAAGTTGAGGAAAAAAGCAAAGTAAAGAATAACACATCACTTGCAGAAAGAATCAAACTGCAGGATAGTACATCTCATGTGGATAAAAGCAAACTCCAGGATACTTCATCTCATGTGGATAAAAGCAAACTGCAGGATAGTACATCTCATGTGGATAAAAGCAAACTGCAGGATAGTACATCTCATGTGGATAAAAGCAAACTGCAGGATAGTACATCTCATGTGGATAAAAACAAACTGCCGGATAGTACATCTCATGTGGATAAAAGCAAACTGCAGGATAGTACATCTCATGTGGATAAAAGCAAACTGCAAGATAGTACATCGTCTAAAACTGAAAAGGGGGATAAGTTAAGTGAAACTGCAAAAACAGGAAGTGTGAAAAACACCACAGAAATAACAGAGCAAAACCAAAATGTTTACAAGAAACTAGAATCAAAAGAAGATACTGTAAAGGAAATCAAAGAGATTGATTGCAAAGAAGCCGTTGGTAACATCAATGTTTCAAACTCACCTGACAGTGGTGTTTCTATTTCATCTGGTAATGTAAATAATCAAAACCGCGCAGATGGCAACATGATGCAATCAGATGTAAACACTTTGTTTCCCAAACCAGGAACAAAACAAATGTAGTCTTGTAGTTTTATACAAGTAAACTAACTAACTATATTTTCATTTTGAAAGTTTTGCCTTTTGTCAAATAAACATTCCATCTACTAATTATGGAGCTTTTTTCAAAGTTTTGTCTATTTTCACAACAAGTTAATGATTTGCATTATCTTTTTTACTTATTAACGTTTTACACAAACTGTAAGTCTAGAACAGTAGTTACTGTTTGTGGTCAGGATAAACTCCAGGAAAACCAATACAGTATTGGTACTATGAAAATGTTTATCTGAATTGTATCTTGTCATGTTTCACTCCTTTTACTCTTATAAAATAATTATTTATACTTACAAAAAAATCATATCAAACGATAATGTGTATACAAATATAGATCATGGCTTTCTATCTTAAAAAACACTGATTTGCTTAAGGATATTTTAATTTATATATATTGACAGAAACAAAAATAAAACCGGAATTATTTAACCTTTACAGGTTTTGTTGTGTCACTTTCTTAATTGTACACCAACACATAAAAGTATTACACTCTTGCTTCCAATGTTTATATTTAAATAAATTGATATTTATAGGAAAACTGGTTCTATTATTTTATTTAATAAGTTTAATCTCAACAAATCATGGAAAAGTAAGGAATGGTATTGCAGATTGTACAAATTTTACAATTTTTTTCATTATTATGCGTGGTTCTTCATGTGGAATACTTTGTTTTTTTCAAATCCACCAATCTACATACATGATTTCATTTAAGGTTTAAAGATGGTCAGTTTAAGTAAGATATATTAGGTATATTAGGAACTATTACTGTACACCATTATTATTGTATGGTGGGTCATGGTGGTTATGAATGTAATATTTTGGTTACACATGCAGCTTTAGCAAAGATGTCCTCCGTGTATTTACCTTAATATTTCATCCCTGAAACGATTTCAACTAAACTTCGGACTACAGCTTAGTTAATCTGACATTTAATAGACATTCAAAGTTAATTCCATTAATTTTCTTAAGAATGTTACCACAGAAACATAAAAAGTCTAGTAATTCTTAAACTTTTTTCAAACATAGCCCATTCAATGAACATGCATCTATTAAGGCCACCTTTCGTCTTTATTTTTAACATATGACTGTTTTAAAGATACAACGAAGGCGGTTTTATAAGTAAGGGTCGGTTTCACATATAAATCTGTAGTTCGCTTATACGCCGCAACAAGCCTCATCATCAACATTTATTGGCATCATTTTTAAACAAAATGACACAAATTTCAGCTCTGCAGCTGTCATGTGCGCTTCGCTGTGTGTTTTTAAATTTTGTTTAACAATCAAATCTCTTCTGTGATGTTTTTTTTATTACAACTACAAGGAACATATCCGATGCCGACGTTCATCGCCAAATGACTGAAGAATATGTCCCTAATGCCATGAGTGAGAGTAAAGTGCGGGAATGGGTTATGGAGTGTAGAAATGCCTATGAAATAATTTTTCTTAACAGTCTTTTTTGAGAAGTCTGGGTACCCACAAAAACACAATTCCTTCTGAAATGAGCATTTTCAAGGTCATTTTAAAACTCCCTATAGCCTATTTCTGCACTTGCCACGCTATCTTTGCATCAGGGCACAGCCACCTCTAATACAAGGCCGCGGCGAGTGAAAAGCGGCAACGTCGCATCAGTGTCTTGGCGTTCGGTCGTTTTACCATTACAGTGAATGGTGGAGTCGCGTACTCTACGTACATAATCGCGTTTCTACTACCTTTAATCATTAGTAATGACATTAAACTTCTTACTACAGCATGCCAGATAGATGTGATGTGCCTGGATGCAAGAATAATTACGATAGCTCAATTAAAAATGAATAATATATACAGTGTTCTAAGATTCTACTTGATCCGTCGCGTAAGCAACAATTGCTTTCTGCTATTCTTTGATCAAATTAGACATTTTAAAAATATTCTCGTTTTTGTGTAAAACATTTTTCACAAATATGAGCTTAAATTAAATTTGTAAAAAAATGTAAGAATAAGAAAATTTTTCGTGTAAATATAGACGCGAGAAGCAAGTTTAAGGTAGTAATACCGTACTATTTCCTTATTTATTTGTCTATCTTATTGATAAATGCTGTTGTTAAGTGATTAAAATAACTTAAATAAATACCACTTCAAAGAAATAAGCCGGTGTTTCTGTTAAGTAGGCCTAGTAAAAAAATATGTACTACACCATCTAACAATAAAAGCATCATAGTCTCCGAATCCAGTCTGAATGTTGATGTGATAAAAAAATTCTATTAATATTATGGAAAGCCATATGGAGGCATAGCTTCTGAAATCGTTTACAAAATGGCAAACGTTTTCTTAGTAATTATTCAAAGAAAATTATTTAGTCATTATGCCTTCAAAATGAAAACTTCAAATTTTGTTGTCGCTAACTTATGGTTTCCTCAGGTAGACTAAAACATAATATTCCTATTAAAAATTTAAAATTAATTTTATTTGAACAAATTGTTAGATGTTAGTCTCTACAAATCCCAAAGTCTCTACAAATATTGAAGTGGCAATAAGTTAGTCATACTGTATAACCGTTATTGGTATAGTAGCTTTATTTTGTAAAATTTAAGCACAGTCTGTCTAGTAGTTTTTACTATGTTCAATAACACGGATATACGGATTACGGACACCATGAGATTGTTATATAATAGTGTAGATTATCAAATTAACAAAGGAAATATTTAAAGTCCATCTATTTCCACATTCATCGTACTTACAATACGATAAATGCAACCAAAAAAATTATTTTTGTATATTTTTAGTTTTAGACATATTGTGGTAAGTTGCAATTTTTCACTAAATAAACAACCTAGATTACAATTTTGTCTATTTTACCATACCTTAAAATCTACTAAAATATGTTATTACGTATTTAAATACTTTCATTCATTGATACAGAGCAGCAATACTCTCATTGATGATCATAGCCTAGCGTGTGTGAAGACGGACGCAGAGGGGGTGTGATTGCGGCGTTGCCAGTTCGAACGTCGCGGCCTTGTATTAGAGGTGGCTGTGATCAGGGTCATAAGGTGTATAGTCAATGGTCATAATCTCCAGTCATCTGGCAATAAATGTTGGTATTGAATGTTTCTTATAATAAAAAAAAAAGTATCACTGACCTTACCTCAGACGCGGCGGGAGATTTGATTGTTTAAAAAATTTTAAAAACACACAGCGAAGCATACATGACAGCTACAGAGCTGAATTTTGTTATTCATTGTGACACTTGGCTGTAATATATAATTGATAAAATAGAAGAATTACCTTATCCAACCACAGTTGCTGGTACGACAACTAGTAACGCTCCTTATAACTTCGGGTCATTGTATGCAACCACATCATCAATGTATTAATACATTGTGGTATGTCAAAAGATTCTTTAAAACACTGTCAGAATCACCATAGTAAAAACTAGTCATGTTGATCAAATTATTAAAATTGAATAAAAAGTGATAAAACTGGTTAAAACTGTAAAGGCTGGCCAGCAATGTCTTATCACTGTCACTGACTAAATAAAACTGACTGAATCATGATGTGTCTTCATCTTCATCTCTCCAGTGCCACCTGTATTTCAGTTTGTTTTGTTCTTCTTATTTAATACTTCTTTGATTTTTAGCTTGTCAATATATGTATCAAATATAATATTTGACTGGAAGGAAGTCTGATTTAAAATATGTTGAATGGGTCGAGTTTTTTAGCTTTGTAGATTGAAATTTGTGTCATATTAAAAAATATGACATTATTAAATATTGTCGCACATTATTAAAAAATAATTATTAAAAAACAATAATTATTTAAACACATTATTAAAAAATATTGTGTCATATTAATACCGTATTAATATGATTTGAAAATTGTTAAAATTCAGTTTTCAAACAGTTTAAACTTGTATTCAAACCATTTTATAGTTATTATAACACGAGTTTATAATAGTTTTAATACAAGTTTGTAACAATTTTATCACAGTTTTGAGTTTTGATACAAGTATTAAATTGTTTTTAAACAAGTTTCATCTGTTTCAAAACTTATTTACCATTAATTTTTAACTCCAATTAATACAAAACTGATGCCAAGTTTCGTCGTATTGATATTAGTTTTCATACAAGTTTAAAACTTGTGTTATAACAATTTTTGGCTCATTTTTCTGCTACTTGGGAAGGGTGGGAAGTAGATAGAAAGGGAGTGGATAACCTATAGAACATGTTTTTGGCCTCAGATTTCAATTAGCTCACTTGGACTGGGAACTCGATGAAAATGTAATTTACAGAAATGTAGCTTTATATGCCTATTGGATTGGTTCTGTTATCCTGTTTCTTCCAACTTAGCCTTTAGTTCTCATTTTAAATAAGCCCGATAAGAGGGTTGAAACTTCAGGAGGAGTACAATACTTTTTTGATAAATTTATGCACTAAAATCATATTTTCTCGATATTTGCATATTTATTTTCATTCATTATCTTTATTCAATTATTTGTATACCCAGTTTCAAAAACCAATACCAATTCAATATTTACCTTGTTGTTTGATTAGCTGAGTTCTTGATATTAGTTTTAGGCCTATGTGATTTTGCCGCGTGATGCAGCATCCTCTTACTCTTTTAACTGGACACCAAACTAACTCTAAAAATATACATAAACCCTGATTTAAGTATTTATAAAAGGGTGTTTTTTTAGTATGGACCGTTTGTGCGTATACGTCCCAACGAGGCTCCTTCCCGCAATGGCAACATTTGTGAACAGAATAGCGCCTTTTGCAGCTCTGTAGCTGACGGATATGCATTACAGTGTGTTAAGAAACTTTTTTACTCTTACTCCCATGGCCATCGATACCCAAGGTGGTATTTGGCCTCACCAACTAAATGCCTGCATTGGTTCCAATCTTCAGCATCTTCCTCCATGATTCTTATCTTCCTCATATCTTTGGACACTTCATCTTTCCACCTCATTTTAGGACGCCCAGGAGGTCTTCTTCCAACAGGGTTCTCTTTCCAAACTTTCTTTATCAATGCATCATCTTCTCTCCTTAACACATGCCCGAGCCATCTTATTCGTCAACTTTTTGCTTCCGCCACAGCATCTGGTGCTTTATAAGGCTACGGTTACTATGGATGCGAATTCTGACGAAATTTTGTTCTGACGAGTACGTCCGAAAACCTCGTCCGAACAATGTGGTTACACTGCGAGCGTATTCTGATCTTCTAGCAGTCAGTACGTGTCAAAGTTGCCCAGTGAAATGGATGAACTCGATGAAGAATATTTACTTGAAAGCCCGTTATTAAAGATATTGCTATTGAATAGTGGAAAAACAGAACATGTTAACAAGATATTTGTTAGTAGAGACGAGGTTGTTCGAGCAATATCTCTGTTGTGGTAATTCATGTCCCACAAACACCTGTTCTCGTACACAATACTAATTAATTTCTCAATATCCATGGTGAAATAAGCTATAACTTGCAATTCAACGCACCAAACAGTCGCTGGTCGCACGAAATAATCAAACTTGTTTGAACCCTCAGATCGTTCTGACGATATCGTGTCCATTCTGACGTCTAATCCGCTTCCACTGTAAACATACTCATTAGACAGGGGGCGTTTGTTCGTTTGGACGACTTCGTACGAACTGATCAGAAGTAGTCAGAACAAAATTTCGTCAGAATTCGCATCCATAGTAACCGTAGCCTAAAGGTCTCTAATTCTCTGTTATGTTTGATCCTCCATTCATCATTTTCTCCTGTTGGTCCAAAAACCTTTCTTAGTACTTTATTTTCAAAGGTGACGAGTTTTTTTTCAGTACTTTTGTCCAGAGTCCATGTTTCAGAACCATAAAGCAGAATTGGACGAATCACAGTTTTGTAAATTTTTAGTTTTGTGTTGACAGAAAACAGCTTTGATGATAATAGTTTATTCAAGGCAAACATACTTCTATTGGCTGCAGAAGTATGTTTGCCTCGGAACAGGATTGAATTTAAGAAACTTTTTAAAATGATTGAATCTCCTGCTGCATGCATGATAAGGTCAGTGATGAGTTTATTTGACCACAAGAAACATATCCGATGCCGACATTCACTAGTTGACTGAAACGTGTAAGTCCTAATGCAATGAGTGAGAGCAAAGTGTGGAAATGGGTTAGGAAGTGTATAAATGGTAGTGAAAACTCCTCTGTGGTCTATGTGAGAAGTCTGCGTACCTTCCAAAATGGTAATTTTAAGAGTCCTTGGAGGCTAGCAGCCATCTTGGATAGTTTCAAACAGCTGCTGAAGAGTTATTTATAGTCCAAAAATATTTTTTCAAAGACCAAAGTGATTATAATTTAAATATCTAGTATACTGTGAGATTAGAAATGTTCTTTGCAGTTTTGAATTGTATTATTGAAATGTATCTCTATAATTGCATTAAGACCATATACTTTTGTCATATGGCAATGAATGTTCTCCAGCTGATATGTTTCTTACAGTCAAAAAAGATATCACTGACCTTATCTGGTATGCAGTAGAAGATTTAATAATTTTAAACATTTTCTAGACACACAGCAAAGTGTATATGGTAGCTAAAGAGCTTCAAATGGTGCCGTTATGCTCACAAATGATGGTAGTGAGCAGCGAGGAGCCTCGTGGCAGCGTACAGGTGAGCTAAGAAACTATATGTATATATATATATGCACAAACAGCCCTTACTTAAAAAAGTACTCTCATATTAATATCTTTACAGAACATACATAAATTGATAATTTTTTTATCAGATTTATGGGAATGTTTTGCTTGCCAATATATTCCAAGATGTTTTCTAAATGATGAGTATGGAGTGGTAGTTCTAACTTTGAAAACACTCACACAAAATAAATACAAGTCCCTAACAAGGAAATAACTGTTATTTCTCTAATGGTAGAAGATTGGATCTAGACTCAGTATATGATTGTAAGGAATTCATTTAGTTGTGTTTTTATATTTATCTATTAATTTATAAATTTTCTTTTAATTTTAAATTCAATATAAATTAAGTAATTTTGTTTTTCTTGATTTAAACACTTTTAAAACACTTTAAAGACTTAAAAGATTACCTCAAAGGTAGATTAATGTTTTATAAAAAATGTAGACATAATTTTTTATATTGAATATTGTAATCTCTTACTGTATGTTGTATAATGTCAAGTAAATGTATGAAAATATAGTCAAATAGGGGGTATAGTGACGCATAATTCTAAAGCAATGATTAGGCTACTCTGAATTGTCCTGTAATTATTGTTTATGCAAGATAAACAGTTGTCAAAGTCTATTGCAATTTGGTGTTTACGGTAATAAATTATTATAATTTTTCCAATTTACCTTTGCTTTAACACATGCTTAGGAATGAACAAATCATCGATATCAAAACATGTCAATTTTATTGAGTAAAAAGTACATTTTGTACCACATTGGAATCTGACAGTAAATGCAATTCAGTTATTCACTAAGTATTAAATATTAAATGTACATTCCCTCGCTAGTCATAATCACTACAAATATTAGTAACAACAGAATAGTTTAGTATCACAAGCTAGTACATAATACTGACAAAAATCTTTCCTACCAAGCAAACAGATTGCAGAAAAGAAGTCAGGAATAACACTGCTACTGTAAGATATACAGGTATCTTATTCGCCAATAAATATAGTAAGTCATAGTGATATAACAGCATCAAATAAATACCTTCAATTGCAGTCCAACTAGTCGGAGATATATAAAACTATACTAAAACCTTAAATGCGATTGATTCTAAAAATAAGATTTTTATCCTAAAAAGGATATTAAGACATGATTTATGTCTTTTGCAGATTTCGATAAAAACTATTTTTAAAAAGGGATCGCCCTAACTCTAATTATTATACGACGCTCGGTGTTACAGTCTAATTGGCCTTTCATTGTATAAAATGGTATACTATTTACAAAAATATTCTCTTAAAAAAATAGTCAAGTAAAATTTGATTAAAATTACAGCCGTCTTAGATTATTATATTTCTGTGCCGAGCCAAGAGACGATTTCAAGTACCACTTTTGTACCCGTCTGTTTCAACATTGACACGGCCTTGGAGTGCTCTACCTTCTCTAATGACTGTCCATCAACTGAGAGAAGACGATCTCCACATCTGTGAACAGACATAACATTTGTATAAGATAAACCTGAACTAGGGTTCTACCAGCATGACTACAGTATAATGGTTTCTTCCTAGTTACCAATTTGTAAAAACTTAGATTCATACATAAATGTTCAATATCAATACAGTAGTCTGTCGATCATCTGATACACTCGGTAATCAGACATTTCGATGAATAAATCACCAATCAAACAATTGTACCAAAACAGAAAAATTGCACCGGCAGTCTAGACGCTACATCCATCCGGTCGTAACACAAACCTCACCGTTGTTGCCTTTCACTTGTTAAAAATAAATTGTACTTTTTCGTTTCCATGTTTGTGTTCGTGTTCGTGTCCGTGACCATGTTCATGTATAATGTGTGTATTGACGACCTTCTGATGAAGTGAATTGACATCCTCTGGACGCCCGAAGATGACTTCATGAGAAGTTCAAACTAGTTGCGTCATAGCAAAAACATTTTTGGATTACAAGAAGCAGGTATTTACACCAATTTTTATATTCAACGTAATCCGGAGGCTAACAACAACAATGACATTGTACCAAACTGGAATTCAATTCATTCTGTGACAGGACTCTCTTGTATCCTTTCAATCGCTGATCCAGTCAAATACAAGTTCCTCATAAGGAATACTGAAAAGTAAGGATTATTATGTAGAAAAGTATGTTAATTTTTTTTTTAAATATTTATCAATTTAACATAAGTAACTAAATTCCATACATTTAAACTTGGGCATTTTCAGCAATGCAGGTAGGCCAAATTTAATTTAGAAAATGGATTATACTTAAGGATTAGACATACAAGATACAGCTGTATGCAAGTTAAACTAAATCTAATAGTTTTTTGTTTTAATAAATATGGTTTTTTTACTTCAATTATGCTTTAACTTGATTAATGTGAACGTCTAATAATAGTCAAAGATTACAACACAAGGTTTAATGAGGATTATCTGTAAATCAAGGTCTTCATCAAGCTTCCCTCACAAACAAGAAAGCTAGTTGAAATCTAATACCAACGTTGTGTTCCTTATTTCATTTACTACTATTCGAGATTCTTTGATAAGTCTGGTTTTAGTAGGCATACCAATCAAGTCATAATATTAGTTCAAGTCGTTGTTAAAGAAAATTGACGCTCCTACCAAGTAAGAATCAGGTTTCTGTACAGTGGACTCCCTCTTATCCGGACACCTTTTAACCGGACATCGGTTTAATCGGACTACACTCGCTGGAAATTATATCTCTTTAACCGGACAATTTTTATCAGCACGTCGGATTAACCGGACTAGATCGGCAGGAAGTCGGCGGTACTGAAACGACTGTTCTCGTGGGAAAGATTTGAGACACTAAATACGTAATAATCATTATTGGCTTATGCAGTATGGATCCAAACAGTCTGTTTTAACGAGTTTTTGGGGAAGTCGGTTTAACCGGAAAACCCGTTATCCGGACTGGCCTCGGTCCCGAGGAGTCCGGATAAGAGGGAGTCTACTGTAGTTATGTTTCTGTAGGAAGAGGTCAAATCCCTGGTAATCACTGTTGCCAGATAATAGATGAGTATGCAAAATTGATTTGTCAAGGAAAATGTGTGTTTATGCTTGGGGAATGAATAAAAGCCTGTGCATATCGAGACAAAGGGGCCAGAAAAGGGTCTTCATCAGTTTCCATATCGTGACATTTATTGAATGTAAGCTAAATTTGCTTGCTGACCGGTATGTTTCAGACTTCCTGGGCTCGCTGTAGTCCTTGGTAGTAACTTATTACTACCAAATAATATCAAAATCACACAATGTGTAATGAAGGTACTTTATGCGTTTCGTTAAAAGTAAACCACTTTTATCATGGTTATTCAAAGTATCTCAGAGTAAAATAGGTAAATCCTTTATCTTAACTGTGATTTTTCTTGACACAATCCTCGAAGTAGTAAAAGGTTTTGTTTTAATAATGTGTGGTACAGTAATAGTGACTCCACTATTATTTCGATAGTCTTTCTCGCTCAGTCATACCAAGATCCACATGCAAAATTCTCCTGCTTTGTGCAAATGAGACTTGCCCCTGGACTGATTTAAAACACCATCCGTTCATACATATATACATTATATAAGTGTCCGCTAGCACGATAACTCAAGGAAAAATTATCCGATTTGGATGCAGTTTGGGACAAACAAGTAAACATACATTTATTCTAATTAGTTTGCAAACTAGCATGATCTGTCCATGGGAACTGGATTTAATAGAGGGTTATGGGGTTAGAACATCAACCTTTGCAATTTATTTCCAAACCATATTGAGCTTGAGAAAACAAATAATTTAGTACATTGAAGCATCGTTGTTGTGCGGAGTGTGTAATGGTCACAGATAAAATTCTAAAAAATTGTAAATTCAATATGCAATTGTTTTAATATTTCAATATGCAATCAGTGATACGTAATAAGATTGATAAATGATACAGGTCCAGTTAAAAATATCTCAATACATAATAAAAGAATGGGTTAAAAAGCTAATCCCTACTAAACTAATACAGGTGCACAAAGATAGTTAAGAGATTTTATACTACAGTTTTTGTTAAAATACTATATAAATCTTTGAAATAAATCAGTTTGCAAACTATTGGACGTATTAAATAAGATATTTATTGATATCTTACCAAGACATATTGAAACTTGCTGGTTATAGATTACATTTATGCCTTAAAGAAACACAAATACAAAAAAGAGGGAACAGAGTTTCATAGCTGAAATCATTGAGACTACACAAGTGGCGACAATTAAGGAGGATGAAAATGGGTCATTATAACGCTTCTTTCACAAAACATTTACTTCATAAAGAGGGAAGATAACCAACTGGGGCTTGAGTAAATTGAAGATCCTAGAACTGTATTGTTTCAGTACGTTTGTATTTTACTTTAAAGAATTAAATTTTATACAAATCTGAAGGAAAAACCTTGAGTTTTATAATTCAAATAAATTTCATTCAATCTGTATTTGTGTTGCAACTGGAAGAAGTGTTTATTTAAAAAGGATTTATTTGGGTTTGATTAAATCTAGCCTGTTTTGTGTATGTATTTTCATGTTTTAAGTACTTAAAAGTTATCTTTACTGAAAAATAGTTTAAATAGAAGAGTATGAGTGCAGTAAATTATACAGATGAATTAAAATTTGCCTTCTTTAGTATTAAAATACTAAAATATTTCTCTTTAAAATACGTGAATTAAAATGTGTCCTCTAAAAATACGTTTAAAATATATATTTTTATATAATGTTTTAAATGTATTTCCATGATTATTCTGGCTAAACGTATATTTCTTTACTAATAAATATGTCCAAATAAAAAGTATACTCGAAATTTAATTTATATTGATTATGTGTTTAACTCTAAACTGTAGAAAAGTTACCTCAGTTTCCCATCCTTAGCAGCAGGAGAGTCCTGGACTACAAAGAGGATGTGAATATGCTGTGCCCCCCGGGTAGGGTCCTCTCCCCCCACGATGCTGAACCCCAAACTGGCCCCCGGGCTACGAAACAGGGTCACTGTCTTGGGGAATTGAAGGCACCTGTAACCAAAAGGGGCTATGAAATAGTATATTACGCTACAAGGCCAGGAAGTATTTGTTTACAATAGGAGCGTGATAGTTCCGAAGCACATAGTTTCATGCGAGTACTGTAAACACCCTCCCTGAATAAACTTAGACTGAAGAAATCACCCCATTTATAACCACCGGTCAATTTTTATTAAAAAAGAAAATAGTGAATAAGCCAGTCACAGAGTATGGTAGTGTCTAAAGTCTTTTTCTACCTTATTTTTTTGTTACAGAGATAATGTATGTGGCACAGAAGATGCTTTAGTTTACAATAAATCGTTCAGTTCAGTTTGAATTGGTTAAAAAGTCTGTATATTTAACAGAAATTAGAAATTTACATTAGCAAAATCTGTAAGAATGCTTGGTGAATTCACTATGTATCAGAAAACTTTTACTGAGCCCTTTTTGAAAAAGGATTTCTAGTTTAGAAAGATACCAAAAACCAGGTGCTTACTGTGGGGTGTGGCAAAATAGAGTTGTTAAGCAAAACATAACTTTTTTGTGTCCTGTTTTTTTAGATTAATGACCTAATATCAACACTAAAAAAACAATTGGAGCAGAATTCTATAATCATTTAACACCCAGTATTGGGACGACTTGTGTCACCTTGGTAGCTTCTGCCAGTAGAGCCAGGAAGGGATGAAGTTGAATGCTCCAAGGGAGGTTTCTGGACCCTCTACCACAGTCATCTCAACACGTGTAGTTTCCACTGTAGCCTTGAGAGTAGCAACAGCCTGTCCATGGGTTAGTCCAACCAAGCTATTGCCGTTCACACCTATTAGGATGTCTCCTTTCTGCAACACAAGTCCAAAGTTACATTGTTATTAATTGATTGAGAGACAGCTAAGGCAGTGGCGTGAATAACATCCCTGCAGCCAGAGGTCCAGGGGGCACCAAGGTCGGACTGTCACCGCTCACCGCAATCACGGCTAAAGGTGACGTTGTTTCCACAACCGCGGGAGACGATGATGATATCCTCAAGAGCGAAGAAGACATTCAAGATTTTACCGCAATTACAGAAAAAAATGTCACCGTTTACGTGACCTCAGGAGACGATGTTAATCTCTTCAAGACTAAATATCATATTTATTGTTTTGCCACAATTGCGGAAAAAGATATTGTTGTTTCCGCGACCGTGGGAGACGATAATGATGTCTACAAGACCAAAGAAGATATCCAAGATTTTGGCACTATGGTGGAAAAAAGTGACACTGTTCCCGTGGGAGACGTTGATCATGTCTACCTACATATTAAAAATTTGGCTGCGATCACGGAAAGTTATGACAATGTGTATTTTATATTTTGAATACTTCATATACTTTTTTTGTGACGGACACAAAATATATACCAAATGGTTTCAGCATAGTACTAATTCCAGTCATGGTTTCACTTAGTATTATCACTTAGCTTAAGACCATTTGTGATTGGTTGGCATTGAACCCAGACCTTCAGCACAGTAAGTATAACCACAAGACCTGTTATGCCCCTATTGCCAGGTATTTTTTTTTAGTACAGTTACTAACTATGCCATAGTTATTATTGTTTTTCAATGGAGAATATACCATTTCTATACAGGTTCTGTCTTATAACTAGGGTGAAACGAGGTTGGTATTGTTAAACAATGTTATGTGTTTAATTTCTAAGTATTGGTGACAAAATGACACCAATTTAGGTTTCCATACCCTCACAGATAGTGGATAAGAGACAAATTAAGATTTTTTTCAAAATACAATTGGATCCCTAATATACAACCTCGGAATTTCTTTCCTCGGTGTATCTGGTCACTTACTGAGATCCATACCAAAAATATTTCCCACGGCTGTACACGTAGACTCCATGATTTGAGCGTTCTCATGGTTTATCTGTTTCCTATTCATATAAATTTTTTAACGGGGTCAATAAATCAGTCGAGCTAGTGGATTTCAAAAAGAGACAACCACTAATTATAACCAATCACAAGTTGTTATTAGATAGAAATTATCGTCTGTACATATTATGTAGGCAAATACATCTTTTTTACAGGATATTGAATTTTAGCTATTCTGTAGAAACTCTTATATTTAAGAATAAAACACCAAAGAAACAGTAGGTTTTTATACATCATTTTAAAGGTTAATTACTAAAGAAGCTTATAGTAATATTTGACACTCTCTACAGTCCAGTTAATATTGAAAATAGTTGGCAAAGGTTATTGTGTTTTTCTCAAAAATTACAAATTCAAACTTCCATTGTAGAATAAGGGCTTATAAAGAGGTTTTATCTCAATGACTATGTACTATTGTTGTTGGAAACTGAACGCAGATTCTAGAAATGACAAACAATCCTAAATAAAAACAATGTTTAGTGTACTTTCGGCCATTTTATCAAAGCAAGGCTAACGTTTTTTTGAGATAGAACACAACAATAACAAAATAAAAGCGTGTTTTTTAAGTATTAACAGTTTTTACCGGGGACAATAATGTATGAGACAATTCATGTTTACTCATACTCTCATTGACAAGCTGGCTATTATTGACTTTCACTTTGGCTGTGCTATTATTAGTACCAAGGGTTAGTTTACAATACAAAAACTATAAAAAAAAAAATTTGTAAAAAAAAGTTTCAGCCAATCAATTAAAAAGATAAATGATGAATTAACATGATTAATGTACAATTATATACTATTAACTGTAGAAAAAAAGAATATAATTAAAGATATGAACAGAAAGAATGATAATATCTACCCAAATCTGCTGAGTTTTTCCTACACAGCCGTGGGGATGAATATTGGCGATGTAGATGGGAATGTCACCTTCATTGCTGCCGAGTCCCCCACCAATTCTCATTCCGAGACTTTCATTGGGCTCCTGCGAATGTATGAATATAAATATATATGATGTCAGATATCATTGGAAGGCGTATCAGATTATACACTTATTAATCACAGATGACAGATGTGCTTACATTCTGAACAAAATGATGTCCTGAGTAAGAGACTCAGGATTTAATTATTAATTAAAATTATATGATTTGAATTGAATCATGTTACTATACTTTTTTCTTACCTCATGAACAAAGAAATCATCAATAATTTAGGAAGGCCTCTTCCACCAAGCTCTGCCACAGATGTACTCCTTATGAGTTGCTCCACAGAGAAGAAAGATACAAAGGAATCACGCTTATTAGAAAAATGAGCACTTTCAGCTCTGGTATGTTGTGCTGGAGTTATACTTGTGACAAGCACGGAAGATCCCGAACGGCGAGCACTGTGAGAAAATTCGTATCAGGGTCTTCTTTCACTGTAAGCGTTGTAGTACATGAAGGCGAGAGGTGTGGTGTTGGACTTTTGCCCTAGACACCACTTAAGTGTACCATGGACGGTATCCTCTGTTCCTTGCTTCTCTGTGGTTGCTCACATTTTGAACATAAGTATTGTTAAAAAACGAGAGACAACATCTTTTTTTTATTCGTAGCGTAGGCCTACTGTAAATAATGTATTCTTGTTTAAATGTTTTGTGAGTTTTTTAAAACTGTGACGTGATATCATGAGTACAAAAACTTCAAGTTTTGTAAAAAGGATCTGATGATGGTATAACAATATACCGAAACGTTTAATCCTGTTGGAGGACCACTATAGGCAGTCTGCAGGTATTGTAACATTCTTATTATGATTTGATTTGAATGAGTGGCCTTGAAAAACAACTACAACATGAAATAAGTACTGTTATTAAATTTGGTCAGCTATAATCAAATTCTTCTCATTTGGTTGTGTTTTTACACAAAGTTATTAAAATGATAATAACAAAATTACTGAGGGTTATTTTCTTATTATGAGTATCTTACACATATTTATAAACATTGATAACTCATGTAATTAGGATTTTGTTTATCATAACTTAACCAGATAATAAGTGAAGCTTCATGGATAACAAACATTACCTTGACGATTGTGATGAACTTGTGTTGTAGTTCCTGTGAGGAGAAGTCTCTATTGAGGTTGATGGTGGCAGCATGGTGAGGGGGCATTGGGGCTGGAGGAGTGAGGGAATCACACGAGACAGACTTATGACTCAAAGGAGGGTTGGAGGAGAGGGAGGGAGAGGAATCGGAATCATGGGACTCCGGAGCAGACTTGGTGCGAGAGTGAGAGACAGGGAGAGAACTGCGCTTACGAGCCACGACCAGAGTCACCTTCTCTGAGCTCTGAAACATGTAGAGGAATCAGAAACATTACAGGAACTACAATGAGGAATCAAAAACAAAGCTTAAATTTTAATGAGAAATCAGACACAATATGGAAAAAAAATTGAAGAATCAGAAACAATATAGATTGAAAAACGGTTAAGGATAATAGGAAATCAGAAACAAGTAATATGCACAAGTCAGGAGAAACTAGAGACAATACAGAAAAAAATAAGTCAGAAGCAATGCAAATCTAAATACAAGGCAAGAGGGGTACAAGCAGATACACAAATTGTGCATAGGAGTTAAGAGGAGCCACAAATAATGTACATCAAAAGGTTTGAGACAAGAAAAACTAGAAACCATGGCTACAGATACAAAAATAGTAAAAACTTGGGGTTAGGAGACAAAATATATTGTAAAAGAATTACAAACATTAAAATGAGGAGAAATCAGGAACAAACAGATACAAAAATTACAAAAAAATTGGAGTCAAGAAAAACCAAAAATAACATATAAATGGTAACAGTTAGTAGGTATAACAAATATTGTAAAATAAATATTAAAATGTGATAGGGCTAAACAAAAGTAGCCCTGTTCTAAAAATATGTACAGTACAAAGGTTGATTAGTAGAATACTAACTAATACGGATTCAAACAAAACCACAATAAAAAAGCAGAATCTTTTCCTCTGAACTGATGAATTATATTTAACAAACAAACGGATAACTTAATTTGTTTCTAACTTAAATTTGGTGTTGTAAAAACTCTACGAAGTCAAATTAAAATAGTTGTATACAAATGAGAACCAATTCAACAGAACACAAATAAATTTATAACTTTTATTCCGTTTAATGAAATTACTTTATCAAAATAAAATAAATAACAACATTAATCTGCAAGGTTTGGCAAAGTTGAGTGCCTTATATTATATTCAGTTTGCACACATTTGGTACTGTAAATGCTTCATAAAATCCATTTAATGCCATTAGAGTTCGAGATGTCTAAAATTGTACCTAGTTAAATTTTTATTTCAACAAAAGGGGTAGTTTAAGATAATCTTGTTATCTTACGCTGTTAAAATAAGTTATCTAGTGAAAGAGCATTAGATATATTTCAGTTTGGAGTAAGGGAAAATGTAGGGGAAACAGTCAGTGAAAAAATTACTTTAGAGCCAATTGGGGCATAACCTACATGTAGTTGGAGAACTTGCCTTCACTAAAGTGAACATCATGTCTTATCTCCAATAAAAGATAAAATACCCCCGCCCCAGCAAATCTGCAGACTAAGCGAAATTCCATTTACCTGATTGGATTTTCAATTATTAAAATAACATTAGGTTTAACAAGTACCTTGGTATGCAGCTACAGGGAGGTTAATAAAAAATAAATAAATTTACAAAGTTTGATTAAAATACATCCATAAACAAGCAAACTACAACAGTTAACTTATTCTCCATAAGGATAACATGGAAATTTTAAATGATTTTTTTTTTAAGTCTCCGTAGCCAATAACCGTACAAAAACACTTCAATGTACTAAATTATTAGTTTTTTATGCCCTTTAAAATGGTTTGAAGATAAATTAGGAAATTTTATGTTTTAAGGGCCAAAATTGAGAAAAACCAAATTCCACCCCATAAACCCTCATTCCCATGATGGGTTCGTGTTCATGCTGGTTCCCAAACTGATTCAAGTTTATTTCACCTTACATCTTCAAGCTAAATTTTATCACAAAAAATACTCAAGTTATCGCGTTCATGGACATATATATATATATACCAAGTACATATTTGAATGAATAGTTTTTTCCCCTCTAGGGACATCAAAATGAAAAAGTATATATTGGTTCCGGGTCCAGGTCTTACCGTGCCACCTGCGGTAATAGCTACTTCCCAATAGGGAAATTCGCAAAAAGGCTAATGGTAAATTTCATTGAATCTAGGAGTTTATTTTTGTCAAAAGCAAAAAAAATTTGGTAAATAAATATTTTGCTCATTCTTTAAATAGATATTATTGAAAAAGAGGTTTGTATTTTAAAGCATAGGCCTACTTGACCTTTTTAACTGCAAAAATAATTTTTTTAACAAATTAGTTTTAGATAACTTTTATTTCTAAACATAAATAAATATTCTTCCACAACTTTCTTCAGAACGTTTACCTAAAATCTACAAGGTTAATTCGTAAAACAGAGTTTTTAACCATGTGGAAGGTGTTAGAAAATTATGAAGTGTTTTAATCTTAAATATTGTAGGCTACAATATAAGTGAATGTTAAGTATTTTAAGGGCTAATAATATATTATTAAGACCTGAAACCACACTGCAAAGGAGCTTATCATATAAGCTTATCAATGTCTAAGCTGATTTTAGACTTACATCACCTAACAGAATGTTAGTATTAAATACTTCTTAAAATACCGTAACTGAATAGAAAGTATAACATACTAACCAATAAATATTAACAAAACAGTGACAATTACATACAACAATTTTAAGCCATAACACAATTCTGATTCAATAATTCAACCATAGAAATTACTAATAAATTAATGACAAATGAAATATTATACTTTAATACTTTTCTTTGAAATGGCGACCATACAAAGTAGGTATTTTAAGCCAAGTATGAATGGAGATGAGTGTAAGATGAGTGGCGCGATCTTGTAGTCTTGTTAGTTACTAAGGCCGACATATTCCTTAGACACAGCTGTTAATTAATAGCCCACAGCTAATGGCGACTAAGGGACCTACAGTTTATAGTGGAATCCGAACCACTTTTTTCCTTGGTAAATACGAATTGGTCTAATTATCAGGATAGTACTGCAGATAGTCGTAGTACTCACTAGTGCGGACGTTAATCCACACCAGGGAGTATCGCATCCACAGTGCATGCCTATAAATATCCACAATTCGTGACCTCCTAGTAGCTGGATTACAGGACGACGCCACCCGTCCCTGATATGATCATTGAATTATGATGTTTGAACAATATTAGTTCAAATAAAAATATTAGTCCAGCATCTATAAGGGGTTGAGTATGCACTAAAAGTGTAACTACAGTATTGTTGATTTTTGGTTGTTGTTGGGGGCATCTTGGAGTTGACAAAAACTGATAATGTCGCCCTCCCATAGCAGGTGCCTAACTTACAGGGAGGGGCGGAAATATTGTGAAGGTGCTTTTTAGAACAATGCTCATATCTTGTACACTAGACATGATAGAAACATGCTCCAAACGGCATTGTATTACAAAATTAATCTGCTTCAAAAATTTTGCCATAAAAATCTCGTATCTATGATATTAATTGAGTTATTCAACATTTTATTTTAAAATGTGTATTAAACACTCCAAACAACGTTAAAATGCCCATTAAAAACACTTCAGACAACAAAAAGGACAGTTTGTCATTGTGCGTTGAATGTTCAAGACACTAAAATCACTTTATATGGTAATTATTATACAATATTACATGGTTAAGCAAGGTTTCTGGTGAAGCGGCACAGCGACGCGGGTGATGCCGCTGCGCGGCAGAGATCAACGTGTATTGAAAAAATAGCGTAGTGTTGAACAACTATACATATTTTCTCGTCGACTCGGGAACCTCATATTATTTTGAGGAAAGAAGGAAAGAACGTTACATGGTGTATATTTAGTGTTTAAAACCCACAATTCACATCAAACGCATTGAGTTTTATAGGTTTTTAGTTTAAAATAGACATTTTAAAATACAAATTTAATCACTCAATTATTAATATAAGTAAGGGATTTTTCTGATACTTTTATTTATAGCAGATTAAGTGTTTAATACAATGCCATTTAAAGCATGTTTCTATCAAGTCTACAACCACCAAAACCTATCGCACGAGATATGAGCAATGTTTTAGAACACGCCTCCGCGCTACTTTCCCCCCTCCCAAGTTATGCAGAGGAAAACATAGTTTTTTCTCATCTCTAAGATGCTCCCAACAACTATCAAAAGTCAAAATGTGTTACATTTTCAGTGCATACCCAAGTTTTACAAGTCTGTGTACTACACGTCGATCTCTGCCGCGCAGTGGCATCACCCGCATCGTCGTGCCGCTTCACCGGAAACCTCACATAACCTTGTGATATTGTATAATAATTACCATATAAAGTGATTTTAGTGTGTTCAACAATCAATGCACAATGACAAACAGTCCTTTTTGTTGTCTGAAGTGTTTTTATGGGCATTTTAATGTTATTTGGAGTATTTAATACACATTATAATTTAAAATGTTAAATAAGTCAACTAATATAGATACGAGATTTTTATGGCCAAATTTTTGAAGCAGATAAATTTTGTAATACAATGTCGTTTAGAGCATGTTTCTATCGTGTCTAGTTTACGAGATATGAGCATTGTTCTAGAACGCGCCTTTGCACTACTTCCCCCCTCCCCCCGAAGTTTTGTGTACCTGATGGGAGGGCGACAACATCGGTTTTTGTCATCATCAAGATGCCCTCAACAACAATCAAAAGTCTACAATAGTTACACTTTCAGTGCATACTTAACACCCTATAGATGCTGGACTATATAATGATTAAAAAAAGTAAACTAACCGACTAAACAACAGCTGTTCTGTCTTTTGTGATAATCAATAACAAAGGGGAAATAGAGTCCCCCAGAAACCATAAATCATAATGGGAGCCTGACTCAATTAGTAACTTAGGATAACTCCCTATTGTATCAGTTGTGATTGCAAATACAGAGTTAAACTCATACATGCAATAGCTATTGATATATGTTCTAGTGGAGGTTAGAGGCTTATGGTAGCAAGTAAGAAAGAAATTATGAATGTAAAACTTTATAGAATTGTTTTTAAGTTTGTAAGTCTTATCAAATCAAATTACAGAGATCCACTGGATTGCGACAAAAGAAGCTCGAGTTGGCAGCCCTGCTTCCTCTACTACATTACATTAATTAATTTATTGTGGGTAAGATTTAATACATCTTTCTCTAAAATGCAACCCATGTTACAAATTTTAAAAATTAATGCACATAGTTGGAGAAATAAGTATTATAATATTGAACTGTAAGGTTTACATATCCTGTGTTTGATTTATTAGGTACTAAGGATCTTACCCCAAAAACTAAGTTGCAAACAGTCCTTGGAATAACATGAATAATTTACTTTTAATCTTTTTTACAATACATCGGTACCTACTCCTGGAACTTGAGAAAACATAATGATGAGTCGTATTTACAATAAATCCCCAATCCTAAACAGTTGTAGACAACAATGCTAAAGCTAAAATATGTATTAGCTGACCGGTATAAATGAAGTAAAGGAAGCAAAGCTGCCAACCTTTGAGCTTGTTTTGTCCCTAAACAGTAAATCTCTGTACTTGAAATTTGGGTTGGCTAAAAAAATCCTGTTGTATAACATTTCAACCTTTGTTAGTTTATAAGCATTCATTCCTTAAAAGTAGGTTTGTGATTTAGGATTTCACAAAATTAAAACTTGCTATACTGGGGTGTTTTAAGGGTATTTAAGCACTTTTCACAGTTAAACAGCAGACTTTAAAAAATACAGTTTTCACCGATAACATAGAGGGAGACTCTTGATGGCACTAAACAGACATATCATCTGTGAACTTTTCTGAGCCTAAGGATGTATTATTTTGAGTTCTAAGTATTCTTACGAGGACTGTATCACCTCCTATCATAACTAGGGCCTTACCCATAAAAATTCCCAATTATTGCAAATATGTAAATGATACGTGGGTAACTGTGTTTCACAAGTTGGCGGCTCAGTAAGTAGTACAACAAACTAGGAAGGCATCAATGGGATTATGGTGATAATACGGGGACTATGTGATTCAAAACCCACCACTTAGCTCAATACAATTTAATTAGATTTGTATTAGGTGAACAGTACTAACATAGATAAAATATACTCCCTTAGTAGATTTCTCATCCTTATGGAACAGCTGAAGACAATTTTATTGTTAGTTCTGTACGGTTTATGTAGAGGTCGTGTTTTGTTTACAATTTTGTTTCCCGTTATTTCAGTCATTTAAAACCTAGTTTAACCAAATAAAACTATATAATCATAAACAATAACTTGTCCCCTAGTTAAATAACCAAACAGTAAAGCACAAATCAAGAAATTAACCCTAAAACAATAAAAACAAAATCTCGTAGACACTAGCACCCAGTGTCACCGTACATGAACTAGACACGAAAAACATGCTTCAAAATTTACAATGAGAAGAGTCTACTTGTGTTGCTTAGTCTATGGTACTAAATTTATATCCACTATATCCTTGACCAGGTGACTTGAGCTAGTAACCTTGCTAATATAAAACTAACCTAAGTCTAACCTCTTAATAAACTTGTTTACACTTATTTCACAAAGAGATCATATTTACCTGAAGCAATGTTGAGACTTGCTGGAGTTGGCTGTTGGCGACGTCTTCTTCGTTGACATAGAGAATGCGGTCGTAGGGGCACAACAGGTTGGTGAGAGCGGCAGGACTGCCGGGTACGATCTCTGTGATGTAGATGCCGCTCTCCATCCATGAACCGCTCAAACGGATACCTAGGGCCTGCTGTGACTCACGTTCTATGGTCACAGTCACGGTCACTGAAAATAGCATAGCACATGTTGACTATTATCAAAATAAGGTTCAAGAATATATTAGCTTTCTATGATATAATTTTTTTGTGATCATAAAGCAGTAAAAAATATACGTTTTGCAAATATCCATAGTTTTTCTTTACATATATAATTTGTCCCACCTTTAAATCCTAGGATGCTAGTTCTAGCTCAGAACTGTTTTACACATTACTTCAAGCTAGTCCTAGAGGGTTGCGGCATTGTCACATGGATAAAATCCATTGGTGATTGACGGGATTTGAACCCGGGACCTTGGGTAACGAAGCCCCACGCTCTACTACTAGACCAGCTCGGTCCCCCAAGTACCATGAATAGTAATAACAAGAAAAATTTAAATAAATTATATTTTAAAAAATACTATATAAAGTTACTACCGGTACACATTATTATTTACATAATAGATTTTAGATATAAAATCTAAACTTTGATGGTAAATTAATTATAAAATTATAATAGAATAGAATTGTAGAAAATGATTCAATATGTTCAATAGAGCTCACAATTAGTAGCCTAACAATTTTCTCTTTGGACTTACAGGAAATTTCATCGAGGAACATAAACTATCAGATCATATTTGTTTTTCAAATTCTAATTATTATTATTTATTATATAGTATTTATGATATGTTTTTCAAGTAAAACACAGTCAAAAACATAAAAAAAAAAAAAAAAACTAAATCAAGTTCATTAAAAACTACGATTTGACTTTCGGGGTCCCTCAATCACGGTCGAACAAACCGTCATCACACTAACTCTGTCACCCATACACGGTCAAACTGACCAGTCCTTTATGCGAACATACAAGACACTAAATCTAGGAAAAGGGCGAGTGTGGGAAATCATTAATGTTGTTCCTAGAAAGATATGCACGAGGTACGGTGGCGGTGAACACTGCCGAGGCCCGTTAAATACAAGTTTTACTAAAATTATTACCAACCCAGTCTTTTAGACCAGCATGTGAGTCCTCCCGGGTTAGTTAAAAAGGGATTGAATTTGATATTTTTAAGGAAATGTTTTGACGAAAATCAAATCAGCAAATGGAAATTTTCTTAGTCTGCAGGTTTGCTGTGGAAGGGGGTATTTATTGACAACCAGAACATTGCAACTTACCATGTTGAGCATCATTCGGACCATTGTACGGGGCAATCCGCTCTCTGTAAACACCTAGGCGAAGAACTTGAGACTTGAGTTTTCTGAGGGCCTGGCATGCCTGCAAGATTACATTCACATAAATGTTTAAAAATTCACACAAAAAACAACATATATTGTTAAAATAAAGAGAGATGACTTTTTTATAGATAAATGTCATTGGAAATGTGACAAAAACTCATTAATTAAATCCATTAATTTGAGGGAATTTTCACCAACAAACTATGTTACTGTGACTGTACAATGAGCTTTTTTTATTTGCTCAAGCTATCTGAAACTAATTTGACTATTTTAAAATAACTATGAGAGTCTGAGATAAGTTACAGGAAGTGTTTCTGAAGATTACCATTACTTGAAAATCAAATCATATACCTACGTTATTCAGGTCCGTATTATATGACTGGGTGATAGATTAAAAAAAATAACTCTTTTAGTAATGTTACCACATTACTAAAAGAGTTGTGAGGTCTGTGAGGAGCTGAATAACTTAGGTATATTTCAGACTAAGACAATTTAATTTTCTGACAGTAAACTACGTATACCATGTTTGTAAATTGTTTTTAACTTATTTTAAAAGAAATAAAAGAATATATTATCTGCCCAGAAAATATTTTTTAACTATAGTGTTAGTTAATGGTTCAATTTTAAAAACATACCAAATCATTGTTTATTGTAACCAAATATCTTGATAAAAAAAGTACTTGGTTAGAAACTTGAAAATAAAAAAAGCATAAAGATTTGTGTCAACAGCAGAGGATAAGTATAATAAAAATAGAGTCTACAGAGGGTTTTTCAATATTCTTCACATAATATGCTGAGAATAATTTATCAAAAACAGATAAAATGATCCCAAAGCTAAGGTGATCCCATCCACGAATGATAGATAAGACCCGGCATGGATCATAAACATAAACAAATGACGTTTTTGGCCCAAAAGTAAACATTATTTAACATTGTTTAAATGGAACTGTCTAAACCATATGTTAATGCTATTACTATAGGATTCGGGCCAAAAACGTCATTTGTTTATGTTTATGATCCATACCGGGTTCTTTCTAGTATTCGTGATCCTATGGCTAGTTTACAAGGGGCATAGGATAGACGGTTTTTTTTGGTGGGTTGCCAGAAAGAATTGGAAAGAGGCATCCCCACATACCCTTAGTGTGCGGTCCCATTAATGCATCTTCAAGTCAATTTTCACGTCTCACAAAAAAAAAAAAAAAACTTCACACATTTTCTGTTTATGGTTCCCAGTCCGACAATGAATAATGGAATAGTTAGAGGGTTGATTTCCAGCCCTTACACAATTATTACCTTATGTAGGCTGTGAAAATTTCCATTTTGGAATGGATTCTATTTTCGGTGGGTGATCAGACTTCTCACAGAATGCCAAAACGGATAAAGATTTTCAAGGCCATTTTTACACTGCCTAACATATTTCCGCACTTAATACCCTCACTCAGTGCATTAGGGCCCCAACCATCAGTTATCTGATGAAGAATGTAGGCATTGGATATGTTTTTTGAGGTAAAAATACACCATAAGATAGCACTGACCTTATCACACATGCGGCACGAGATAACATTTTTTTTAAACTTTCTAAACACACAGTGAAGCCAAGCTTACACATTATAGCTACAGAGCTGTAAATGGTGCCATTCTGCTCAACAATGATACCAGAATGAGGCGAGTTGCTTGTTGTGCATACACAGGAACTACTGAGCTACCTATACGCAAAACGGCCCTTACTTAAAAATCAACCCTCATACATATATGAATTTGAATGGATGGTGTTTTGGCCTCTGACGTTAACAAAACAATAAAGTAAATCGGTTCCGGATCATGGTCTTATGGTAATAGCTTATTCCCTATGTGGGAAATAGACTGAAACTTTTGTGTTAAATAAATACTTGTAATTTTATTGAAATGTTCGAGTTGGCTGCATTAAATCAGGTGATGTTCAATCAAATGAAGGACACTCATGGTTTACTTATGATCACATGGACCTATTCCTCACTCTTATCATGAGTCTACAGCGATGGTCCTACCAACAAATACCTTATGTTGTGTGACAAACAGCACCAGTGTTAGTTGTTGTCATTCATCTCTCTTTCCTCATATAGGTTACAGTCGTCTAAGTGTAGGATTATCAATAGCTACACTGCAGTTTACTTCAGCCTACCTGATGGTGAGAAGCTGTGCTCATGTCAACTCCATTGATCTCAACCAGTTGGTCTCCGGGCTTGAGGCGGCCGTCTTGGGCCACCAGGCCATCGGGAAACACTTCCTGGACTACTATACAGCGCTGCAACACAACATGTTTGTTAGCCACACAAATTGCACATAATTACCAAAACAGTAATATTTAATACAAATGGATTATTTAACAGTAAGTTAAATTATGACATTTTGACACACAGTTTTGAAAGGTCAAATTTTAACAAGGTAAAGTGAAAGGGTCATACATGTTGTAATCTCTGGATTTTTGGTTCTCAAAAGAGTGAGAAAGGGTTGAATTCCTGCCCAGCCAACATCAAACAACATCAAGTGCAGACAGGTCAATGACACTATACCCACAGCAAAATCCTATTATCTATGCTGTTCTATTTTAGAAGGACCCATGTTTATCTATAGTCATAAATACATTCATTCCTAGGCTTCTGTAGCCGGCTTTATTATTAGTAGTGATTTCGGCGTCAATCGCATTGATAGTTGGCGATTACAGCCAATCCTCAGAGGATAGGCTGAGTCTGATTATTAACCCCTATTCAAAGTAAGGGGTTTGTATAGCAGCAATCTCAAATTGATATCGTGGTTAATGCAGAAAACCACTACATGGCTCTAAGCCACAGATACAGTTAAAAGAGGTTTAACAATTAACAAAATAAACAACAACCACCGTTTGCTTACAATTCCAATAAAGGAACAGGATTACAATAAAATGTATAGCTGTAGCAAATGGTTATCCAAGCTTTATGATAGATGAACTTATCTTCAAACATCAAAATAAAACAGGAACTAAAAAACAGATCAGTTTCATCCCTGCAAAATATGGCACCTTCATGAGCAACAAATATAATAATCTTATGACAAAAAACAATATTATCGTTTCCTTCAGAACAGAAAAAAACTTGTTTCATTGTTAAAGGGGCACAGTCCTTTGATGACACAACCTTTGGATAGATCTGGCGTATACAAGATCAATTGTACCGATTGTACAAAATATTACTCGGCCAAACGTCACTCTCCTTTACAAAACTTTTCAAGGAACATCTTAAACATCTAGGAACTTCTAAAAGCGTCAACAGCCCACCAATCATCATCTTTTGCTGAACGTTTGATTTCTCAAGACCACAATTATACCAACATTAATAGCAACATGAATATTTTACTTATTTCTAGGGACAGGTTTAAAGTAAACGCCTTGGAAGAGTTTGAGATATATAAGGCAGTAAATTCCGACCATAAAAATTTGCTAAAGGACCAACTGTCGTTTTCTTCCAATTTTATGCAAGTCACTGCCATCAGGATACTGGAAAGGGAAAGTGTGATAGAAAGGACACAACCTGAGATGATAAGATAACGGACATACACCACTGCATTGACCACCCGCAGTCTGGACCACAGGGTCTGGACCACAGGGTCTGGACCACAGGGTCTGGACCATAGGGTCTGGACTTCAACTCCGCCGGGTTTCCGTCGTTTGTTGTCATAACTGATCAGTTACCGTAGATGTTGTCCGTGCATGTGTCGTGTGTAAATGATTATTTATTTTGATGTGTTAAATATGACGCTTTTCATGTGAAGAAAGAAGAAGTCTTTGTACTGATGATGGCTCCACATAGGAGTCAAAACTAATTGTGACTGCAATTAAGGTACGTTTTGCTTGGAGCGACAGTCGCGGGACACTGATCTTAGGGGTTTTGCATAGTCCTGTTTTGCTTGGAGCTACTGTCGCTAGAGCCGCTGCTCCAAGACCAGTCAGGAGCGCCAGTCCTGATTGTTTTTATAGTGTACAACTTTTTGACAGGTTCGACGACCTTTTATTTTCGCTATATGGCGTTGTCACACTACACACACTAATACATACACACCTTAATACATTCCTTAATATATAACACACCTTAATACATTCCTTGTAGCAGCAAACCTAAGTACTCATTAAAATTAATGTTATTTAAATAGGAAATAAATCTGACAATGTTAAGGGAATATTTTAGTAGAAATCTAGCCAGGTAAATGGAAATACGCTTAGTCTGCAGGTTTGCTGCGGCGGGGGTATTAATTAATTATATCTATTCATTAGCATTGTCAATTTTATTTTACTACAGAATGTATAGAAAAAAATGTGTAAATGCAGTTGGGAATATACGTGTACTCCACATTCTCATACAAGGGTATAACGCAATAAGATACAAAAGAGCAAAGTGATGATTTTAATTGGCTACTCCATCACAAGAACTAACAAGTGAATTCTTCTAACTTCTGATTAATGCTTTTACAGAAAATTTGTAAGAGAAATGTACACTTAATAATTAGCTTGTAAATTTTATGGTTCTATTTAAACATACAAACCATAGACATAATTAATTAATGTTAATTAGTGAAACAAAACTATTTTACAATGAGAGATATTTATAGTTTTAACTACAATAATTCTGATTTTTGTATCCATATTTTATGTCCTACTTTGATGGAAAACAAACACAGAAATTTTATTCCGATTTTATTTGGTTTGGTTCTAATCCCAAGTATCCAAATAAAGTTGCAAGGCAAATTTTAAAACTCTTCTAGTTTATTTAATACATTATTGCCAATTATATTGAAGCAGATGCCATAGTTATCTTTTCTATATACTTTACTGGGTACTGATCCACTGAATAATGGTATTATCATATGGATGAAATTAATTGGTTATTGGGGAGATTTGAACCCCAGCCCGAAGGACAGTCGTAACCTCTAACCTTGTCAACAGAGATGTTGAGAGATCTCTCAACAGTCGTCACTTAATCTCTGGATCGGTCTTACTCCTAGTTTTTATAGGTTATAATTATCTGAATCAACAGATTACAATAATTTAGATAACACAAATAACACTTTTAAAAATTAATTATTTGACATTTTAATTTCTTCTAATGAGAAATTCTTCAATTTTGAACTTTGAAAGTCTTATACTCGAGGGGATTTCAAATGAAAGTTCTGCACTGACATTTAAAACCTTGATGAGTCGACACAAATAATCAAACTAATGTTTTAATCATTTGTTGCTCGGCCAAGAATAAATATAAAATCTATTTTTTCTGCAGGAATATTTTCTTTACAAGAAAACAAGTGATATATCTGTAAAAAAATACAATTTGTATAATTTCGATACATTTATAAAAAATGATTAAGATGACATGATTATAGCATAAGTCTTGACATCATTTGTTGAATAAAACTGAATTCAGGAACTATACTAAATCATTGACGAAGTGTTAAAATATTTAAATAAAAATGTTTTGGCAAGTATTTAACAATCAAATATAAGGCTTTTCTGTTTTTTTTTTTTTAAACGAAACTAGTTTCTGATTTGCTTGATTTTAGAAATTTAAGATACAAAATTGCATGATTTTCAAGTCTTTTAACAACATGATCTTCAAATTATGAAAATGTTGGCAAATATCAATATTCTCTGTCAATGGACAGTTTATAGTAGACGATGGTTAATGTATAACTCTTAGACTTATTATCTCGATTGCATTGATCTATTTCAGGAGCTGACTTGTATTACCAATTCAGATGGTTTAATTACAAAGTCTTTGAGTGCTTTAATGCTTTTAGTCCACGGTTGTATTGTATTGCATGCGTAGTTAACCAAAAATATGCACCTTAACATCACTTAAATTAAACTAAAATAATTTATACGCGAAACGAGCAAAAATATTGAAAGTCTAACCTTGTCTGTTGTAGTAGATGAATAACATTAAGCTAGATAACATTTAAGGAATCTTTAGCCTTTTACCTGTCATTTTTGGAAAGTAGCCAAATTTCCAAAACCTGTTATTTCAAATTTTCACAACTTTCCAGTATTCATCAAAAACTGATAAATTATATACTAATAAAGATATTCTTATGATTTTTTCTTCTAAAATCATTAAAAAATCATGTTTTTCTATTTATATAGTGCTTTATAATCACAGGTTATTAGGTTTTTTATAACAAATATTTAACTGTTTGATATAGCTGGTTTTGGAAATGGAAGAAAGAATTAACATGTTTTGGAAATTTATAGGAAGCCATGTTGTTTCTAGTCAATTTCCAAACCCTGTTAAAACCATTTCCATTTCCATAACCAGTTAAAGAGGATTCAATAAAATAGCCTGTTTTTCAATGAAAAAACCTGTACCTACAGTAACCAAGTGCCTTTTGCTCTTCAGCTAGGTTTTGTCTTCTGAATAAAACTTCAATAGTTCATTAGCGTCCCAATTTTCACAGAAGTGCAGTTCCAAAAATCTTTTTACACCTTCAAGTCACGCCGACTTTACAGCAACTCCTTTTTTCATATGCCAACACTAATTTCCCTTGTTAAATAAATAATAATATTCCTAGTTATACAGTAATATACTACAGGAAAAAGTATTTAGGTCAAGAAAAATAGTTAGCTGGTTTTGGAAATGTTTTACAATGGCAGCCATACTTTACTTAAGTTATACAGGGTGTCTCAGACCACCCGGCCGGCTTGTATAGCTCCAATATGAAAGCAAATGGAAACCTAATTACAACTGGAACCCCCTATTTTGACCCCAAGGAATTCAGCTAAATTATTTTCAACCCTAAAAAAGCACCCCAAAGGGCAGATTTTGGGGGGTGGGGTGGTTTTTGGGAAAATTTCAAATGTAAAGGGGGGTCGTGTTATACATATTTTTAAAGGTCCTTTAGTCCTGAGTATTTTAGTGGAAAAAGATTTAAATTATCTTCATCCCTATTTACAGGGTGTTCAAAAACTTACAAAAAATAGACTTTTGAACTACTTTTCACTGTAAAGAGGTGGAATTTTGTGGGGGGTTCAAATTTGCATAACACTTTAATTAATAAATGAGCTTTCAAAAAACTCTGGTTTTAACCCTTTTGCTATCTTTTTACTTATGTTACGCATTTTCAAACTTTTTGAAGTTTCAACAGCTGTTATCTCAAAAATTTCAAATGGCAACATGGGTTTCATTACAAACTACATTGTAGCCCTTGAAATTTGCTATAATTTTTGTATTTAATGTTTTTTGGTATCTTCATTGGTTAAAGAGATATAGCGAAATTAGTGTATTTTAATGTTTTATTAAATGGTATTCAAAGTGTTTGCTGTTGTAAATGTACACGTCTAGGTCTCAATTAAAACTAATTATGTTAAAATATTAAAATACTACCCAGATTGTTAAACTTGGATTACTAATAAAGGAAAAAAACACAACTGCAAATATTCTTAGTTATTTTACAATTACAAAGTTCGAATAGTGCTTTGAATGAATACTGTCTAACTGGTAAATAAAAAAAAATCATCATGAAATCAATGAGCGTGTGCGTGAAACTGGTCACGTTTGATCAGATAAAACAAATTATAAGGAACTTGCTGGATCTGTACAAGAGGTGAATGCACCTGCGGTAGTAAAATAGCAATACAGTACCATAATAGTGGAGAAGAAGTACTACGTGCATAACAGAGTTGGGGTTTGCATGGAACAAAATGGAAGGCAATTTAAGCATTTGTAGAAGTCCATCATGTAGGCTATTAATGCTGATTCAAACAAATTATTCATTCAAAGAACTATTAGAGCCATGGAATTGTAGAATAACTAAGAATATTTGCAGTTGTGTTCTTTCCTTTATAAATCTTCCAGGATCAACAATCTGAGTACTATTTTATTTTTTTAGACAAGATTTGTTTTAATTGAGACCTAGAGGTGTACATTTGCAACAGTAAACACTTTGAATACCATTTAATAAAACATTAAAATACACTAATTTCGTTATATCTCTTTAACCAATGAAGATACCAAAAAACATGAAATACAAAAATTATAGCAAATTTTAAGGGCTACAATGTGGTTTGTAATTAAACCCATGTTGCCATTTGAAATTTTTGAGATAACAGCTTTTGAAACTTCAAAAAGTTTGAAAATGCGTAACATAAGTAAAAAGATAGCAAAAGGGTTGAAACCAGAGTTTTTTGAAAGCTCATTTAGCAATTAAAGTGTTATCAAAATTTGAACCCCCCACAAAATTCCACCTCTTTACAGTGAAAAGTAGTTCAAAAGTCTATTTTTTGTAAGTTTTTGAACACCCTGTAAATAAGGATGAAGATAATTTAAATCTTTTTCCACTAAAATACTCAGGACTAAAGGACCTTTAAAAAGAGGTATAACACGACCCCCCTTTACATTTGAAATTTTCCCAAAAACCACCCCCACCCCCAAAATCTGCCCTTTGGGGTGCTTTTTTGGGGTTGAAAATAATTTAGCTGAATTCCTTGGGGTCAAAATAGGGGGTTCCAGTTGCAATTAGGTTACCATTTGCTTTCATATTGGAGCTATACAAGCCGGCCGGGTGGTCTGAGACACCCTGTATAACTGGTTTTGGAAGAGTAATCATGTATGGTTTTATAACAGGTTTTGATTCTGTAGCTGAATTGGAAATAACAGCTTTTGGAAATTGACACACTTTTCAAATGCTTTTTAAATATATATTTAGCAGGTTTTGGAAGTAAATAACAACTGGAAATGATAGCAGGCATTCTGAAGTAGCCATAGCAACCAATATCTCAATTTCAAAAAATGTGACCGATAACAGGTTTTGGAAATCGGCTACTCTAGTGTTGTCACAGGTGGTTTGTTAAAATATTGCCAAAAAAGGTAGCAAATTTCCAGTTACAGTATGTACCTATTTATTTATAAAAAAAATTAAATAAAGTCAAATGAACGTATGTAATAAGCCTCATTTAAGAAGTCGTAATGTAATAAATTATTTGCCACGTGTTACGTGAATAATCCTCGCTTTCCACAACACTTTTACCAAAATGCACCTAACACTATATCAAGGACAAGCTGCAATATACACGGGCAACTATCAAGGGCTGCTTCCCTTTGAAGGGTTGTTGTGTAAAGCCAGAAATGAAATGGTAGGCTACTCAAGTCAATGAATGTCAAAGTAACATTCTACAGTCACTCACAGAATCTCTTCAGAATCCTCGGCAGTCTTACAAACTGTGACTTTCTGAATGTAACGTCAAACCTTCAAACTCTATCCTTGTGTTCAAGTTTTAACGATTTTGCAATTTGTAAATGGAAGTTTTTTTTAAAGGTTGGTTTTGTTTTCAAAAATAAGTTTACTCAACCATTTTTAACTTAAGATTTTTTATACAAGTTAACCAATTTCTTGAGTTTTTTTTTATTTATGTTAATTCTACTATGTTAATTTGTTGCTACTAAATAATATTGATCAATAAATTGTTTAGGAATAGACAATTTTATGAGTTAGGTATTTGTTCAGAGAAATACAAGTCCTGTCATGCCTAAATTTATAAAAAAAAACTTAAAGTATAAGCAAAATCGTTTTACTGCAACTGTTTTAACTTTAAAATAATTTAAAAGTTACAATGCTTTCAGAAATAAATAAAAGCAGAATTAATAATTGTTTAAAATCAAAGTTTCTATTAAGTCCATTCATGACTTCTTGTTTGGTTGAATGAATTAAAATTTATTCATTTCAACATTTTAGAAAATAGGCGGGAAAGGATTAAAACGAGCGCTGTATACATAAATTCTCTTTGTATCCAAATTGTGTATTGTTTCTAATAAATTAATAACTATTTGGAGTAACCTTGTTTATAAATAGGGAAACCCCTCTACATATGTATATATAATACCCCTTACATGCAACTAAAGTATTTAACATAACAAATTATCAAACATCTGGAAAGTCTAACCTTGTATGTCGTAGTGGATGAATTGCCACAAAACAAGATAACATATCGGGGCATTGAACAAACATCAAATGAAAGGACACAAAACAGGACTTCTTTTGTTGATATGTTTATTCGTGTTAGGTACATGGGGGAGTGATTGAAGGTAATACAATGTCGATGTAGGGGTGCAAATGTTGAGATATCTACAAATGAAAAGTCTGGAACGAGGGTTTCTAAAGCGGCCGTTCTAGTCACAATTTGTCAAAGCACAAAGCAAGAAGGCTGTTAGCCATTTCACCTGTAGAATTTGCTGTACTACGTTTGTCAAAAGTTGGAAAAAGTTACACATTTTCATCCATTTGATTGTTCAATGTAAATTGGTGCATTTGTAAAAGAAGTAATTGAGTGGTGGCTTTTATAAATAAATAATATCTCAACATGATATATCAAACCTTTATGAGTATATTATCCATTCTAAACATTGACCATGTAAACTAACTAGCTCCGTAGACCACACTCTGTCACGGCTTAATGCGATGAAAATGGTTTTCAAATTAAATTATTTTCTCTGATCCATACACTGATTGGCTCGTGAATAAGCTAATTAATTACAAACCCACACTGCGTCACATATTGTCAAGATTTTGTTTACACTCGATTATTTTGCGTTGTAATAAATATGTATTGTAACTTGGTAAAACTACACTATATAAATGACATGAATTGAACATTAATAATAGAAAATAGACTTGCATTACTGCATGCCATCTTGTTTTATAGTAGTTCTTAAATAAACCCGTACATTGTTGATTTTTCCAAGCTGCAGTTTATGTTTGCTCAGCCAAAATTTGGACAAAAGTAAAAAAAAAACACAATTATGTATAGGCTTTGAGACAGAATACTTTAGACGAAAAGACGATACTGTACTTTTTTCGCATTTTGCTTTTTCAAATAAGTTCAACATTTCACATTGGTCCCCTAATCCACATGGAAAAAAAATATATTTTTGAATTCTTATTGCAAACCTAAAGCTTATGTAAAACCATCAAATTAAGCAAAGTCTACGTAAATATTAGTACATTCGTTCAACTATTCAGATATAATGAACAGCGAAAGAGTGAATCATGCAGTAAATGAATAAGATATTGACGACTAACATTTGCCTACACAAGTATTTAGTTAATTGCTTAATATGAGTCATTGCATTGTTCTACTTAATAGACAGTACAATCAAAACAAACGTTCAACTGGTATAAAGTTTTACTACAACTTAGGTTGACATGCAGACTGCACAGTTAAGTTATGCTAGGACTTTGACGACCTCTCCAAGCATCGGACTATATACTGTAATGTTCTGCAATAGAATAGAAAGACAGAGGTACAATCTCGAGACGAGTAATTCAACCCTAAGAGATTGATTGAAACAGTACTGATCTGACAGAAATAAGAAATTGATACATTTGATCTCTCATTTTATACAGTTAAATTTCAAATCAAGAGAGAAAATAAGACGATATTTTAAAATCAATCATAAGATATTTCTGAGATTCAAACATTTCTGAATTATATTACTTCATAATATAAGTAATATTGTTTTACTTCATTTTTCACATAGGTGAACCATTAATTGATAAAGGTTACATTTACTATCTATTAAATTAATTGATAAGAATTAAAATATTTTCTGATTTGCGTTTTACAAATCGGTTTTGTTATATGGATATAAACATATACATACAGCGTAGATGTAGACACTGTATATTTTAAAAAGGGTTAGAACACCTGTTTAATTATACCTGTAAATTTGTCAAAAGCACTTTATTCCAAAAAGAACAATAATTAAATATCCTACAGAATTAGAAAAAGTGGATTAGGATACATTGCAGGATACTCTATTATGTATAGTGATAAAAAGGTAGATTGTAGTGTTTGCCAATGTATCAGAGGTTCGGGGATCACTCATGAGAACAGTCAGGAGCTTTCTATGGATCTAAGCTGGACCTAGCTTGATCATTAAGATTTAAATAAATGTCCCTAGCTAAATAACTTGCTGATCATAGTCAATAAACGGTCATCTCATTAATTGAACACTAAATTTCCACTCATCTCCACTTTAAAATATACATCCTGATGTGATAGCATAATATTCTAGTAAAAATATAAATTGAGAGTGATACCCCACCATAACACCCCTATAAACACAACAACGGGGTCATCTGTGGCATTTTTGATACAATAAACCTACAGTTCACCTACATATGTTTCTTATTCTGTGGGGGAACAGAGAATTCATTACAAATGGGAATAATGACAAAACTTATCACATCAAAAGTGGTCAATCTGAAGATATAAGATACTGACAATATTTTGTATGAAAACCAAAATAACTTACAAGAGCGGTATCTGAGCCTCCTACGACAGTGATCCCCAAACTCGGGGAAATTCGGGGAATCTCAATGTGGCTCACTTCTCCCTCCAGTACTGGCAGTCTGGTAATACCTTGAAAACACAAGGGGTAGGTTAGACAGTGACAGGCTTTACCAGGTTAGCTCGCCTCCAAAACCAAGACGAAGCAGCGCTAAGGGTAGAGAGGTTGTTTTGGATTTAAAATGAGAAGACCAATGTTTCCGCAAACAGCTGGATTTATTTACATTTTATACATTGAAAAAGACTAACATCAACATGTAACATGACTAACATGTAAAAAGATACAGACCGCTTGATCGTAGATATTTTAGGTTGGTAACTGATTCTACACCACTTGCTTGGAAGTAATAATGTTTCAACTTAAATGAACATGCTAACTATATCAACGATTATCAGTAAACATGCTTTCAGTCAAGAGCAAACATTTAATTCTGCCTTCACAAGAAATAATATTGTGAAAATGAGTAGAATTAGGTAAAACTGAAAGATATAACAAGTAGGAATAGGTGCAGAAGTTCAATGAACCGTATTTGTATCAAAATAATTATACATTTAAAACTTTAAGATGTATGCAAATATCTTTGAATAAAAATTAAGTTGTACTAATTAAACCATAACAATATAAATATAGGTAGCCAAAAATAAATTTACAATAGTATTTATGTACTTATATTCCAAAAGTATACCTGAACACTGTAAAATTGTATAAAGTTTTTTGTAAAGTGGAAACAGCTAGGAATAAATAATAATAGACTAAGGCCATAAGACTAGGCCTATATAACACGATTGAGATAAAGTATTTGCTTTGTTAGTTTAAAGCAATAACATTGGCAAGTATAACAATTTTTTCAGTCACAGTGTTACTGACCCGGTGCCTCCACCATGCGAGTCCCATGCCTCTCAAAGTCTCTTAAAGTTAAACTCGCTTTTGTAGAGAGGTGAAAAGGTTGAAAGAGATATAAAACTGCTACAGGCGTGACTCAACTTGTAATAAAAAAATAAATTTAGAAAACAAAGAAGTTACAAAGGGGGACAACACCAAATAAGAACTTTGAAAAAAAAGAGCAAAAATAGTAAGAAAAATATTTACAACATTAATTTACAAGAAGAGAAAATGGAAAAAATTAAAAGAATGAGTTAATAAGAAATTAAATGACTTGTTTTACATATTTATAATTTTAGTTACATTTTTTTACATAGTGTACTACCAATTGTCCCTGAATCACATGCACCTACGACACAGGCACTTTGTTCCAGCCCGCAGCAATCTCCTTGATTTTTCCTCCTAGGTCCTCCAACACCAAGACTCGTCACACCTCCTCCATCTTCTTCATTAGACCTACTTATTGTCTGATTACCGATAGGGTGTGTGGCTTGTAGGTTAAAGTTGTTTCTCAAAAGTCAGCCCTACCGGTCATCGCCTAGCTCACGTCAGCTTGGAAAGGAATTTGAAAATCGATGCTCATGCTACTGTTCAACTCTGTCCAAACTAACTGGTCGACTAAGTGTAATGTTAACAGAGTGTCTGCATAGATGATCACCAAGGGTACGGGGTTAATCCACTTTCTTACACTCTATAAGAAAATATAATTTGTTTTAATGTATATTTACAAAATATTGTTTCATTATTCACAGTTTATAGAAAAACGTATGTTTATTGTTTATTGCATAAAAAATACGAATAAAAATATTTTATTGATAACAAACAATAACTAGTAAATAAATATACATTTTATATTAAACAATTTTATATTTCATTGTATAATAATAATTATAATAAAAATAATATAAGTAATACAAATAAATATATTCTATTCATTCTGAAAGCCTGGACTACATATATTATGACTTTTTAGGCTGAATTGAAATTCTGCAACCGTTTTCCATTTGAAATATGGAATAATATGCTTACTAATGTAAGACCAATCCCCGGGGGAGCGAGTTGGTCTAGTGGTTAGAGCGCGGGACTTCGATTCCAGAGGTCCCGGGTTCAAATCCCGCCACATCACCAATGGATTTTATCGATGTGATAATGCAGCAACCCCTAGGTCTAGCCTGAAGTAATGTGAAAAACGATTCCGGGCTCGTGCCTAGCATCTTAGGACAAAAATGTACAACAAAAATATTTGTTTGTAATATGAAGAACTTTATTTAGATATTTTAAATTCCACTTTCATTGGATTTTTTTAAATCTGGTGCACTCTTTAAGAGTATTTGTGGTTGATAAACATTCACCATAATGGTGACATGAAAAGTTGTACAGTTATAATTTTGAAAGTGATAAACAAATTATAAAAATCCAGTTATAAAATAGTGAAATACAATGCATTGATAAATTCCAACAAACATATATTAAACACAAACGATACATTTTTAAACTCATCGACTGAGTAAAAAAATTGTGGATATTTCCATTTTGTTACATTGCAGTAAAACATCACAAATTTAAAATACAAATGTCACAGGTAAAGTTAGGTGACCGAATAACCTATACTTCATTCGATAATTGAACGTTGCAGAAAACTGTTGTGTGAAATAGAAACGACTTCAATGGAGTTGTGATACAATAGCTTACTAAAACTGTGACTGAACACAATTGCCTCTGCGTTAGCCACTGTACAAAGGTAGCGGGAGAACCAAGAGTAGGGTAATTTTGGTATTTTATAAAACAATGTTTCGTTGCAACTGCTGCAAAGACGGCTGTTTAACAGGTGTTGCAGGGCTGAAGTACTTCTTTTCACCCAAGGCATAAAAGGTCTCAAAATTCGTCCACCGATTTTGATGAATAAATAGTTCCGATTAACAAAAATTGTATCGTGTATTTATAAAATTTTTCTGCGTTCATCATCGGTTGTATATTTAACTAAACTATACACCGCTTTAACAGCATATAGACTAATGGGTATACAACGATTTCCAGTATTGGTATTCTATTTGTTGTATTCCCAACCCCCGCCCATTTTCAGTTTAGGCCATGGCGATTAGAGATATGTAAAACATGAACATCTGATTATGAAGTTTCACATGTGCGTTCTGTCAAGTCATTCACGGGAATTTACACGGGTTTGATGAACTGCTTTAAATAGGAAATAATCAGTATTTACGTAACATTATGTTCACTCGAGCCAGCCATAAGGGGTTTTAAACAATTATTACAAGAGTATTTCAACTATTAAATATCTAAACACTGCGAAGAAAGTCTACAAGTGGAGCAAAATCATTACAGATTTTCCAATGTGTTTAAAAGGAGAAAGGTTTTTATAATCTTAAAATTCTTGGAACTTGTAGTACTCTGTAAATGTATATGAACATTTTTGAAAAAGAGTTGAAAAGTAAATCAAATAAACAATTAGCAATTCATATTAACTGTAGTAAAGAATGAAGTAAATTAAACGGATATACCAAGATGTGCTTGTTCTGACAGATTTTAATTTGGGTTGTGTAAAAAAAACACCCTGTATAAAAATACTACTAACATTTCAATATCGTTCATAGGTCAACAGTTGATTATGTACTGTTGTGTACCCATAATTTAAACAGACTGTTTGTTGTTTATTTATTGTTTCAATCTTAATTCACAAGACTATCTGGTTAGAATATATTTGGCATATATTAAGTGCATTTCGCTTTAAAATTATCCTTCTACAATAACTATTTGTTCCAAGGGCAAATGTTACGTAAATCCTATGTAAATGAAATAAATTAAGAGAATGTTTTTTTAATTACAAGAGAAGAAAGGTTTGAACACACAAGCCTACTTTGTTTCGTTCAGGGTTGGTAACTTCTTGCTCTAATTCTCACTGAAGTGCGGCGCTTGCTTTTATTTATGCTTCAAGTTTCATTCTCTCCTCAGGGATACAATTATACAACTTAAAGGCCGAAGTTATTCCATTAAGCCGTGATAGATTTGGAAAGTTATCCGGCACAATACGTAATTAAAGCCTATTTATACCATTGCCCTCACAGGATCGCTAACTTTAGAATATTGACTTAGTTCTTCTAAGTAATAAACTACAATGTGCAAAGAAAATAATGTGGCTGACATGTATGACAGAACTGCTAGACTGGTTGGTAAGTAATTAGTTGATGAACAATGGACAATGAATCAACAATTATTATTACTATCACCATTTTTACAAGGAAAGACCCGAACCTCTTATTTAAGGATAATTACAGTAAAAGTAATTAAGGATTAACTCCATACGTTATTAGCCCTGAGAAACTAAATACTGTAGTAGGTATTGTAAAACATGTATGTATCATCTCATTTAAGATGGCTGTATTTATTGTAAGAATTAGTCACAAATAGTGTCTACTAAAGTCATTGAATTTCCAAATGTTTCTATTTGTATTTGTACACTATTAACTCCACAGACTCCTTTTATGGACGGGTTTATAGTGGACTCAGTTTACGCATTGGTCATTGATTTAGTTTCGGTAATTATGTTATATTTGTAATCAAGACTAGTTAAAAGTTGGTATTTCAAAATTTACCCAAAGTAAAAAAGTCAGAAACACGATGGATGATGTTGTATACAAGTTTTAACGTCTGATTATGTTGCTGGGGTAATAATGTAGGGAGTTATTTCTCAGTCGTATTTTTTATTATTTTTACTGTAAGTAGTTTGAAAGGGGTGAAACCAATAATTATAGTAATAGATAAAAATCTCCCAAAAGTCAAAACAGGTTTTCTCATGGCAGAGCTTAAGTCCTAAAAGTCAGGCATCTACACTTGCGCCTTAGAAGCCATAACGTTAGTCTTAAAGAAGGAATTTCTTATATAAGGAAGGAATAACTACATAGGGAATTCTTCGTAGCCATTTGGGGCGCAACAACGATTCAATATACTAATTTATAGTTTTGTTTTACCTCTACAAATTGGTTTGGAAAGAAACTGCAAAATTGTATGTATTGAAGATCAACACGGGAAAACCCAATTTATACGCCATGAAACCCCGTTCCCATAGTCCCTCATGCTGGTTCGCGAATTCTTGCTAAGTGTCCTTCGACCTATCCCACCAGATACTTATGTATATATGAAACTGAACGGGTGTTTTTGGCCACTGGAGATATCAAAACTAAAAGTAAATCGATCCCGGGTCTAGCTCTTGCCATGAGACCTACGGTAACAGCCACGATTATAAGAACAAAAACGGTATGGATCATAAGCATAAACAAATAACGTAAATGGCCCGAATCCTATATAATAACATTAACATATGGTTTGGACAGTTCTATTTAAGTCATGTTAAATAATGTTTACATTCGGGTCAATGACATAATTTGTTTATGTTTATGAGTGGGATCTTTTTCTGTTCTAATATTCGTGGCAACAGCTTATTCCCTCTACGGGAAATTCGCTAAGAGGCAACTTTCGAAAACGGAACGCAAACACGTACAAAAGTTGAAGTAAATAAATAAATGGATCACTTTAAGTAAACATGAATTGGATTAATAATTACAATACACATTACGAGATTTATGAAGCAAATTATGAATTATTCATATAATTACGTATATTCAAATAAGGACGTTTTTCTATACAATGTTACAAAGTAATTTTCCTTCAATTACACTGGGATTCTAAAAATGAGGGCGACGGGTTTCCAGAGAATTTAGAGAAAACACTCCTCTCTTCATAAACCTCGCTGAAATAATAAAGCAGCAAAACAGACGAAACGTGAATTTGTATTGTTGGAAGTAAATTCAGAGTCGAATTATAAGGCATTGTTTTAGTGTACCTAACCACATGTTGACAGCAAGCCTCAATATTTAATCAGATTTGAATATTAACACTTAAATTGTAAATTATATGATATATCAAATATATAATATTTGTAACTATAAAAAGAATATTTCAAACTATTTCAAGTAGTTAAATTTCCTTGGATTCTTCAAATATACATTTTTCCACGAAGCAAACTTATCACCTTACGTAATGTAAACTACAATTTCATTTTTCACAAACGTTCTATTCAGTTTGTTAAATTTTATAGTTCCCTGTCAAAGCAAATCTGTAGGATAAGCTAATTTAAAATTAACCGAATTCTCTTTCAACATGTACAGATAAACATTATGTGGCATAAAACTAGACCTAAAAAAACACCCAACAATAATCCGTTATTTTCTATTAGAATACGGCTGTTTTTCAATCTTAGAATAGCATAGCCTAGTCACAGAAAAAAAACAATATACTGACCTTTTGTACTCTCAAGTCAAATAGGATGACAAAAAAGGATTTTTTTATGGTTGAAGATTCTACAGGACAAATTTAAACAACTCCCCCTTTATAATAGACTTAACCATGTATCCCATGCTATTGTGAAAATTTAAATGGATCCTAATAGACGGAGAGAAAAATAAATTTTTATAAACAATTAAAAAACATAGGAAATTGTTGGGCATTTCTTTTCCGGAGGAAATATTCTAAACGTTTAAAGGAAGTTTTGCGCATCTCTTTGAGTTGGGTGAAATAATTTATGCCTGGCTCAAAAGTTATTTGCTTCTGTAGTGAATACAAACTAGTTGTTACCGAGGGAGAAATGTGCGTGCTGTTGTACTGAAACGGATGTTAACAGGCATCTAGATTAAAAAAAAAAAAAAAAGATACTACGGGAAAATTCTGAGTATAAATCTGTTCGATTGTTAGCATTTGCGAATATACGCCTGTCTATGAACTATTTTATGTCATTGAAGTGGGAAAATATAAGGACATATTTTGAAATGCACGCGTTTTTCGGAAGTTCTACAATTAAAGAAGTTATAATTGAGGTGATGTTTTTTAAAAATATGCTCATAATCAAATTTCAAGTTTTCCATTTCGTTTTTTTATTTTGAACCATTTACGAATATAAGGTCGAAAATTAAAAATAAATGTCTGATGATTTAATAAAAGTAAAGACAAAAACAAAAATAATTTACTGGTGAGTAGGTAAAAATACAAAATTTTGATAAATAAATAAATTATAACCAAAGCCATTGTACGATAATAGTGATAATCGCATGGGTATGGATTTAATAATAATCAGTATTATAATATTACCATTATACCACCAACTAAGATGGGGACGTCACCCACCTACTAGTTGTACTAGTAGTAGTTGAGAATTTAACCCAAATATGAGTGAAGGATGAGTGTAGAATGAAGTGAATAGATGCCAAAAAGCTTTGTTACTGAATAAGACCAGCTCTTTCGTTAGCCAGGACCATTGATCATGGACAGCTGGGTCCAGTTTCGAACCATAAAAAATTATAACTTATCTCAGGATCGAACCAGCAACCATATGATATAAACGAAATACCCATCACTTACCCATCAGCTTTATAGTATTCTGCGACAGAATGAGATTCTGAGTAAGGCGATTTTACAACTATCCTTAATACGATAATTGGGTCAACTTCTATTGAAATTCAATTGTATTGACCTACAAACCCAACAGTCTTGCTGACATGGTGACCCCTTCAAGGAAAGAAGTTAAGTGGTTCCTTTTAGCTTATTACTAATATTTTCAATAAAATAAAAAGCGTTAATGATTATCTAATGAAGTAACTTTATAAAGAGCAATATAAGGCGAGGAAACAAATGCAAGTATTTATCCTACGGCTTAATCAGTCAACTAATTATAATTTAAGCTGTAAAATTCGTCAGTACAACTTAATTGCATTTATTTATCTAAAAAGAAAATTAAAACGAAAGTAGGCATGCTTTTGAAAAGACTTAGCCCACGGAGCTAAGCTATTGAAATCCATCTTCACACATGCTACGAAATCTGCAAACATGAAGATGAGTCAGATCAGGCAATACCTATGTGATTCAAAGTAAGACAAAAATGGGGAGGAAATGTTTAATAAATACTTTGAGGAGCTAAAATTCTGCCAATTATTCCTCATCCTATACCTATAGTATGGAGTAAATTCAATTCATAATAAGCGATGGCTATATGGGATTTTTTTAGCATTACTCTCAGCAACAATGCATAAATGGATTGTTTCGTGCTTGAATTATTACATTGGCTTGGACCTACTAACACAATTTTGGTACGAACACAATTTTGATACTGACAAAATTGTGGTACCAACACAATTTTGCGTTACCGGCGGAAACCAATAGAAATAGGAACTAGGTTATTACGGAATCAATGTGAAATATCTTTTTATATAAGGCTCCCACATTTTCCCTTTTATATATTTATGTGGGTCGTAAATTGGCTTTTGATAGTAAAATATTCTTTAGCAAATTTATCTATAGGGAGCTATTACCATAGGTGGCACGGTAAGACCTAGACCCAGGATAAATTTACTTTTAAATTTGGATGCACTCAGAGGCCAAGAAAGTATTTGTTCAAATTGATATACGGTATATGTATGCCCTGTAACATAATATACTTGTAATATGCTTGATAGAACAGCAAGATCAGGTAATAGAAACAGGGTGTCAGGGTGTTTTGGGGTTTGGTTCTTTTGGTTCTACAACAAATAAAATAAATTGCAGTTTTACTACTTTTTCTAGTGAAATATGTGTTCACCTAGCCTAGGATTTAAATTATTTTTGCGAAATCGTTTCATATGAAGGATTGTATAAAACAACGTAAAGGCTGTAGAGACAATCATAATACAAACCAGAAACATTTCGACAAATTAAATTTCAGAATCAGTATTCAACTTGGTACGTATGGCATTTTAAAGAATGAGTATTCTACCGGTGTCGTGCCAGAAGCGACCGTGCCAGAAGCGACCCGTGCCGGAAGCGACCCACCAATTTTCTACCGTGCCGCTAGCGACCCAAGAATTTGGAGCGGGAGGCGAGATATGAACTATCGCCGATTCAACTTATATTCTTAACAAAAACTAAACCGAATTAAAAACCATGAAAGCGTTTTGCTGTCACATTAAATACATAACAAAATACTCCCGCAGTATAATTCATACGAGTATACACATTTACCAACACATATCCATAAATAAAATAAGCAAACTATAACTGTTTATAGACTCCAGGTGCATTTATTTTTGGCCTATTTATTTTTTATTCGTTATTGTAGGTATGTGTGTGTGTGAAAGTTTATGGACATTAGTAAACAATGATAAGTATTTTTTTTCCAACTGTAATGTTTTGACAATGGCGTATACAAGCCGAAACATGTAAACAGCCTACTATTTGAGCTGTTTGTCGGATTATAAGGTATGTAAACCTATTTAGCACATTGAATATAACAGCTCAGGAGCTAGAATGGAAATGAATTAAAACCAAATTACTTAAGTTACCAATTACATATTTTTTACGAATGTAATCTCTCGGGGCATCAACACGAAAAATGAAATAGGTCCCGGGTCTAGGTCTTTCAATGAGACCTACGGTAGTAGCTTATTCCCTATATGGAAAAGAGTATACTAGCAAAACTAAATAAAGAATATTTTGAGGTTTCTAGTCATAGTGACAGCTTACAACCCCTGATGTTGTTGACCTGCTATCACGAAAAATTACCAAGACGTCTCTACTAATTCAAGGGGGATATTTTAAACGTAATGAAATAAGAAAAAAAAAATTAAATGAAAACAAGCTGTTGCAATTTTACTTTGCAACTGACAGGACTTTGAAGAAAGAGTCCAATTATCTATTTCAAATCCTAATCCAAACATAATATATTAACAATTGTTAACACGTTTACTTCATTAAATTCTACGAAGCCACTATCTCCAAACAGGGTAGTAGCAAACATCAAAAGTTTGACGATTCGAATGGTTTCTGCTTTTTGAATTTTGTCTGGATTTTATTAGTCCAAGTTGCACTAACTATCCAAATAATAAAACTGTCTTCCAGTTATTTTGTATACCTTTATATTTTATTTTAGTTATTCTTTATTTTTTCTTTCAACCAAATTATTACCAATTAACTTTCATCTCATATTTTATAAATATCAATTTTTTTTATTTATAATGTTTATTTACTGATAAAGTAAATTTCTCACGCACGGGCAGTAGCCTATGTGAGAGGGTTTTCATATTTAATGACTATGACAGTATATTATTACATAACTATGGCATAACTATAAAATTTGTACTGACAAAGTACCTATTGTAACATAGTATTTTACATACTATAATAAACATTATTTTTTTATTTTTAGCGAATATTCCTATAGGGAAGTAGCTATTAACGTAGGTGGAACGGTAAGACCAAGGCCCGGGACTGATTTACTTTTTCATTTTGATGTCCCCAGAGGCTAAAAAACACAATTCGTTCAAATTTTAATATATCCGTTTTATACATGTCCGCAAACGCGATAACTTGAGTAATTTTTGTCCAATTTTGATGAATTTTGGTTTAAACGTGTAAGGCGGGATAGACTTGAATGAGTTCGCGAACCAGCATGATGGGACCATGGGAGTTTGGTTTTATGCAGTAAAAAGTGGTTTTTCTCATTTTTGACCCTCAAAACACAAAATTACCCAATTTCTCTCTAAATCTTTTTAAATAGCTAAAAAAAGAAAAATGATTTAGTATATCAAAGTGTCTTTGTACGGTTATTAGTAACGGAGAAAATTAAAAAAATTGTAAATTTAAAACTTCCTTGTTATTCTTGTGGAGAATATTGTAAAATGTTGTAATTTGCTTGTTTATGCATATATTTTGATCAAACTTGGCATGTATATTTATTTTATACTAAGCTATTTTATATTTTACTAAAAAAACACACTTTATTAGTTTCCTTGTAGCAGCAATACTCATACCTAGAAACTAATGTTATTTAAATAAATTTAATTGAAAATCAATTCAGACAAATGGAAATTCATTTAGTCACCGCAGGTTTGCTGCGGCGGGGGTATATTTGATAAACTACCTCCATGTGAAGTTTTATTTAAATCTTTTGAATGGTTCCCGTGCGATTCACCTGCTAAGACGAATTTATATGTGCCATATAAATGGATACATGGATAAATGGATACTGGTTTGTCTTGGATACAAACAAACACACATCCACCATCTCATATTTACATATTTAGATAATAAATTGAAAAATAAAGAAAAGGTAAGGTAATTGTTATATTGGCTCTTATAAAATTATTAAAATTCAAGAAAAACTGTTTGATTAAGTTAGCACACATAACTTGAGCCTATGCTAGCAGCTGGAAACTAGAGATGCTAAAATAGCTCTTTAGGTGAATATTGGGCTCTTCCAGGGGGTACATCTTCTAATATATAAAATTCTCGTGTCACAGTGTTTGTCTGCAAACTCCTCCGGAACGACTTCACCGATCGTTATGAAATTTGGTGTGTAAATTCTGTAGGTATGCGAATCGGACGTAAACTATTTCCCGTTTCGAAATTCTTAAAAGGGCTCCGCCCCAGTGGCTCTGGAGTTTCCCATGTTAACCTTATGAGAAATGGAATTAATGAATCTTAACAGCTGTTTCAATTAAACAAGTTGGTTCTGTTCTATGATGTTCAATAGCATTAAAGTTACAAGGATTACCAACAGGGTGCAGCACTATTATTCCTTTTACATTTATGACAACAGCTAATTTGCAACCAAAAGGTGAGTGAGCGTAGCGAACGAACTTCAACCTGGAGGCGAGTGAGCGTAGCGAACGAGCTAACCTGAAGGCAAGTGAGCGCAGCGAACGAGCTCCAACCTAAAGGTGAGTGAGCGTAGCGAACGAGCTCCAACCCAAAGGTGAGTGAGCGTAGCGAACGAACTTCAACCAGGACGTGATTGAGCGATGCGAACGAGAGAGGCGAGTGAGCGTAGCGAACGAGCTATCCTGAAGGCAAGTGAGCGCAGCAAACGAGCTCCAACCTAAAGGTAGGTGAGCGTAGCGAACGAGCTCCAACCCAAAGGTGAGTGAGCGTAGCGAACGAACTTCAACCAGGACGTGATTGAGCGATGCGAACGAGATCATCTTGAAAATTAAACGTAACGGTACTTTCTTTCCATCGGTCTGACTTAGGGGAAACCTATAACTTAGGCGATACGAAGTTCGCCGGGTCAGCTAGTATTACTATAACAAGAATAGGATTTGTTTATAAGCCATTAACACCGATTTGAACAAAACATTGTAAAATCAAACAAAATCAATTATCAAACAATGGGTCGCTAGTGGCACTCACGCTACTACCAGGGTCGCTTCTGGCACGATATTTGCTGGGTCGCTTCTGGCACGGTCGCTTCCGGCACGTAATCATTCTACCAAATACACGTATAGATTACTATCATAGATAACGGTAGCAAAGGTAGTTATTGGTTCTATTAGTGCAATATTATTTACGAAACTAGTGTGCGAAGTAGCACTTTGCGCTCGTGTTACACATTATATATTTTCTATAGTTACTATAAAGCATATAGATAATAAGTCTTTCAAACACTATACAACTCATTTTTAGGTTAGGTTAAATTCTAAACGTTGAACGAAATGGGGAAACACTGCACCAGCTGATCGTAGTAGCACCGACTATAGAATACTGTAATGGTTTACTCTATTAGTATTGCCATATTGCCAAGTGTTGCCAACTTATTTTTAACCGTACATGTATTACGTGCCTAATAAAAGTACACTGCTTTTGCTGTTTGGTTGGAATACTGGAGTGCGGCAAAAGTAAGTAAATGCAGCAATTAGCTACCTTGTGTGCCATAATCAGTGCAAGGTACCTTGTCAGGTACCTGTAGGAAAAAGGGAAAAAGAGTTTCTAATAAACTGTAGACCAAAATACTAAATCAATACAAAACATTAAAATGTTTTACTGCACGGTCAATATATTAAGAATATTAAACACATTTAAACTTTGTGGTAATACAGTTTACTCAAATTCGAAGCTCACCCGACCCAATGATAAATGGGTGAGAATCAGGCTATATACGCTTTTTATATCGCCTCTTCCACCCACTTCACTTCTACAGGTCTCACCCCACCCAAAACACATTCAACAACTTCAATTTTCATAAACTACATTTCAGTTGTTTACACGAACTGAACATTATGACCAGACTTAGCAAAGTGCCGTATAAAACACTGAATAGCATTACCCTTGAGTAACTAGTTTGTTACAAGAATTAATAGGTGTAAAAGTTTATAATGTAACTAGCTGTTATATCCGTGCTTCAATGGGAATTGGACACGAAACAGAACATGAAATAGCGACTCATTCATTTTATAAATAAAACTTAAATTTAGTGTAATAAACAATGTAATAACGTTAGTTTGTTTACATTTATTTGAGGGGTTCAAATTAATTAGGTAACCTAGTCGTGGCGCTAATGCGTGTTAAAAAAATACTGACACTATATGATTTAATTTGAAGGAATAAACTTTATTTAAAAGTGCAACCCTACAATTCCCCCCACTTATATTTGAATTCAATATATTAAAAAGTATCGAACATTATACAGTAGTTTAGCAATAAAATCAATCACTAGATATTGATGTTTCAAAAGTTGAAGGCGATTTACCCTAATTCTTTAAAATTTCAACCAAGCCCTTATTTTATTAGATTTCACAAAAAACTATAAGCCAAATTTATATATAAAGCCCAAAGTACCCATGAACTTTTGAGAAAACTACAAGTCACAACCTCATAAACCATATACTTCAAATGTTCGTCATGACGAGAAACCTTGCGCAAAACTATCCATTATTTCATAAATTGCCCTTTAAGGTCGTAATTCCTTTCTAAGGCTGCGGCTCCACTTGCCGTAAATTGTCGCGCTGCAAATTGTAGCGCGCTACACGCTACAGTTGGTGGCTCCACTAGCAGTTTAGTGTAGCGCGGAGGTAAATGTGACCCTGGATCATGCCGCAAATTAACATTCGTAGTGATGTTATCAGTGTACTTTATCAAGACGACGCCGATCACAGCAGGAAAATGGTGGATCCATCCAATATTAAGCAACGGAAAGTCCGAAGGGATGTTCCACACATTGCATACTAAACTACAAAAGTGTTCAGACATGTTTTTTTTAATATTATCGAATGTCCCAAAACTCATTTGATTACTTAATAGAATCAGTATCGTATCAACACGTTTGAAGAAGAAGGATCCCAAACTAAGAGAACCAATTGGAGTAGAGGAAAGGCTTTCAGTGACATTAAGGTAATTTTAGTGTACTGAATTTTAACTAATTAATTTTAAACAGTGAACCCTCGCTTCAACAATCCTTGGTGTGTCAAATTACTCTACTTTAATGGTCATTTTATCTCTATTTCTATTCTATTTGAATTTTATTACACTCATTTACCCTCAGAAGTAATATTTCTAAGTAACCAATGTAAGGTGAACATCAATGAGTTTCGTGAATATTTGTTGTACCTATTAATAACAATCTAAAACAGCCATTGGGAGCTTTTTATAGGGCTAATAATCGTAACAATTGTACGACTGCTGCATTTAAAAACAAATTGAATGTTTTCGCGTATTCGTTTCTCCAATCACTACTGTATTACTTTATAATATAAAGTAGGAAACCCCTACACAACCTCTATAAAACAAGATTCCCACACTCCCAATGTAATAATTTAATAATTTCTAATATAATAATTTCACAGTCCAGTTCAGACTCCATTGATTACAAACCAATCCACAAAAAAAAAAAAAAATAAAATAAGGACACTAAAAGGTCTATACTGATTGTAGCGTGTGTCTTCTACGTACACTGACTTGACGCGGCACTACAATCTACAGCTAGTGGAGCCGCCTGTTGGCTGCAAAATGTAGCGCGAAAATGGTCCGAGTTCCATTCCCGCGCGACGCTACATTCAACGGCGCGCCGTAAAATGTAGCGCGCTGCAGACTGTCGCTAGTGGAGCCACCTTCGTTTGATCGCTGCCTTCCCATTTCCTCAACTGACCAGCTACAATTTGCAGCGCGGTAATCTACGGCAAGTGGAGCCGCGGCCTGGCTGGTACTATACGGACGCTAAATGCGTCGCGTTAATGCGTCGCGTTAACGCCAAAGTTCGGCGCATAAGTAGTCCAGACTATACGGACGCAAAATGCGTCGCGCTGTTTTTGCGTCAACGCCCCGCTGGCCAGACTATACGAGCGCAGAAACCGCCACGTTGCTTCCCAGATCACTTTATTCCAAGTTGCCAATATGGATGCAGTGCAGATCGGTGCTGTAGGGTTTCAGTGTCTACTAGAGATGTATTTGGAAAAGACCAAAAGGCAGGATAGACGTTGGGGTACCCATAAAAAACCAAAAAGTACCAAAAAAAAAATATGTTTACATCATTACACCTTTGTTTATAAATATATCAAACTTAGTTACCTGCTTCGTCCTTCATTTGGGGAGTCATTTCCTCCCAGTTGTCGTGCACAGCTGCTCCTACCTCCATCCAGCACTGAGCTTTAACATTTCTGTTTGAATATTCTTTTGACTGAACGTCATAAAGTGGAGGCCGCTTCTCTACTTCTAAGACGAACTTCTCAGTATCAAACATGTTGATGACTCTCACACAGAAGCACATACTCACTCAAGACTGCGACTGCGGGCCACGCATCTAGCGTCCGTATAGTCCGGCCCTAGCGTTGCGCAGCGCTATCTACGTCGCGCTGCTAACGTTTTTCCAGGGCTGGTCGCGTAAAATGCGTCGACGCCGAGTTTGGAGGGCAGCGTGCCGCGTAGACTGCGCTCGTATAGTCGCTCAAATTGACTTGCATTGCCATCCAAAATTAAAAATAGCGCAGCGTATTTAACGCGACGCATTTAGCGTCCGTATAGTTCCAGCCTAAAGGGGACTTTCCATATTAAAAATACCTCTGCTGTACTTATTTGTTTGTTATTATTTCAATGTATTATCTTATTAAAATCAGGTGTGATTGTTTGTTTGTATTACTGTATTCGGTTTTGTTTATTTCAGCTTAACTTAGCCAAACAATAGTTTTATTAATACTTATGAAGTCAAACGGGGTGAAGCCCATGGGTAACAGCTAGATATAGTTATATAAATTTGACAACCTTTCCTTAAATACTAAATAACTCCTTTTATACTAAATAACTCACAAATTACCACAATGTAAATAAAACACCAAAAAAAACATTTTCAAACAGCTGGTTCCATACAGGGTTGGGCAAAAGTATGGACACCCCCTATTAACTTTTGAATAGGTAACACAAGCAAAACCAAACACACCTCCATATAACATAAAAGTGCAATTTCTTTTAGTATCCCACACTTTCACATTTATAATATTATTAAGACAAGATAAGAAAGAATACTTTAATGTCGTTGTATGGGCAAAAGCCAAACAAATGCAAGAAAAACATGTCTTTACATTTTCGTTATCGAGAGAATTAACAGCTAATATTTCATTGAAGTACAATTGAAAAGGTGTAATAGCTATTGATTTGACTTAACGTAATACCCGTCTTAATAGGTAAATTCACACAGAAATCAAAAGAGGTAATCGTTTCGGATGGAGCACTCTAATCATTATCAGGCCAATTAAGAGTTCCTCTTGACTTCAAAACGTCTTAAACATCCATTGACAGAATGGTTGTTAAGGCGTTGTTGGTAAAAGATCCAAAACTAAAATTTAACTGATATCGTGGTTTAAAATACGGTAAGTAGCTTTTATACTGTGAATGTAAGATAACACGGTATTAATTAAATTTCTATTGCTTATAAATAAAGTACTCAAAATCTGCTAGATTTGTTGCTATTAAAAATAGCTACAACATTTCTCAATACAATATTATACAATGTTTTGTACAATGTTGTACAATATTATACAATGTTTTACAATATTATGGGTAAAAACTTTATGAAACATGCAGTGTCAAAAGTTTTAAAAACAAAAATGACAGTAAAAATTATGCAAAACCCAAAATATAAAGTTAGTATCCTTCATTGAAATCAGAGAAGAATTTTCACGTGGGAAGTTTCTGAGTTGGTGATAACCTTTCATTTGATTTGTTATGTAGATGGGACGAAATTGGGTACAAAAATATTTCACTAATAATAAATCAAAACATCAAGAAAAAATTGAATAACAATTACTTTTTCCTACAGTTACCTAACAATGTACATGTTCTCTCACTGATTTGAGAAAGCAAAGTGGCCAATTCGCTCATTAGTGAGACAATGTTAACACTGTCTCACTCTAATTACTTTGTCTCACTCCAGATTTGCAACATGAAGGCACGAAATAGTGAGCGCGTAACATGCAGACAAGGTCGTATGCGCGCAAAATACGTTGGCAGCACTGGCTGTAAATCAGCTGGTCAGCTGTTGTACTGTTGTATTTGTCACTTCACATTAAATGCCATATTAAAAGTTTACTTTGGTGTAAAAATATGTCACGTTTCTTTACCAATTTATTTGTTTTATGGTAACTGTAGGAAAAATATAATGTGCAACTCGAGTGCAAAGTGCAATTGCCTCACTCGAGAAACCATTCCTCACTCGCCTACGGCTCGTGAGTAAGGATTTCTCTTGAGTGAGTCAATTGCTCCCTTTGCTCACTAGTTGCACAAATAACTATTTCTGATTGCTAACCAAATATTCGACAAATGTTTATAAGTTATTTGCAAATAAAATAATTACTGTATTCGATAATAATAACTGAACCAGATTTGCGAATATTTTAATGGCTTGAACAAAACATATGTTTTCTATGATTATTACCAGTAAACGGGTACTCGACGAATGTAAAGCATATGCAAAATAATTTATGTATGTAAACACAGACCAGTATAAAAATAACTTATTTATTTTTTGTTAAGTCTTGAAAGAGAATGAGGTAAACTTTTCTCATTAAAATTGCCGTTTGGACAGTTAACGCTTTGGATACTTTGGATCAGTTTGGATACTTGATAATACTCTTCTCTTTTTGCATTTTCTTTACGAAGTGGTAAACATTTGCGCAGCAGTAAACACATTTAAAATGTCATAACTATTATTTAAGCAACTTTGATGTAAAACTCACAACATATTATACAAAATAAAAACGACAAAATGGTTCTAATGTCACAGTTTTCTGCTGCACAATTGCACACAATAAAGAAGTTGGGAACCGATTTAGTATTGATGAATACAGAGAGAGTAATTGGGATAGTTTAATGTATATTTTCCATAGAATATTCATTTTAAGCGAATTCCCTGTATTAAAAACTGTAAATTCTATATTTTATATGCCAGTTACAATAACGAAAGATCCGTGGACAACGAGAAAAAGAATTTCTCAGTCTCAACAGGACTTTTACAGCTGCCAACTCGAACGAGTTTGAAAAGTTTTCGCGATTGTTATTCAAAGTGCAAAGCATCTGAAAAGGAAATATTGAAGTTTTAGACATTTGAGGGCTGTATTGTAGTTGATACTTAATTGTGCTATAATTTATAGCTGTTATGTAATTTTAATATTTATAGTACATAATACTGGTGTTGATTATGGATTATATCCTCCTAATACATTAGTTAGGTAAAGCCATTTTAGAGGCTCTCATATTCCCTTACCATCAACGGTTTGGTTTTTAAAATGTCAGTAGGCTTTTAGAAAATTCAGAGCCAAGGCATTGTCGTTTGGATTTCAAAGTTGCGGGTGTTAGTATCTGAATAACCACAAACTAAGCTAGGAAATCTACAATGCTCACCCGGTAGTTATGTTAAGATTAACTAAGCGTCGGTGTTTCAATGGAATGATAAACAAGAAAATAAACAAACATGTTGCCAGAAAGTAGTATTTCATTACTTTATTTACATTAGTTATGTTGCTTTAGTTATATTTTGTATTATTTAATGAAAGCTATAAATATTTCATAAGTAAAACCTCTATACCTAGATCATGTTTTATTTTTATTCTTCAGTCTGCTTAGGTTCGAAGCACTGACTCAAACCATTTCATTGGGTTTTCAGGGACTTTGGGCTAAATTAGTACCGATCTATTTGCAAAGATGACCTATTTTTCAACCAACTTGATCGACGTGATCCAACATCCAACGTAAGCTCCAACGCAGGATTCTTGTCACGCTTAGAGCTATTCAGGGATCGATTCCCGTGCTTATCCCTAAACGTGTCCAATGGCAAGCTTGCCTATGCGACATGATCATCTGGGATGTCTGTATTTGTTGCTATATTTTTAACCAAGAGTTGACCAATATTAAATCAAACAAACTTCTTAATAAATTTAAGCTTGTTGAAAAACAAATGCTTTTACCTAAGTTCATTAATAGGTGAATATATATAATGCTCTTTCATTTTAGCATCATACAACGGCAACGCCGTTACAGTGTGTGCTATAGTAAATCGAATCTGCAATGATCCATTCTTAAAAATACGATACAAACAATTTTTCGGATTCAAGGATTCGTCAACTACTTTATAATATAGAATAAAATGGCGTTTAATAATTATAATTCGTCTATAATGTGTATTTACGATGGCTAAGCAATTTTTAAACTAACGAAATACAAATTCTTTATTGAGAAAGATTTTTTAAAGGGAAACTTAACAACACTAACACTTGACGTTTACACATTCGCTGTTAAGTACAAGCAAAGATGATTGATGCTTACATTGATGGTTAAGACAATGTCGGAAAATTTATTGCAAAATACACTCCAAGCAAAATTTTTGCTGTTAAATGAAAGTCAGAGATGTTTGCTGCAACATACGCTTAAAACAAACGCGATCGGTCTAAGATATATTACGTCAAAACGATTCCTCTAAAGTACATCTAAACGCAAAGTCAATTGAAATAATTAACTTGTAACGTTTGATCAGTAATTGGATAATATATTTTAGCTAATTAAACGTTATAATGAGTTGAGCGGCTATAAACGAAATAACCCCAGCTTGCTGAGGACCATTTGCTTAATTGAACAAGGCACAACGATGGCCACTGTTGACAAAACACAAAACATCATTGGGGAAAGGAAGAATCGCTGGCGTATAAATTAACAACATGTTACACTGTATATCGATTGAAGCTATTTTTAATGTATATTTACCTAATTAATTTTAACCTAGGCCACAATAAAAGGGGAGTGGTGTAAATTGCTGCTAAACGTAGAACGGATGATTTTTGAAATGCATTAATCATAGAGATTTACTTATAAACGAAGGTGGTAACATTGTAAGAGATTTTTGAACAAGATCTTAACAAATCCGTGGTCCATGACCGCTGTATTTGATATTTAGGAGTCCCCAGTAGCCTAATCACCACTAGTGCACAAAACTGTATACCTGTGCCCATCGGCGCTATAGAACTGTAAAAACATTCGGTTTCGATGTAGTTATAAAATAACTAATAAACCAGGGTAGGCTATACACAAGTGGATTTCAGAGGAATAAGTGGAAATGTAGCAAAAATCTGTAATAGTTATTCATACTGATTTAAATAAACTTTAAAATATTTGCATTGAGCTTGTCAATACTTTGTGGTTGTACAGTGATAGTCGTTTGCATTTCTACAACATTTTGAGTGCTAAACACGTATGGCTGTCTCTAAAAACCGCCTTCTGCAGAACAGATAAGTCGCTATTTTTTGCCTTTTGGACATGTTCCACGATGAAACGTTGATAATAATTTTTACTACGTGATACACTGATATTTAGTTAAACTATTTTTTGTCGTTCCTAGCTGCAAACATAAGTAGTTATTGAGACAAACGGGTGAATCCGAACCCATGACATCTCTGCTTTGTCCGTGGCGCTACCAACTGAGCCTCCGACTTTACTAAGAGTTGGTAAATTATCCAACTTACATGCTTTCTAAGGTTACATTATTTCATTAATTAAATGATAAACAGCTGGCAAATGCAATTAACAGCTGTTTGTTTATTTATATTCTCGTTTCCTTATTTCATGATTTACTGTTGTGTTCTTAAAAGCGGCGCGGTACATTAAAATTGGTGATATGTGGATAAAAGCTTTTAGACCAATATTGTTTGGAAGTAAGCCTCAGTGTAAAACCCAATCGGTAAAAAAATCATATGTTACATTATTTTTTTCTTGTTATGGACATTAATCAAATTGATTTACATAAGGAAAAAAGCTGTGAAAATTCTCTCCATTGCGAAGCACGGGCAAAGCAACTAGTTACATATACAGAATGAACATATTATTTTAGCAGAAAATTGATTTCTACTCAATATAAGAAACTTAGGTATCGTATTCAAAAGAAACTGCACTCTGAAAATACATAAACCTTTCCTTTTGATAATACTCATGTATCCAAAGGTAGTTCATTATTGAATATTATATATCATAAAACCTAACCGTTTCATAAACCTTACCGTTTTCATAAAACCTAACCTAAGGTTTTCATAAACCTAACCGTTTCAAAGATAATAATGGTTTATGTTGTGAAATTTTGAATGGTTTTCGAATAAAACAGGCATGCTTGCTTAGGCCTTTACCAAAACTCTTTCTCATGCAGAAATTTCAAAACTTTAACCATTATTATCTTTGAAACGGTTAGTCTTATGAAGAAAATCACAAGAATAAAATCGTCTTAAAATTAAATTTTCTACCAGAATACATCATAAAATACAGGGTGTTCCTTAAGAAAAATCAAAGTTGGCGGCCATATTGGGAAAATTACGGCTAAAATAATTTTTTTGACTTGACTACAATTTTAAAAATAAAAAATCCAAGGAACTTACCATTTAACTTGTTTTGATATCTCTCTTATAGTTTTCTAATAAAATGGCTGGCACACTTATATCAATCACCCTGTACAAGGGGTAGACATAAATATAGAGCACCGAATATACGATAAAGGTGAAATATTATATGCCCATAGGGAGACCCGAAGCGTGGGTTGAAATCGGACACGCGTTTAAAGCAAATCCTGTAAAGGCTTTTCGCATCAGTAAAATTATCTCCGAATTAATTATTTAATGGATACAGTAATACGGCTTAATTTATAAAAATAATTAATTTAATTCCTACCCGGTAGTATTTTGACTGCTAACCAAACGCTACAAATGGACTATTTAATCCATTATAACTATTCATTATATTCGACTGGCTTGGATAATATATAATAGTTTTTCCCGTTAATGATTTCGTTTTTCAATACAACGTCTTGTAATTCGTGCTACTTCTTTGTATAAAACAGTAATTATTATTGGGGATGATCAAACATTAGAGCTCAAAATTTACGAAACTAGTTGCTACTCCATGAATGGTTAGACTGCAATCATAAAGGCGTTTAGAACAATTTACAATGGTCGTTAACAATAATGAGTCATTGAATCTTATTCAAGCATTAACTAACCTGGCTATCCCACTGCACCTTAGTTAAGATTCAACGTATTTTTAGTAATTATTACTCATTTGCATTATCCT